>NW_026570970.1:35218222-35549722 GCF_026225935.1 Boleophthalmus pectinirostris | reverse complement strand
GCTGCCAATCTGCACCATTGGCCCCTCTGACACCACCATCACTCACACACACAACCCTTTCATACTAGGCAAAGTGGGTGAAGTGTCTTGCCTAAGGACACAACAACAGTTTTTATAACTGGCGCCCCCTGTGGCACCTGATTTTCCCAGTGGTCTCCCATCCAAGTACTGACCAGGCCCGGCCCTGCTGAGGTTCTGAGATCTGACGGGATCAGGATTTGACAATATGGTATGGCCACAGAGACACAGAGACATCAGACACAGCAAACAAACTGTAAGATACACTAGACAACAACTGAGAGCGCAGGTCATGATACAAAGGATAGTAGGGAAGAAAATGCATTTCATTTTCAATGTCCTTTAAGGCACACAGAGCACATGTACTCCAACTCTGGGACTGAGTAGCCAGAGGCAGAAACCCACACCTCAGCAGAACACATACTGACCTCTGACCTTTATAAAGTTGTGGTCCCCAACACATATAACACCCACACACATCTCTCACTCTAGAAAAAGTGATGTTAATAGTGGAGTTTGACAAAAAAAAAAGAAAAAAAAAAGAGTGCAGACATGAGCCTCACTTCAGTGTCTGGATGAAGATAAATGTCTGTACGGCAGACTGTGGTCCTGTGTTGCTCTCTCGTCTGTGTCAGTTCATCCTCTTGTGAAGTGGCTGTTGAAGCGGCAGAATCAGAACCCAGAAGAAAGGTCGTAACTATTCCTTACATGGCTGGTGTTTCTGAAAAACTACAGAGGATTTTCAGACACCATGAGGTCCCAGACTATTTCAAACCTACAAACACTTTTAGAGAGAAACTGGTCCAGCCAAAGGACAAAACTACACTGGAGAAACGAAAACAGACACTTCACAAGAGGATGAACCAACACAGACAAGAGAGCAATACAAGACCTCAGTCTGATGTTTATCTCCACCTAAAAGGACCTCAGTCTGCCGTATAGGCATTTATCTTCATCCAGACACTGAAGTGAGGCTCATGTCTGCACAGTTTTTCTGTCAAACTCCACTATTGACGTCACTTTTTTTGTTCAACGATGTAAAAATAGATGAAAAATGTTGGACTGTTTTACACCGAGGAGAGTGAATCTGTCGGAGCACACAGAGACACTGAGGAGTCTTTATACAAGAGCCAAAACCCAGGGAGCAGAGTGTGAGTGAATGTGGTGTTGAAGGTGTGGAGGTGGGTCAGTTGGTCAGAGGAGACTGTGTAGAAGGACAGAGAGCCAGCAGGACAGTCCACAAACACTGACACTCTCCCACAAGAGGAGCAGGGCTGAGGGAGGAGGGTTTGTTTGTTATTATGAAGAACATAGAAACCACCTTTAGAACACCACAGACTCCAGGACTGATCATTGTGTCCAAACCAACTGTCAGCACCGTTTCCTTTCCTTCTAATTCTTCTGTAAGACACTGATATAGAAACGTCTTCACTCCACTCGACCTCCCAGTAACAGCGACCAGTCAGACCAGTGGAACACAGAATCTGTTCCCAGAAGTCAAATCTGTCCTGATAATCTGGATACGGCTGCTTCTCTCTCACATGTGTCACCTTCTTGTTGTTGTCAGACAGTTTGAGTTTTGTGTGAGCTGTGTTTGGATCCAGAGTGAGATCACAGAAATCTGATGGAGAGAAAACACAACACAGCAGCAGTTAGTCCCCTGTCCACTCTCATCATTCCACTCTTCTGTTTGTATCAGATTTATGTGAGTGTAAAACCATTTCCTCTCACAGCCCCACACCAGTCTATTTCAGATTATTCTCAGCGTAAATCTGGAGTCTATTTAGATTCTTCTCTGTGTAAATCTTTCTCTGGAGTTTGTTGCTGCAGTGACAAAGTGCAGCTCCAGTCTCTGACATCACTACACACATTCCTACACTCCTCTGTGCTCCAGGACACACACTTTCTCCTTTAAAGAGGGGCTATGTTCTGAGTCTGTCCTCTCTTTGCTAACCATGCTAAATTGCTCCCCCTTCAGAGCACTATCCCAACACACACAACCACTAATGAAACTCCTGCACATCACATCAGGTTTGTCCAGTTGCTGTGTTCAGTTTTGTGTCATGTTTTTGTGTATTTATGGAGAATTGTCGTGTGGGAGCATGGGGGACGTAGACTTGTGGGCGGAGTCTAGTACAGGTCCCTACTGCTAATAGTAAGGAGGGTCCAGGAGAGATCTCTAGATTACTCAAACATGCATGGATGACTTTTTCTTGCATAAGAGCCCATGTCCATGTGAATCCAGTGTCACTTATGCTTGTGTGGAGACAGTCCTGTGCTGAGTCCAACAGCTGTGTCTGTGTCAGTGGCTCCAGGGCTCCTCCTTTGCTCCAGCAGCAGTACTTCTGATGTTTTGATTTATTCATTGTGATTATTGTGATTTTGTACAAATAAACTTGCCTTGTATTGTAAAAACAGTGTCCAGATGAGTACCCCTGAAACTCTACATCTCTACATCACAACAGTGTTTGAACTCACTCAAAAAGGAAATGCTGTGACCCTCAAAAATTACCCGGTTGTGCAATTGAATGCTGACAGGTGCTTTGTTTGTGTGACACAAATAAAAACTGACCAGAGTTAAATGGGTTAAGTCAGACTTACATCTCCGGATTGGATTCATCCATCGTTCTCCAGCAGGTCTCAGTCTGAAGGAAACACACCACATCAGAGTTTGTCTCAGAGCATTTTCACCCAATGTGACATTCAAATGTGTTCTTTTGACCCTAACAGTCTTCTCAGTCTGTGGTACACAGGACTCTAGTGCTTCTGAAGTCTGTTTTATTCATGACACTGACACATGTCATTTATAATTGTGAGTGTTAAGCAGGCGAGCATGTCCATACCTGAGAGTGTCCAGTGTGCAGTGGGGGTCCTCCTGTAGAGCACACAGGAGCTTTACTCCTGTGTCTCCTGGATGGTTGTAGCTGAGGTCCAGTTCTATCAGACGGAGGGGTTGGACCTCAGAGCTGAGGCCAGAGAAGCACAGCCTTCCTCTGAGAGCAGACAACCTGACAGTCTGAGGACACAGATTATTGGAATCAGTCCATTCATTAGAAACATTCAACCCAAATGAGACAAAGAACAAGTCCCATATCTTTATGTGACTTTATCAAATGTGAATTTCCAATGCAAATACCAACAGGTTATGTAATAATAGTGAAGAATATGAACCCCTCTGACCTGAGCTGTTCCAGTTTACAGTGAGGACTCTTCAGTCCAACACACAACATCTTCAGCCCAGAGTCTTTCAAGTGGTTGAGACTGAGGTCCAGGACTCTCAGACTAGAGGACTGGGAGCTGAGGACTGAGGACAGAGCTTCACAGCTTCTCTCTGACAGGTTACAGCTGCTCAGTCTGGAGGAGGAGACAGGAGTTCATTAGAGAAGAACTCAGAACAGAAGTGACAAGTTCAGATACATCCTTTCACTCCCAATCTCAACAATCAACCTGTAAAGAAAAAATATATTTTTATTCATGAAAACAAAAACAGTTACTGTATTTCTCCTGTAGGATGGTGTTGTTTTTCTCGTCTTTTAAACCTGGACAGTTTCATTTCATGAAAAATAATAAATACTAATAAATACTTTATGAATATAAATGTTCTTGGGACACAGTTGACTTCAAAAATGTTCTCATTGGTTCTTGGACAGAAGGAGATCAGATGTTCTTTCTCATGCCGTTTGTTTTTGTCTCTGCTGTTTTGGCTTTGTTTGTCTCCCTTTGTCTCTTCTGTGTGTGTGTCTCCTCCACACTCCTGTTTCTTGCAACTCTGCTCTAGTAGAATGGAACACAACTTCCAACAGGGAATCAAAGTTATTAGTTGTAATGTAAATGGGACTGGAAACAAAATAAAGTGTCACAAAACATGATCACATCTTAGGTGTGAATAAACAAACAACCAGAACTGAAGTTTGAACCAAAAATGTGTTGATATGTGTCAAATGTGTCTTGGAAAATGCGTGTCTTGGACATTCGGGTGAAGAGAGGGGCAGAGCTGTAGAGCACCATGTGGTTGTGAGTTGGGTTCGCTAGTGGAGGAAGAAGCCGGAAAGTCCTGGAAGGCCCAAGCGTGTAGTGAGGGTCTGTTGGGACCCTCTGTCAGAGGGCCTTTCAACTCGCACCTCCGGGAGGGCTTCTCCCAGGTTCCGGGGGAGGCTAGGGACATGGAGTCTGAGTGCGCTTCATTCTCGGACTCTATTGTCGATGCGGTCGCTCGCAGCTGTGGGCGTAAGGTCTGTGTGCCTGTCGTGTGGGCCTGGCTGTCCAACAGACCCTCACTACACGCTTGGCCTTCCAGGACTTTCCGGCTTCTTCCTCCACTAGCGAACCAACTCACAACCACGTGGTGCTCTACAGCTCTGCCCCCTCTTCACCCGAATGTCCAAGACACGCATTTTCCAAGACACATTTGACACATATCAACACATTTTTGGTTCAAACTTCAGTTCTGGTTGTTTGTTTATTCACACCTAAGATGTGATCATGTTTTGTGACACTTTATTTTGTTTCCAGTCCCATTTACATTACAACTAATAACTTTGATTCCCTGTTGGAAGTTGTGTTCCATTCTACTAGAGCAGAGTTGCAAGAAACAGGAGTGTGGAGGAGACACACACACAGAAGAGACAAAGGGAGACAAACAAAGCCAAAACAGCAGAGACAAAAACAAACGGCATGAGAAAGAACATCTGATCTCTTTCTGTCCAAGAAGGACAACATGTTTGAAGTCAACTGTGTCCCAAGAACATTTATGTTCATAAAGTATTTATTAGTATTTATTATTTTTCATGAAATGAAACTGTCCAGGTTTAAAAGACGAGAAAAACAACACCATCCTACAGGAGAAATACAGTAACTGTTTTTGTTTTCATGAATAAAAATATATTTTTTCTTTACAGGTTGATTGTTGAGATTGGGAGTGAAAGGATGTATCTGAACTTGTCACTTCTGTTCTGAGTTCTTCTCTAATGAACTCCTGTCTCTCCTCCAGACTGAGCAGCTGTAACCTGTCAGAGAGAAGCTGTGAAGCTCTGTCCTCAGTCCTCAGCTCCCAGTCCTCTAGTCTGAGAGTCCTGGACCTCAGTCTCAACGACTTGAAAGACTCTGGGCTGAAGATGTTGTGTGTTGGACTGAAGAGTCCTCACTGTAAACTGGAACAGCTCAGGTCAGAGGGGTTCATATTCTTCACTATTATTACATAACCTGTTGGTATTTGCATTGGAAAATCACATTTGATAAAGTCACATAAAGATCTGGGACTTGTTCTTTGTCTCATTTGGGTTGAATGTTTCTAATGAATGGACTGATTCCAATAATCTGTGTCCTCAGACTGTCAGGTTGTCTGCTCTCAGAGGAAGGCTGTGCTTCTCTGGCCTCAGCTCTGAGGTCCAACCCCTCCCGTCTGATAGAACTGGACCTCAGCTACAACCATCCAGGAGACACAGGAGTAAAGCTCCTGTGTGCTCTACAGGAGGACCCCCACTGCACACTGGACACTCTCAGGTATGGACATGCTCGCCTGCTTAACACTCACAATTATAAATGACATGTGTCAGTGTCATGAATAAAACAGACTTCAGAAGCACTAGAGTCCTGTGTACCACAGACTGAGAAGACTGTTAGGGTCAAAAGAACATATTTGAATGTCACATTGGGTGAAAATGCTTCTGAGACAAACTCTGATGTGGTGTGTTTCCTTCAGACTGAGACCTGCTGGAGAACGATGGATGAATCCAATCCGGAGATGTAAGTCTGACTTAACCCATTTAACTCTGGTCAGTTTTTATTTGTGTCACACAAACAAAGCACCTGTCAGCATTCAATTGCACAACCGGGTCATTTTTGAGGGTCACAGCATTTCCTTTTTGAGTGAGTTCAAACACTGTTGGTGATGTAGAGATGTAGAGTTTCAGGGGTACTCATCTGGACACTGTTTTTACAATACAAGGGAAGTTTATTTGTACAAAATCACAATAATCACAATGAATAAATCAAAACATCAGAAGTACTGCTGCTGGAGCAAAGGAGGAGCCCTGGAGCCACTGACACAGACACAGCTGTTGGACTCAGCACAGGACTGTCTCCACACAAGCATAAGTGACACTGGATTCACATGGACATAATTTAAAGAGCGGCTCTTATGCAAGAAAAAGTCATCCATGCATGTTTGAGTAATCTAGAGATCTCTCCTGGACCCTCCTTACTATTAGCAGTAGGGACCTGTACTAGACTCCGCCCACAAGTCTACGTCCCCCAGGCTCCCACACGACAATTCTCCATAAATACACGAAAACATGACACAAAACTGAACACAGCAACTGGACAAACCTGATGTGATGTGCAGGAGTTTCATTAGTGGTTGTGTGTGTTGGGATAGTGCTCTGAAGGGGGAGCAATTTAGCATGGTTAGCAAAGAGAGGACAGACTCAGAACATAGCCCCTCTTTAAAGGAGAAAGTGTGTGTCCTGGAGCACAGAGGAGTGTAGGAATGTGTGTAGTGATGTCAGAGACTGGAGCTGCACTTTGTCACTGCAGCAACAAACTCCAGAGAAAGATTTACACAGAGAAGAATCTAAATAGACTCCAGGTTTACGCTGAGAATAATCTGAAATAAACTGGTGTGGGGCTGTGAGAGGAAATGTGTTTTTACACTCACATAAATCTGATACAAACAGAAGAGTGGAATGATGAGAGTGGACAGGGGACTAACTGCTGCTGTGTTGTGTTTTCTCTCCATCAGATTTCTGTGATCTCACTCTGGATCCAAACACAGCTCACAGAAAACTCAAACTGTCTGACAACAACAAGAAGGTGACACATGTGAGAGAGAAGCAGCCGTATCCAGATTATCAGGACAGATTTGACTTCTGGGAACAGATTCTGTGTTCCACTGGTCTGACTGGCCGCTGTTACTGGGAGGTCGAGTGGAGTGAAGACGTTTCTATATCAGTGTCTTACAGAAGAATTAGAAGGAAAGGAAACGGTGCTGACAGTTGGTTTGGACACAATGATCAGTCCTGGAGTCTGTGGTGTTCTAAAGGTGGTTTCTATGTTCTTCATAATAACAAACAAACCCTCCTCCCTCAGCCCTGCTCCTCTTCTGGGAGAGTAGCAGTGTTTGTGGACTGTCCTGCTGGCTCTCTGTCCTTCTACACAGTCTCCTCTGACCAACTGACCCACCTCCACACCTTCAACACCACATTCACTCATACTCTGCTCCCTGGGTTTTGGCTCTTGTATAAAGACTCCTCAGTGTCTCTGTGTGCTCCGACAGATTCACTCTCCTCGGTGTAAAACAGTCCAACATTTTTCATCTATTTTTACATCGTTGAACAAAAAAAGTGATGTCAATAGTGGAGTTTCACAGAAAAACTGTGCAGACATGAGCCTCACTTCAGTGTCTGGATGAAGATAAATGCCTATACGGCAGACTGAGGTCCTTTTAGGTGGAGATAAACATCAGACTGAGGTCTTGTATTGCTCTCTTGTCTGTGTTGGTTCATCCTCTTGTGAAGTGTCTCTGTTTCGTTTCTCCAGTGTAGTTTTGTCCTTTGGCTGGACCAGTTTCTCTCTAAAAGTGTTTGTAGGTTTGAAATAGTCTGGGACCTCATGGTGTCTGAAAATCCTCTGTAGTTTTTCAGAAACACCAGCCATGTAAGGAATAGTTACGACCTTTCTTCTGGGTTCTGATTCTGCCGCTTCAACAGCCACTTCACAAGAGGATGAACTGACACAGACGAGAGAGAGCAACACAGGACCACAGTCTGCCGTACAGACATTTCTCTTCATCCAGACACTGAAGTGAGGCTCATGTCTGCACTCTTTTTTTTTTTTTTTTTTTTTTGTCAAACTCCACTATTAACATCACTTTTTCTAGAGTGAGAGATGTGTGTGGGTGTTATATGTGTTGGGGACCACAACTTTATAAAGGTCAGAGGTCAGTATGTGTTCTGCTGAGGTGTGGGTTTCTGCCTCTGGCTACTCAGTCCCAGAGTTGGAGTACATGTGCTCTGTGTGCCTTAAAGGACATTGAAAATGAAATGCATTTTCTTCCCTACTATCCTTTGTATCATGACCTGCGCTCTCAGTTGTTGTCTAGTGTATCTTACTGTTTGTTTGCTGTGTCTGACGTCTCTGTGTCTCTGTGGCCATACCATATTGTCAAATCCTGATCCCGTCAGATCTCAGAACCTCAGCAGGGCCGGGCCTGGTCAGTACTTGGATGGGAAACCACTGGGAAAATCAGGTGCCACAGGGGGCGCCAGTTATAAAAACTGTTGTTGTGTCCTTAGGCAAGACACTTCACCCACTTTGCCTAGTATGAAAGGGTTGTGTGTGTGAGTGATCGTGGTGTCAGAGGGGCCAATGGTGCAGATTGGCAGCCTCACTTCTGTCAGTCTACAATAATATTTTATCAGCACCAGGTATGGAGTGAATGAATAATGCTCTGTAAATCTGTGCATCTTTAAGTGTCCAAAAAAGCGCTACATGAAACTGATGCATTATTATTATTATTATTATTATTATTTTGAGGAGAGACTGGAGTATTTGTTTAAATGTAATGTTTTCAAGCTGTCTGAGTTTGTGCTGAAAGCTCGGGACCTCTGTAAGATGACACTTTATGATGAACTGCAAAGTATCACTTGTAATGAACGTGTAGAAATAAAAAAACACACTCGAGTTGTACTGTATTTTAATATTTTCATCAGAAATTATAAAGGTCATACAATGTACAGATATATTTGGAGCAAACCCAAAAACAACAGTCTCCACGGTGGGAGAAGCAAGACACATTCAGGGTCCAGAGTCTTCTCAGTGATGGACCAAAACACACTCCAAAAAACACACCCATTTACACGAGTTCAAATGACGGAAATACACAATTTTGTTTCAATTAATTTAATTCTTGGGCTGATCTCTGTTTAAAAAGGTGGTACTACTTATGTCCGTGGAAATGTTCTTGCTCGCTTTGCTTGGACTGCCCCATAGTATGGCATTAAACCTGGTTATCTCCATGGTAACAAGGAGTAACACCACTTATAGACCAAATTACAAGTCAGATTTATAGAAAAGTGACAAATGACGCCGCTCACAGTTAATAAAACTTGTTTTTCGCTGTATTTTAGAACAATAAAAACATGTGTAATTGTTGTAGATGTAAATGCCATAGTGTGGGACATTTCAAAACAAGAAAACAAGCAATAACATCTCCATGGAGACAAGAAGTGCACCAAATTTCCACAAGAAAAGCTACACAGTGCACACAGTTTTTTTTTTTTTTTTCCAAGATCTCAATATTAAAAAAAAAAAATCTGAAATTCCCTGAAAACAAAATTGGAATTTAAAGAAACTTTTAGGTATTTTGAGTCTTTTTTTAATTATTATTATTTTTATTATTTCAGCAAACTTATATTTGTTAAAAACCTGGATTTTTATACTTAAAATCGTAGAAATGAAGAAAAGTCAATTATTTTCTGTCAATTGTTTTGACATTAATAGTTTCTGACTACTGATTTTGTTACCCAAATACCCAAATTATTGATGTTTAAATCTTTTGTCATTTGAACTCATGCAAATTTTAGTATTTTTCGCAGTGTAAACCTGGAGTTAAATTTCAACATTCAGTTCAACACAAAAAAGTGAGTTGAAAAATCCGATCTGACATTTTGAGTTTGTCCCGATGGAGCGAGGAGGAGCTACAGTAACATTTCGAGAATTCACCAATAAATACTGAAATATGAAAACGAGCCCTTAAGTGCAAATTTAAATTGAGTTTTTATAATATTTGTAATGAATTCGGTCGTTTTTTGTTATTTTTTGTTGGTGAATGGGAGTGACGCTGAATAAAAAAGAGAAAGTTTTGGCGTGAAATCAGCAGGACCTAAAAACGAATGTACACCGCGAAAAACAAATTTCAGCAGATTGATTTATAAAAACGAATCATAGACTGTATAAAGAAGCGGCTAAAGAACGAGGCTAGAGGTTATGGGGTGAGTTTGGAGCCGAGATCCGCGTTTGGAATTCCGTCCGCGAGTATCGTAGCAACTAAAGAGCCAATCAGGAGCGAGGATGCTGAAGGTAACGCCCCTTCTCGCCCGCACTCTTCGCCCAAACCTCAGAAAAAGAAGGTGCTTGATTGTTCATATCTTGACTTATGGACAAAACAGCGAAATAAAAACCCCAGGATCACATACAGCGGGTTAATATGGATATTTTAAGACCAAAACAACAGTAAAGAAAGTGAACTAGAGCCAATGGAAACAGGAAGCGATGGAAACAGGAAGCTGTGTCCATTTATACAGTCTATGGTACTGGTCCCCAACCTTTTTTACGCCACGGAGCGGTTTTATATCCAATAATATTTCGCAGACTGGAGGAGGGGGGTGGTGTTTGTTGGTTAAATCCTGTTTTGTCCTGGTTTAAGAACTGTTTTAGACATGTTTTTGTCCTGGTTTAGTCCTAGTGTGGACCTGGTTTAGTCCTGGTTTAGTCCTGGTTTAGACCTGGTTTAGTCCTGGTTTACACCTGGTTTAGACCTGGTTTAGTCCTGGTGTGGCCCTGGTTTAGTCCTGGTTTAGTCTTGGTTTACACCTGGTTTAGTCCTGGTTTAGTCTTGGTTTATACCTGGTTTAGTCCTGGTGTGGCCCTTGTCTTGTCCTGGTTTAGTCCTGGTGTGGCCCTGGTTTAGTCCTGGTTTACTCCTGGTTTAGTTCTGGTTTTGTCCTGGTTTAGTCCTTGTTTAGACCTGGTTTAGACCTGGTGTGGCCCTTGTTTAGTCCTGGTTTAGTCCTGGTTTACACCTGGTTTAGACCTGGTTTAGTCCTGGTTTAGTCCTGGTTAAGTCCTGGTGTGGCCCTTGTTTAGTCCTGGTTTAGTCCTGGTTTAGTTCTGGTTTAGTCCTGGTTTAGTCCTGGTTTAGTCCTGGTTTAGACCTGGTTTAGTCCTGGTGTGGTCCTGGTGTGGCCCTGGTTTAGTTCTGGTTTAGTCCTGGATCAGTCTTGGTTTTTGTTCCGTTTTAGTTCTGGTTTGAAGACAACGCTTGTGGAAGAGGAGGTTTGCGCTTTCGCGGTCTGGTACTGGTCCGCGGTCCAGGGGTTGGGGACCCCTGGTCTATGGCATTGTTTCCCAAAGACTGGGTCACGACCTTCAGGTGGGTCCCAAGAGATTTTTTTTGGGTCGCCTTATCACGATCTGCATGTAGATCTGCAATATACAGTTCTGACACATGCTGAATTATTAAGCCATGTACTGTATAATTTCTAATATTTCTGTAATTATTTTATTGACTATTTTGACCATTTCCAATTGAATTTTGAAAAGAAAAGGGCTACGTTTAATGTCCAAACAGACAACATATGGATCCTTTTATTGCTGCTTCAGTGACTGTTTATCATTGTTTAAAACTTGAGTAATACTAATTGTTCAGAGACACGATCACTCAGTCAACAATAAAATATCCTCATTAATGCTCAATAATGCTCAAATCCACCTTTATTTTGTGATTTATTTTGTGAATAATTTCTATTGACTTGGGTCGCAAAGGTTTGCGGGTCCCTGAAAAAAAAAAAAGTTTGGGAAACACTGGTCTATGGGACTAATACATATTTGTTCACTCCTGATATTTCTGACTGATTTCAGTACAAGAAATAGTATTTTAAGTAGAAACTTTCAAAAAGAACTGCTTGAAATGAAACTGGACGTGAGCAGATCAGGACTAGTCACTTCCCATTCGATTAGATTTGAAATGACAGATTTGAGAAGTCATATTCAAAAGTAGACTATGACTTCTTAAATCTTTACCGAGTCAAAACTTGCTCTGTTTTGGTGATTATTATACTCAAGAAATGTAACAGAACTGAAGATTTTGCAGTGTTCATTGAGAGATAACTGAGATTAGAAGAAAAAGCAACAGTCCCATATTCAAACAATTCAGAAATACCCCAGGACAACCAAATATTATACCATAATACCATTCAGATATTGCAAATGACATGATAGAAATTAGTCAAAACAACTCAAACCAAAGTAGTTATAATAAAGTCATTATATACTGGTATTTCTTTTTTACAGTGTACAGCTGTTTCTAAAATATCAAACTAAAGGCCCTGTACCTGATTTTACTTTTTTTTCTATGCATTTGAGCTAAATTTGGGGTAAAAATAAGTCCATTGTGCACTGTTTCCATCAAATCATAAAGCGTTGTATTGTCCAATAATCAAGAAGTTCGTGTTAACATGCTAGTTGTTGTTAGACTTTGGTTTCTGAAAGTCACTGTGGTAATTTTGGACCACTGCAAACTGTTTAAACCAAACTAGTTGCATTTTTGACATTTTTAAGACGGTAAAAATCAGGTACAGCGCCTTCGACACCAACGTTTTTGTAATGACGTCTATCTTAACACTAGAGGGCGACAGTTACTGCATAAAACTGATCAAAAGTCAAAAACGAATACTTTAACATTTAAGTGCTTCGATTGGACAAAAATCTTTTCGGCCGGTTTCACTTTCAAAAAATAAAGTTCAGAATACAAAATATACTTCCCCTCTTTAAAAAAATACAGGCCGCGACCAAAACCGTGACAAAAGCAAGTGAAAAACAAAAAAACAAAACAACAACACATTCAAAAGTATCAGTGATAGTAACCAAATATGGTACGTCAAATAGTCAAAATATACGTCTTTGTGTATACTTACAATACAAGATTACATAAGCGAGCACAAATAAATACCTTCAGTCTTATATCAGTCATATGCATTATTTATATAGTAGCTTACATTATAAAGGAGGGTGGCGTAGACAGGTTCGGATACAGTAGTGAGTGTCAAACTATGAACAAAATAAAACTACGGTGATCTGAAAGAACTGGAGGAAACAGTCTCGGGTAAAGGTGCAATGCAGGACTTTTCTCGTGGACGGTAAAACGTTGCTTGCTCGTTTACATGGGGTTTTAGAGATGTTGTATTACGATTAGAATGTTTTGCAGTTTGGCATTTATCTGTAAGTTATCTACCGTATGTTTCGGACTATAAGGCGCACTTCAAATCCTTTAATTTTCTTAAAAATCCATAGTGCGCCTCATGTATTAATTCTGGTTGTGTTTACTGACCTCAAAACGATTTTATGTGGTACACGGCGCTCAAAAATTTGTCAAAATGTTTTAGTACGACTTTGGTAAACTACGAAGCCGCACTGCTTGATGGATTGTCGGAGCATTACTGTGACCGTAGTCAAAAGCCTCGCGGAGTTAGTCCGACAGAAGCTGACAGTTTCAGTGCACAAGGAGCGAGACGTTTTTTTCAGAGCTTATAGTTTATGCAAATGAGTCATGTGGTTTTAAGTTTCGCTTTTGTAAAACATAAACAAATGTGCGCAAAGCTGAATTAAACACATTATTACTCAATGTGTATTTGAGTCATCCTCGTAGGAAAAAAAAAAAAAAAAAAAACATGCTTAAAACATTATCCACCCACGCCCACCGCGAATTACGCCATGATCTGACTGATCGTGGACACCTGGGCTAAGGATCAGTCTCAAGAGTCGTCCGTTTGTTTGCGTCTTATAATCCGGTGCACCTTATGTATGAAAATAGACGAGAGAATTCAACATTATTGCCATTGCGCCTTATAATCCGGTGCACTTATAGTCTGAAAAATACGGTATCCCCGATGATTGTGATTGTGGTCAGATCTGTGGAGAGGCAACCCCGCTCGCAGCATGAACACGTATTTTTGAGCAGTAGAAAGCTCTGCAACTGAATAACTTTAACGGCTTGATAGATATACCGTGGAACGTTCCGGGTAAAGCAATGACATCGCCATGGAGACAAGCAGGTAGCGTACCACAAGAAAAGTTCTGTAATGCATCTTTAGAGTAACATTAACTGTGCTCATAGCTCACCAGATGCCAGTCACGGTTTGTTATTTCTGGATTTAGTCTTTATTTAATCAGGAAAGTTCCACTGAGCTTTAGAATCTCTTTTTTCAGACTCTGGTCCAGTCCCCAGAGTGGAGCTGCCCGGGAGTCGAACCTCGGACCTTCTGATTAAGAGGCAAAAGCGCTTACTGCTATGTCAACTTCTGAAATGTTATAAACCGAAAGTTACAAAGACGTTTAGCCACGTTTTAACTTTAAAATATTTCATTGTCAAAGCATTGTGTAACTAAATGCTTTTCTTTCTTTGCCTTGAATGTTTCACAGTGTGGCATTAAACCTTTCTATGTCCATGGAGACCAAACCGGACCAAGTTACAGGTCAGATCTGTGGAGAGGCGACGCCGCTCACAGTCAAAACGTATGTTTTTTTTACAAATTTTTGAGCTATAAATCCACCAATAATTGAATAAATGTAAAGTAGAGGTGTTTAATGTCGTACTGTGGAACATTCTAGGCGAAGCAATGACATCTCCATAGAAACAAGCAACCAAAAATTTACACAGTGCAGCTTTACGTCAACATACAGTGTGTTTGCCTTGTTCTTTAACTCTTAATATTTTAATTTTACAACAACGAATGAACGAATTTTCTCCAAAAAGTGTTATTTTAGTGAAGGACCAATCAGCATCAAGTGTCTATAAGCACAGAAACGCTACTCGACGGTGAATCCTTCGTTCGTTTGCATATTTCGGGTTCGAGCCTGGGTTTTTGCGTCCATTTTAAGCTTTGCGTACGTATAAAAATCAGGCATGTTGTGATTTCAAGCCACTCTTTTTACTACTCAATATTTACAATACAGACGTCGCTCAGATCGGAGCAGAGCGTAACCATAACTACAGCATCAAAACAGACCAGTATTTCGGACTGAGCAGCCATTTTGTCCCCCCTCGCCAGCCCCAGTGCACGCCCCACTACTTCTGTCATCTTTGGTAGCCATATTGGAAAGGTACGGTAGATTTAAAAGCCCTTGAAATAAAAAACATACAACTTAACTTTGTCTTTTAAATTGATAAAAATCACGTGCACATAAACGCCTTTCCCTTCGTGTCCAAACTGTCTCACCGCATTCGCACTTCCTCTGGTCCACCCTGAACTCCATCCAAAAATACAATCCCGAAAACGTTGTCTTTTCCGAAAGTTTCCGAAGTTTTCAAAGCAGGAAGCAAGAAAGTACGTGGCGCTTGGAGACGGAGAGAGCGGAAAGTTAGCGGGGTTTTCTTTGTGAATATTCGTCGCGTAGGAGAGTCCGAGAAGAGTGGGCCGCGCTCTCATCTCTTGTGTGCGGTGATCATTTTGGACACGAAGCTCACGATGGCGCTGGCGGGCTGCGCGGGGTCCAGC
This sequence comes from Boleophthalmus pectinirostris, assembly GCF_026225935.1. Taxonomy (NCBI): domain Eukaryota; kingdom Metazoa; phylum Chordata; class Actinopteri; order Gobiiformes; family Gobiidae; genus Boleophthalmus; species Boleophthalmus pectinirostris. The sequence goes on along the minus strand of NW_026570970.1, from coordinate 35,534,432 downwards.
TCTGCGAACAGGTGGCTCACGTTGTCTGTGGTGCTGCCCTGTTTACGTGCCACGAAGCCAAACAACCTGAAACGAAATACGAAAAGAGAAAACGTCAGGAGGTTCAGATTTTAAGCAATGTACCCGGGTGCAGTCAGAATCGCTTTTAATATGTTTTTAACCTTAATACAACAATGTTCCCTCATATTTGCTGTCCCTTGTTCCCCTGTTGCACAATATTTAATACAGTGCAATATCCTGACTGAGTTTTGTAGTCTTAAGTGTCCCAGCTAGAGAAACTTAAGGCACATCTCTCTACAACAGGGGTGTCAAACTCATTTTGGTCCGGGGGCCGTATCCAACCTACTTTGATCCCAAAGGGGCCGGATCAGAAAACTCATGGCATATAAACCCCAAAAATAACAATAAGTTCAAAAATTGTGCAGAGAAACACAAATCTATTACAGAAATCTTTTTAAATTGATGAACTCTTTCTTTTACAAAATATTATAATATTACAAACAACCTGAAACTTTAGGAAAAATGCAATTTTAACACTATGTTTGAACATGAACTTGTTTGCAAATAGGAATAAGTCCATTTTTCTTGTAAAATCCTGCACTCGGCTCCACTTTTCTCATGTTGGACATTTTTCTGATGAGGGTGTCACGGTCAACAGTCAAAACGATCGTCCTTTAAGAGCGTTTGGAAAGAGACAAGTCTTCATTTGTGCTGCTCTGGTGGGAGGAGCCACGTACAGAGACACTGGCGACGCTGCTGTGATAAACACCACAGAAAATTAACAATATTTTAAAAGAAAATATAATTAAAATATTTTAGTAGAAAATCAGCCGAGGGCCAGATTAAAGGTTTTGGAGGGCCGGATCCGGCCCCTGGGCCGTATGTCTGACACCCCTGCTCTACAATGTACAAAGTCTCAAGTGTCCCAGCTCGGGAAACCTCTACAGCAATATATACACTGAGCAAGAGAATCTGTGTAATAACTAATGCGCAAGGACCGCGCCACAGCAATGGAATACGATAAAGATATTTATTGATGGTGGATGGATGTGATGGCTGCACGGAGACTCAGAGTGGGGGCACCGTCTCCAATCCAAAACGGTCAGTTCTGAATTGAAGAACTCAAGAAGCAGCTTGGATGAGCTGCGAAAACATATTTGAGCAAATAAACTTTGTCCAGTTGACAGACTGAATTTCTCCTTTGCCATAGATTGAACCTGGACCACTGAGGGATTTTTCACACTTTAATAGTTAGACGTTTCGACACATGTCACAGTAAGTTTTTACATTACAAAAAAAATGTGATGCAGGCTAACGAAATCATTAGTCTGTGATACTCACTTGGCAGAGCCTCCATCAGGTTTACTCCATCTGTAAAACAGGGGATTTCATATTGAGTTACAAGTATTCTTTGTGTACTATGATGTACTGTAGTGTTGATGTACTGTTGTACTCACTTCCTGTCCTGAGGGTCAGTGTCACAGAAGGTCACAGTGTTACTGGGGTAATGGCGCCGGAAGAAAACCCTGAAACAGCACAAGAACAGTCCTCAGTAACAGTGCACTAGTCTCATACAGCCATAGAAGCACATGCTTCAAAGGTTCTGTAGTCTGTAGTTTGTTATTGCAGCCACAGCTGTCCTGGGACAGACTGATGAAAGTGAGGCTGCCAGTCTGTGCCCTCTGCCCTTCTGACAAACACACACACCACATTCATACTAGGGATTGGGGTGGGCGATCTCGATATTTAAAATATATCGAGATATTTCTTAAACATGAAATGGATTCTGATATATTGTATATTTCTACATAATGCCCCCCGCACTCTCGCCTCATTCGTCTGTTGTTTCATTCAACATAGCTGCTCCTGCAACCAGCCTGGAGGATACAGAACTCGTCTCAAAAAAAGGACAACTAGTTCTATTATATAGAGATACTTCGGTTTTAAGGCGTTGGATAAACAGCAGACAGGTGTCTTCTATGTTGTGAAGTTTAGCAATGTAAAGTTTATTTATGCAGAATATTTTAATCAATAATCTGCTGCAGTGTAGAACTTGAACAGTTGTATTTGGAAACATTCAGTGGATTGTGGGATACCTCACAGCTTCTTACCGCTGGTTAGGAACCTCCCAAGTTTCCTCTGCTAAAGGAGTTCACTCTTCTGATTATTGTACAGTTAACAAAGTTAAAGACTGAGATGAGTTCTTTTATTTTTGAATGAAAAGTGTGATCTGTTCACACTATACAGCTCACACTACGATATTTACTGTGATATTTTGTGGAGGCCAAAACTGTGAATATGCAACTTTTACCTGTTAAAATCCTTGACAAGCCTTTGGTACTGTCATAATCCAAAGAACTAAGATTTACAAGTGCTTCGTAACAGTTATATCTTTATATAGTCTGCACTAAAACCACGCAAAGGATCATGGTCTATGCAGGGTTTTTTTTTTTTTTTTTTTTAAACATCATTTTTAACAGCATAACAATGAATTCAATCAAAGAGACTTAAGATTCGATATACTGTGATGGTCCACAATATTATTGTGAGACTTTTGACGATACAATATCACAATATTACAGTTATTGTTACATCCCTAATTCATACTATCCATCCATCCATCCATTTTCTTCCGCTTATCTGGGGTCGGGTTGCGGGGGCAGCAGTCTAAGCAAGGACTCCCACACTTCCTTCACAAATTTATACTAGTATATACTATAATTGTTTTTAAGTAGACAAATTTTAATTAAACTGAACATTGGTGTTGATCAACAGTAAGTGACAATAACTGAGCTCTGTTCCCTTCCTGAGTTAGTTCATAGAGTTTCCTGAGTTTGTTATATTTATTTTCAGTCTAGTCCAGACTTAGATCTGGTATAGACCTGGTTGAGTTCAGGTCTAGTCCAGCTTTAGACCTGGTATAAACCTGTTATAGTCCTGGTTAAATTCAGATCTAGTCCAGATTTAGACCTGATTCAGACCTGGTATAGACTTGGTTGAGTTCAGGTCTAGTCCAGATTTAGACCTGTTATAGTCCTGGTTAAATTCAGATCTAGTCCAGATTTAGACTTGGTTTAAGACTTGGTTGAGTTCAGGTATAGTCCAGAGTTAGACCTAGAATAGACCTGGTTGAGTTCAGGTCTAGTCCAGCTTTAGACCTGGTATAAACCTGTTATAGTCCTGGTTAAATTCCAGTCTAGTCCAGATTTAAACCTAGTATAGACCTGGTTGAGCTCAGGTATAGTCCAGAGTTAGTCCTGGTTAAGTTCAGGTCTAGTCCAGATTTAGATTTTGTATAGACCTGCTGAATTCAGGTCTAGTCCAGATTTAGACCTGGTATAAACCTGGTAGAGCTCAGGTATAATCCAGCTTTAGACCAAGTAAAGTCCTTGTTGAATTCTCATGTAGACCTGTCTTATACCTATTATAGTCCTGGTTTAGTCCAGTTTTAGTTTTGCCCGAGGACACAACGCCTGCAGCTGGGATCAAACAAACATCTGACTAAGTTTTGGTCACAAACAATGAGACAACATCCAGCTTTTAGTGTGTGAGTGTTTGGGGTAAATTACAGGATGCTGCTTTAAGTAGCTGATAATGACATGACTGCATTCCCCAAGCTCGGACCTGCTCATGCAATCGTTATTCTCATGCTTTTTCACAAACACGTCACATCAGATTCTCCAAGGCATGTTTAATATATCACTTCATATCATTCAGGTTTGGACGTGGTTATACACTCGAGAAACAGACACCGGATCTGAAGACGGGAGACGAAATGGAGGATGCACATTCCACATGAACTATGCAGCGAATTAAATGTTTACCATGAGAATCAGCAGACGCTCGGGGCGCTGGATAACAAATAGACTTTTAGAAACATGTCATTTAAAAGAGTCTTTGTAAATGCTCGTGGAGTGATCGTACCTGCTCCTTGTTTGAGCTGGTTGGTGACGGCGTTGGGTGTGGCCACTTCTGGAGCCTCCTCAATCAGATCTAGAAAGAAAGATTAGTTAGAAATTGACACATCACAATAATTTAAGGGAACTATATGTATGATTTTGTTTTTAATTCTATGACTATGATCTTAGTGTGTCCCCAGATATGTTCCAGTGTTCAAATCCGAGACAAAATAGCCACAAGATTGTCCACACATCTTGAAAATTATCTTTTTTTTCCTCATGTTTTTACCAGAGGTGGAAAAAGTACTGAAAAACTGTAATTAAGTAAAAAGATCTTTCCTTTGCTCAATTCCTAATCAAGAAAAGTAAAAGTAACCATCTAAAAGCTACTTTAAGTACTTACTTTAAAATGTAATTTGAGTAAAAGTTACTTAGTTACTTTCAGTAATTTGATGTAAAAAGAATGAGTCATAAACTTAATCCAGCGCAAGTTGTTTTTATCAATTTTTAGATGATACAGTGAAAATTTTGTTCAATGTAAACTTTGTACTTTTTAAAGACAACTGAGCTAAACCAGGACCAAACCAGGACTAAACCAGGACTAAACCAGGTCTAAACCAGGACTAACCAGGACCAAACCAGGTCTAAACCAGGACTAAACCAGGACTAAAGGGAGAATTACAGTTCTGCATCGACTCAACACACAATATCACCGTTGCCTTGTCGTCATCGTTTTTGATTTATGGATCTGTGTCGACACTAGGAGGCGAGGATTTAAACCTGGCGTTCGTGTAAACCACAGACTGTATGAAAGAAGTGGACTAAGTGAGTGTGAAGTCACCCAGTGTTCAGCTCCGCTCAAATGAGGCTCACGATGCTCACGGTTACAGGAGCGAATCTGGAGCCAGACTCTGTGTTATGAATAGGATTTTTTTTTTACATTTTAAGACCAAAATGGCAAGACTCACAGCAGCACTTACAGAGAGAGGAGCCACAAGATCCTAATGTAAGTCAGTTGGAGCCAGAGTCAGAAGGAGCCAGAAGAGCCTCCTGGAGAACTTCTTATTTGGCACACGGCGGCTTTAGCTATGTCCACTCATATATACAGTCTGTGGTGTATACCAGGGGTCGGTAACCGTAAATACAAACTGCACAGACAAATAATCCAGATTTAGACCTGGTATAAACCTGGTTGAGTTCAGGTATAGTCCAGATTTAGACCCGGTAAAGACCTGGCGAATTGAAGTATAGTTGAAACTTAGACCTGGTATACATCTGGTTAAGTTCAGATCTAGGCCAGATTTAGACCTGATATAGTCCTGATTGAGTTCAGGTATAGTCCAGGCTTAGACCCGGTGTAGACATGATTGAGTTCAGGTATAGTCCAGATTTAGACCTGATATAGACCTGGCTGAGTTCAAGTATAGTCCAGGCTTAGACCCGGTGTAGACATGATTGAGTTCAGGTATAGTCCAGATTTAGACCTATTATAGTCCTGGTTAAGTTCAGATCTAGTCCAGATTTAGACCTGGTTTAAGACTTAACATCTGTACTGTCAGGGTGAAACCTGTGTGGACTGAACACACAGCAACACTGGGGAAATGCTGTTCCCTAAACCCCCATGTGAACTCTGGTTGTAAAAGGATTCAACCTTTTATATGAAGATGAAATCTAACACCTAGTTTCACTGTTCAAAAAATATTGTTGTAAAATAACAGCTCGCAGCAACGTATTGGAAAAACAGAAAAGAATGGTGAACTCGTTAATTGTTGGACTATTAACTATAAACAATTATGAACTATGAATGAACCAGTTCATTTTGGAATTTGTAATCTGAACTTTGAACTAGTTCATGTAGAAAATGAACTTTCCAACAAATATCTGCTGTATTTGTTGCTCCACTGGTCCCTTTTACGACCAGCACACAGTGATTTGCCAAAGGACACAACAACAGGTTGCAGTTTGAGTCACTGCTGTCTCTCTGTGACGCTTGGTTTTCTCAGTGGTCCCCAATCCAACAACTAACCAGACCCAACCTGCTCAACTTCAGACATCACACGAGATCAGGCTTTCAGTTTGAAGAACCACTGGCTGTTGTTATAATACTTTGTACCACTAGGGGGCAGTATGTGACCACAGTAGAGTTTAATGCAGTACTTGAAGGGGGTATGAGCAGTTTGTGTCAGTAGGGGGCAGTATGTGACCACAGTAGAGTAAAGTGTAGTACTTGAAGGTGGTATGAGCAGTTTGTACCAGTAGGGGGCAGTGTGTACCTGAGGGGGGTATGAGCAGTTTGCAGGGCAGGGCCAGGGGGGTGATGGCGTGTTGGTACACCAGAGCAGACAGACAGCCTACATGGGAATACACAGAAACACAAAAATATATGATTTAAAAATATATTTAATACATTTTAAATATAAATAAGTGTGTGTGAGTTCTGACCGAAGTACGGCTCGTTGGGGCAGCCCTTCAGCTTGACTCCTTTGGGGCTGCTCTCGATCAGGAAGTGCCTCACCAGCTCATTACTCAAGTCTCCTACAAACACAAACACAAGGATTTAAATAAAAAAAGTATTGAAGTATTAAAAATAGTCATGTGCTGTAGCAATAGAACATAAAACAATAGAAAAAAAAATAATATATATATATATATATATAAAAATAAAGAAGCAATGCATAACTTTTCTGGTGAAGGTGATACTTATGAATGTTCCATAGTATGGCATTAAACTTAAGCCAACTTACAGGTCAGATCTGTGTAGAGGCAAGCCTGAATACATGGTTTTTCATAAAAAAAATATATATATATATATATATACATAAAACTGAATAAAATAGACAAATTTACATTTGGGTTTACAGTGCGGATGTGTGAATGTGTGATGATTGTGTGAATTGTCAGATTTTGTTGTTGTTCTCCTTTATTAAATTGATGCCAAGGAAATGTAACAGCATGATCAATAAAATAAATCCAAATAAAAAATCCAAATAAATATAAAAATCTAAATAAATATAATAAAAATAAATATACATATAAAAATACCTATAAAAATCAAAATACACTATTTTCCACACTATGGGGTGCACTTAAAAGCCTTAATTTCATCAAAAAACGACTGCGTGCCTTATAATCCAGAGCGCCTTGTGTATGAATTTATTGGGGTGTCTCAGTACGACTTTAGTAAACTACAAAGCCGCTCCACTTGCAGCATTACGGCTCCCATAGTCAGGAGCATCAGGAGTAATACAGACTGTGATTCCTTTTAATATCAAAATGCACCTGTCAAGACACACGCTTACAACACCCACTTTAAACTCAAGGCTGTTATAAAGTGAAGGTGTGAGCTGCGTGGGAGCAGTGGATGAGAGAAGGAGAACACACATTCACCAAGACAAGGAGACAGCGCCGAGTGACTTACGCCACGATTTGCCAACGGATCGTGGACGCCTGGACAAAGGATCAGTATCAACTGTGGTCCGAGCTTTCACCAAGACCAGAATCATCACTGAACTGCCAGAGAAGTTACAATTGAACAAAGTTTGACTGACTTATCTAACTGTTGTGTTTCATTTAATGCACCTTAAACCTAACCCTAAAATATCTGTCTCTGGCACTTTAATTTTCTCAAAACTGGATGTGTTTTATGTATTAATTCTGGTTGTGCTTAACTGACCTCGAACTGATTTTATGTGGTACACGGTGCTCAGAAATCTGAAACAATTTAGCGTCTCAGACAGTATTTTTTTTACGTGTTACAATTAAACAAAGTTGAGAGTTACTGTGAACGTGTTAAATAAAGTTTGACTGACTTATCTAACTGTTGCACTTCATTTAATGCACCTTAAACCTTAAACCTAACCTAAAATATCTGTCACTGACACTTAAAATCCTTCAATTTTCTCAAAACTGGACAGTGTGCCTTATAATACGGTGCGTCTTATGTATTAATTCTGGTTGTGCTTAACTGACCTCGAACCGATTTTATGTGGTACACGGTGCTCAGAAATCTGTCAAAATGTTTTAGTACGACTTTGGTAAACTACGAAGACGCACCGCTTGATGGATTGTCGGAGCATCACTGTTTGAACAATTATGACAACAATTATTTTGAATACTCAGACAGTATTTATTTATGTGTTACAATTAAACAAAGTTGAGAGTTATTGTGAACGCGTTAAATTAAGTTTGACTGACTTATCCAACTGTTGTGTTTCGTTTAATGCGCCTTATAGCCTGGTGCGGTTTATATGTGAAAAAAGTTCGAAAATAAACCATTCAGTGACGTGCGCCTTATAATCTGTAGTGCGGAAAATACGGTAAACATAAAAATAAATACATAAAAAAATGTAAATAAATGCAGGTACCTTTCTTGGCGGGGTGCACGGTGGGAGGGGGAGAGGCCACCTTCATGGCGAGCCCGTACGCTCCTTTAAACGAGTGACTGTCTCTGATCACGAACGCGCCGGGCTCCCTCTCCCTCAGCAGGGCGATGGCTGAAAACAGAGCACACACGGGACGTTTAAAGGTGCACTGCGGAACTTTCCTGCTGGAGGGTCCGTCAAATGATTTTCTCCATGGAGATGTCATTGCTTTGTTTGGAATGTCTTTAAGGAGACTAAACCGGACCAAGTGACTGTTTAATGTCACACTGTGGAACATTCCAGGCAGAGCAATGACGTCTCCATAGAAACAAGCAGATGACGGACACAGCGTCTGATGTGAACGGGGGCTGTTCTGAGTGAGATGGAACGGTTGACCAGGAGGAGGACGTGCACATGTTCCTAATGGGCTCCATGTGTTTGGAGCTGAGCCTCTGTGAAAACCCCACACACGATGATGTCATCCAGGGACACACTGTTCAAACAGCCACAAAGACCTGCTCTAGCCCCGCAAAGACTGGTTTAGTCCTGGTTTAGTCCTGGTTTTGTTCTGGTTTAGTCCTGGTTTTGTCTTGGTTTAGTTCTTGTTTAGTCCTGGTTTTGTTCTGGTTTAGTCCTGGTTTTGTCCTGTTTAGTTCTTGTTTAGTCCTGGTTTTGTCTTGGTTTAGTTCTTGTTTAGTCCTGGTTTTGTTCTTGGTTTAGTTCTTGTTTAGTCCTGGTTTAGTTCTTGTTTAGTCCTGGTTTTGTTCTGGTTTAGTCCTGGTTTTGTCCTGGTTTTAGTTCTGGTTTAGTTCTTGTTTAGTCCTGGTCTAGTTCTTGTTTAGTCCTGGTTTTGTTCTGGTTTAGTCCTGTTTTGGTCCTGGTTTAGTTCTTGTTTAGTCCTGGTTTAGTTCTGTTTAGTCCTGGTTTAGTTCTTGTTTAGTCCTGGTTTTGTCCTGTTTAGTTCTGGTCTAGTTCTTGTTTAGTCCTGGTTTTGTCCTGGTTTAGTCCTGTTTAGTTCTTGTTAAGTGCTGGTTTCGTCCTGGTTTTATCCTGGTTTAGTCTTGGTTTAGTCCTGGTTTAGTTCTTGTTTAGTCCTGGTTTAGTCCTGGTTTGTCCTGGTTTAGTTCTTGTTTCATCCTGGTTTAATACTAATTTAGTTCTGGTTTAGATCTAGTTTAGATCTGTTTTAGTCCTGGTCAGTTCTGATTTACATTTGGTTTAATTTTAGTTTAGTATTGGTTTAGTCCTGGATTAGTTCTGATTTTGTCCTGGTTTAGTCCAAGGTCCTAAGGTTGTATACTGGTTTAGACCTGGTTAAAACCTGGTTAAGTTCTGGTTTCATACTGGTTTAGTTCTTGTTTAGTCCTGCTTTCGTCCTGGTTTCTTCCTGGTTCAGTCTTGGTTTAGTCATGGTTTAGTCCTGGTTTAGTCCTAATTTAACTCTGGTTTGAGTCTGGTTTAGATTTGGTTCAGATCTGTTTTAGTTCTAGTCAGTTCTGATTTAGTTTTTGTTTAATATTGGTTTAGTCCTGGATTAGTTCTAATTTTGTCCTTGTTTAGTCCAAGAGCAGTCCTAAGGTTCTATACTGGTTTAGACCTGGTTAAAACCTGGTTTAGTTCTTGTTTAGGCCCAGTTTATTCTTGGTTTGATGAGTTTTGTTTTGTTTGTTTTTTTCCTTGTAAAGACACACTTTAGTCATAGTTTAAGCCAAGTTAAGACCAAAATACCTATTTAAGCCCTGGAATAGATTCAGTAGATTCAGTTTGGACCTGGTTGAGACCTGGTTTTGTCCTAATAAAGACCTGGTTCAGTCCTGGTAAAGATTTGGTTCAATTTGGGATCAATGGCAGTCCTGGTTCAGTCTTAATTTGACGTCTGTTTTCGTCGTGTTTTTGTTCAGATCTTAGTCTAGTCCTGCGTCAGTCCTGGTCCAGATCCTGGTTTAGTCCTTACATTGTCAGTAAACATTATAAAAACAAGGTGCATAATATGACGTCATTCACACTAAACCACACGATTCCATTTAACGTGAGATCATCCAAAATGTCGGTGGTGCAGAGGGAGAGGAAACAGACAGTTACTCGGGTTTAACTACAACCAGGTTCAATTAGAAACACAATGCTCTCATTCATAAATATTGTACCAAGGCAGAGGCTTTTTAAGAGGCCTTCATATGGACTTACAGGAACATGAGGGGGAGGAACCAGAACTGACGTCAAGTAAGAATGATACATCTAATCTCAAGTGGAAATCGAATATGTCACGTTCACTTTCAAGAGTTTTAGGATGTCACAACTTCAGCTAAAACAATATGATTTACAAATGTTGAACCTTCTCATTATTTGTTTGGGATTGGCTCCACAAACTTGGCTTGTTGAACTTTGTGACAGTTTTTGTTTCCTGTGGGAACAGAGATGTGAACTATAAACCACGTTAAAACATCTGCAATCAGGCAGTCACACAGTAAACTCCACCTGAGAATTCTGACCTGTCTCCAGCTCATGTTGAACTATATTAGTAGACATATATTAGACAAATACATAAAATACTGTGCACATTCTAGAATCACAGCCACACAGTATGTATGGTCTTACCCTGGTCTCTGGAGATCTCTGGTTTGTACCAGAACTTGGACGTGTCCTGGACAAACTTCACGTTCAAACGGCTCTCAGGACTGCCATCTACAGGACACATACATATTACACTTTAAAAACACGTAACACGCAACAAATAACACATAACAAAAACATTATCATTATAGAGACAAGTGTCTCAGAGCAACTGTCGAGCCTGCTAGGCCAGGCTTTATATATCAGTGTCTTTATTTACTTCTGCCCTAATCATACATAACAAATAATATACAATAATAATATAATATAATATACCTATCATATTTTGAAAATTTTAACCCCTTAAATGTCATTTTTGACAGCAAAAGTCTCAAATTATGTGCATGAAAAAAAAAAAAAATTTTTTCTGTATCTTTCAAGTAATTTTTATTAGTTTGTGTTGAGATTCAGGCTCCTCTAGAACACACCCATATCATTTTAACCTCAAATATCTGTCTCTGGCACTTAAAATCCTTTAATTTTCTCAAAACTGTACAGTGTGCCTTATAATCCGGTGCATCTTATGTATTAATTCTGGTTGAGCTTATTGACCTCGAACCGATTGTATGTGGTACACAGCGCTGAGTAATCTGTCAAAATGTTTCAGTACGACTTTGGTAAACTACAAAGTCGCACCGCTTGATAGATTGATGAAGCATTATGGCTGCTGTAGTCAGGAATCTTGTGGAGTTGTGTCCTTTAGTCTGACAGAAACTGACGCATCATCGCACAAGGAGCGAGCTGTTTTTTCAGAGCTTATAGTTTATGCAAATTTACCATGTGGTTTTAACATTTGTTTCTGTAAAACATAAACAAATGTGCACAAAGCTGCATTGAACACATTATTACTCAATGTATATTTGAGTTGTCCTCGAAGGAACAAAAAAAAAACAAAACACTTTAATTATCCTCCCACATTCACATTCATAATCCACATTCACCAAGACAGTGAGGCAACGCCGGGCAAATTATGCCATGATCTGCCAATGGATCATAAATGCCAGGGTTAAGGATCAGCCTCAAGTGTCGTCTGTTTGTTTCACTTAATGCACCTTATAATTCAGTGCACCTTATGCATGAAAATAGATGAAAGAATTCAACTTTATTGATATTACGCCTTGTAATCTGGTGTGCCTTACAGTACGAATAATAGGGTATATGGATGTGTTTGTGAAAAACATGCAGAGGGAAACTCTTTGTGCATTTGTGGAGGGAAAAATGTCTGTGCTTTTCTCTCAGTTGGACTTAAGAGTTCCGCTGTTGTGACACTTCGACCAATCAGCTTCAGTATTCGCTGGAAAATTCTGTTAGCCAGTTGACTTTATAGGTGCACTCTGAAAATAAAAATCCGATCCTTACCAAACATGTGAAACCTGGAGAAGTCGGACAGCGTGTGGAAGTAGCCCTGTCCCGCCGGAGTGCCCCCTGGAGCGGCCCCGTCCCTCCCGCCCGGGCTCCTGCCGTTCAGAGTGTTGCTGTAGCTCAGAGACGCGCCGGGCCGGTCCCCGCTCGACATGCGCCGCTTCTCCGGGAGCAGAGGCTGGAGGGCTGGGGCGGGGCTGGCCTGCCTGAACCCTCCCTCCTGCAGCCCGCCCGAGGACAGAGGGAAGCACGGGGTGGGGGGGCCCTGGTACCCCGACGAGCTGCTCTGACGCGACAGGTTACCGTGGCGGTCGGGGTCGGGGGTCGTGTAGCCGCTGTGCATGGGGTGGCGGTCCAGACTCGGGCTCCTCTGAGACACCTGCACACAAATCATACATTAGTCAGTCGAGTTAATGGAGCTAGTGTGATGAATAATATCTCTTTGCACTGAGATGGATGGAGGTTTGGCGAGGGAGTAGGTTTGGTCTCAGCTCAACTCTTTAGCAGATAACAGCGATGTAGAGGTTTGTAGCAGACTTCCCTTTGCTTGTTGGTGATGAGATATTTGTGAGATCATGTCCGTACTAGGGATGGGCATTCGATGAAATTTTATTAATCCATTGATGGGAGAATTATCAATTTTCGATTGATCATTAACGTTTTTATGTAAGTATCATCATTATTATTACTATTACTAATCTGCATAAATAAACTCAACTTTACAACATATAAACCATGACCACACAGAGACACATCAACCTGTTTGACATTATAATGTGTTTAATGCAGTTTTGTACGGAAGCCGTGAGATGTCACAACAAACGCAAACGCCGCAACAAATACAAATGCGACAACACGACAAAAACCCACAACACACCAAAAAAAGCCACAACGGAAATGAACACAGGACTCTATTTTAATGCAAGCGCCGCAACAAATACAAACGCCACAACACAAACGCAAATGCCGCAACATATTAAAAAGCCGCAACACATTAAAAAGCCACAATGAAAGTGACCGCGGGACTCTATTTATCGACGGGCCGATCAAGCGGCAAGTAAAGAAGAACTACAACGTGAAAAGTAAAGGAAACGTAAGTAAAAGTAATTTATTGTTTTATCATTATTAGAAACTTAAAACCACGTGGTTCATTTGCATAAACTAAGCGAAGAAAAAAAATATAAAAATGCTCATGTGCACTGATGCGGTTCAGCTTTTTTCGGACTAAAGGACATGACTCAGTGGAATATGAGTGTTCTCTCTGTGACAGAGGGGTGCTGATGCTGATGGTGAGTCTGTTCTGTGTGTTGCGATGTTTTCACAGATCGTACATGTGCAGGTTTAGCGCAGCTCTTTATGTTGCAGTAGCTGGGATACTGTGTAAACATGCACCACGACGAAACTGGGATACAGATGTGCATGTAAACACACTCACTGAGAGGTACAGTGTCTCCAAGGAGATGCCAGAGCCCAAACGTGGGACTGAGGCCGCAACTCCAGTGTTTGTGTCAGACGCAGCTTCATATCTACGCAGAGAAACCTAAATTCAGTTTGTCGATTAGAAATGAACGTAATCAACGAAATTCTTAATGATCAATTATCGATTAGTCGACTAATCATGCTCATCCCTAGTCCGTACATTTTTCCATGGAATATTGTCAGTAGATATGTTATTAGGTTCTTTTTTCAAACCAAGAGTTTGTTTTCATAGCTGACAGTTTCGACTGCTCACTAACGCTCCTCCTCAGAGTGGTCATGTGATGTCTACCTTATTCGTGGTGCATCTTATTCTTTCTTTCAGCAGTGCGAGGTGTGCTCCTTCTGGGTGATGTACGCTCAGGTCATGGACAACAATGTGTCAAGGAGTTCCGGAAATTAGAACAACTGGAATCAAAAAGGGCATATTTCCGTAACCATCTCCGATTCAACCTGTGTTGCCGGGACGAGGGAATTACACCTCACCACACCAGCTTGGACCTCAAGAATCCCATCCCAACCCAGAATGCGGAGAAAATTGTAAAAGGAGCACGACTCGCACTGCTGAAAGAAAGAATAAGATGCACCACGAATAAGGTAGACATCTTTGACCACCCCGAGGAAGAGCGCTAATGAGCAGTCGAAACTGTCAGGTATGAAACAAAACTCTAGGTCTGAATAAAGAACCTAATAACATAAAATATCGGAAGACCAAATGAATCTCATGGGAATATTGTCAGTAGAGTCGGGGTCTCACAGCGCACGAGTAGGGCTCCGTTTGGGAGGTGCACTTGTGGTGATAGTTGCTCTTTTTCCACGGCAACTCATTATAAGTCGAGTTTAACTGAAGATGAAGCCAAGTAAGTTCCTTTGAGAAGTTTTTCAAAGTTTGGTGCAGCGTCTTCACTCATGCTGCTCAAGCCGACATCTTCAGGTGCGGCCCTGTCCTGCCACTTCCCCAGTTTAGGCTCCTGGCTCCACTAATGACATCACTCACTCTGTTGCAGCCAATGAAATTGCGGCGGGAGTAACCCTGTCGTCATGTCACTAAATACGTCTCAGAATGTCTAATAAACAAAATGTGAACTAAAACGTGTTCAATTAATACTATGAAGTTTGGAATATATACCAGAATAAATAAAATATCTGAAAACATTTATTTTTGTTTATTCAAATAAAATGGCAAATATTGGTAGGGACTATTTTGTCTTCTCCAGATATTGGTTGTGACATGTCCCCACCGTCCCGACGCAAACCTACGTCTTTGAGATTTGGACAGAGAAAGTTCCAAGCCTTATTGTAGTTTTCATTGGCACTGTTTTTGCAAATTAAGTCAAACCTCATAGTTTAACTTGGCCTATACAAACCACAACTCTGATCATATGTATATTCATAAACATAAGATTTAAAGATTCGATCAGAAGTGCAATGTGAATAATAAAACAATAAAAGGTTTAGACCCTGTATGTACTTTAGACCTCTACAAACGTGTCCTGAAAAGCATAGAATTCTTGAACAAATTTTGTAGTCAGTATTTCCCTGCACTGAATCATAATTGTAAAAACATTTTTTTTGGTATGATGGTAACCAGTTTTGTGATGTTGTTTAAACACATTTTGATCATGCTTACTCTTGACTTTACTTTTGTTCAGACTCAGCACATTACGGAGACTGGTTTAGATAAAAAGTGCGTGCTGGGCAGAATCAAGACCAGTTAGTGCTCACGTCACAGGAGATGTCCTGTTCTTTAATCTGCACCAAATCAAACCTGTGAAAGCCTCCTGAGAGCCACTTTTATCCACTTTTTTGGATAACAGGACTAACTGGTATATTAAGCTTTTCCCAAATCCTGTATTAAGAAGGACAATAACGTCTTTCCCCTTGATAAAACATTCTCTTTATTCTGACTTTAAATCCTCGATCTCAGGAATCATTGCCAACACAGAATATATGGCTCTTTTCTGATTGGCTGGTGCCCAAACTTGCACTTCCGGGGTTCATTCAAACCATCTAGTGCAGTCACGTCAAACTCAGGCCCGGCGGCCAAATTTGGCCCATGATATAATTGTACGTGGACCCGCGAGATCATATCAAACATGTATTAGAGCTGCCCGCCGGCTACAGATAGACTATAGAGACATGATTTTTTTTTTAAATGTTGTTATTATTTTATGTTATGCTTCTTCTGGATCCAATGTTTACACAAAACTATTATTAAACATTTGTTTTAATAAAAAAAAGGTTTAACATTACATATCTTGACAGAAGAGAAAACATGCAGATGTTGCTGAATTTTTCAATAAATATTTAGTTTGGCCCACAACTTAGTCCCAGTTTTAAATTTTGGCCTCTGTGAATTTGAGTTTGACACCCCTGGTCTAGTGTATTCTGATTTCTGACCTAGTCGCTGGAGAGAAGTGAAATTGAGCAGAGTCACTAGGTCGCGCCAGCCTGGGTACTTGTCTAGTTAGATAAAAGAGGAATTTATAGTACACTGAGGAAACTCCGCTTTAGATTCACAGTCCACCGTAGTCAAATTTTTCGAGGTTTCCTAAGTTTTTAGGTTAACTTATTAGATTTTAAAGTGTGCAGTGGAATTGCTGTAGTCCAGTTTTAGCTCTGGAATAGTCCTGTTATAGACCTGGTTAAGACCTTATGGTTCTCAGGACGCCTTTTCTTTGGTGTGAAAAGTTTGCAAGCTGTGTCAGTCTGTGTTTGTGTTTTTGTTACTGAAGCAGATATTGTCTTTTGTCACTCACCTGTGAAATGGAAGGATGCCTCCCCAGCACAGGGCTGCTCTGGAGGGTCTGTCCGAACGACCCCTGCCTGCTCAGAACTGGACTCCTCTGGCTCGTTTGGGAAAGCCTGCGCCCAAACACGGGACTGCCCCCCACAACTATATTATCAAACCCATTGGACTGCGCAGACTGGAGCGATGGGTGCATGCCAGGGACCAGCCTGTGCAGAGGCTGGGGGCTCCCGTGGGTCACTGGCTCCAGGTTAGGGGGAGGAGAGTCGGAGTATGTGCCCAGGATAGCGCTCTGGCCCGGGTAAGAGACGGGAGGGGAGGTGGAGCCCAGGTAGGAGGGGAGAGAGGAGTCCAGGTAAGTGGGCGTGGCTTGGTGGAGGTACGGGGGTAACGGTGTTGTCCCGGGCAGGTAGGTGGGGGTGTAGGTGGGGGTGTAGTTTGGGGTGGGGGTCTGGTAGTAGCTCTCTGTGGTCTGGGAGCGGAAACCAGAGTCTGTAGTGGGCTGGGACGGAGTGCTGAGGCCGCTTTCAACTGAAGGAAGCTCCCTGCAAAACAAGACATGATCTTTGGTTAAAGGTCCTAAGTTACACAAAATGGACTCTTGTGACCTTTAAGTCGTGTTATAAAGTTGTTACCTCCTCAAAAACAGACCTGGAGTTGTGTTTTGTTTCATTGGCCACGTTTACATGAGGATTTTTAATTCCGAAATAATAATTCCGAATTAAGGTTTACATGGAAAACACGTTAAATCACTCAACGCTCAATGTCTGGGGGTGGGGAAGGTTCTGATTGGACAGAGACATGAACATATTTACGTCGACCGGAAGAAAACACACACTTCAGCTGCTACCGGATTTTCAGTCATCTCAGTTTGTCGTTACGCCAAGGACACAAACATGAGCCAAACTTTTTTCGCAGTCGTTCCAATGATAATTGTGCAGCAGCTGGAGAATTCTCTCATCACACTTTACGTCTGTCAGCTGAGGAGGAGAAGGGAAGAGCATCGGAGAAGGGAGGAAGAAGACAAACTGAGTCTGAGGCTCTCTACGTCAGCTCACTCTCACAAGCGGGTACTTTTTGTCTTTTAACCAATCGCTACTATTTGGTCGTGACGTATGTAATGCACTGTTAACGGGGCTAACTGCTATATTTTGCTTTTCCATAATCCCGTAGGAAGAAGGGCAATAATGTCTTTCCCCTTGATGAAATTCACCAAACATTCTCTTTATTCTGGGTTTAAATCCTCGATCTTGGTAATTGTTGACAACACAGAATATATGTCTCTTCGTTGATTGGCTGGTGCCCGAACTCGCACTTCCACTTCCATCTATTGTATTCTGATTCCTGACCTAGTTGCTAGAGAGAAATAAAATTGGAATAAATTAATTCGACTTTAAAATCGGAATAAACCACCCACTTACTTACTTCGATTTTTTTTTTTTCTTTAGAACATTTTAATTTTGTAAATCACATATATACATACACAGATTACACAATAAATCGTCAGACCAACCAAAAAATAATAATAATAATATAAGAGGCCATCAAGCGACATCTGCAAAGATGTATAAAAATTTTACATAAGGATTTGTTTTGATTGTAAAATTTCCACTTTTTCCAGTACAGTTCTCCTTTATCTGAGCAGTGTCTCAAGAAAAATTTTATTCACTCCATAACCTGAATTTCGTTTCGATTATTTCAACCCATTCTGAAACAGTAGTAGGTTTGTCCTGTAGCCGTTTTCACGTGATCGCCTTTTGCTGGATGCTTGTAGCATCTGAAGAAGGTATCGGTCTTTCTTTTTCAGCCCAGTTGGTATGTTTCTCAAATAAAACACACTAAAATTTTCCTCCATTTGCAGTCCTGTAATAACCTTAAAGTTTTTAATGGTCTCTGTCCAATAGGGGCGATCTTGGGACATTGCCAGAATATGTGAAAATGTCCAATCGGAATTAAATTTAATTCTGAATAAACATTTTCATTAGGAATTAAGTGTTTACATGATCTTCGGTTTACATGGTATTTGGAATTAAGGCCTGTCAGGTAAATATGGTAGCTCACACATACTTGAGTAATCCTGGTTTATTAGTCTGTCTACATCACCAAAGCTCAAAATGCTCTGTTCCACCTTGTGATGTCATGAATTGGTCTTTTGATGTGAGTCAAATTTTGAAAGCACAACTCCAGTTCCATGTTTCTGCTCAGGAAACAAAATGATATCAAAGTTCAGAAACTAGGGTAATATAGGCCCTTTAAAACAACATAGTTTCTATAGTTTGTCATTCTTGGACAACTAAAGGCAAGTCCTGCTGAAGAAAAGCTCTCAAAACTATTACATCTCTCTGTGGATCTGTCCCAAACTGCACTCACAAGACCAAGTCCATAACCTGAGAATGAGACAAACTTGGATGTGTCTCTATCTGCAGTTTAAGACTCTGGAGACACAGGTTCAGATGTGATTGCGGTAACTTTTTTTGAGTTTCAGATGTTATTGCGTTGTCTGGAATGTTTCACAGTATGGCATTAAATCTTTCTATCTTCATGGAGACCAAACCAGACCAAGTTACAGGTCAGATCTGTGGAGAGGTGACCCCGCTCACAGAGTGTTTATTTTTCTAGGTGTTTTTGAGCTATAAAACCATCTGTAATTTAATAAATGTAAAATAGAGCTGTTTAATGTCACACTGTGGAACATTCCAAACAGGTGACGGAGCCTCCACCAGGAAAGTTACATGGTGCACCTTTAAACACCAGATAATGTATGATACAGACTCCTTAAACCGTCTCAGACTCACCCTCGGATGCTCTGAATGGGACTGCTGCTGGACAGAGGCGGGTTCAGGGAGTGGGCGGGGCTGGGGCCCCGTCGCGGTTCAGTGCTGCCCCCTGGAGGAGTCACCCCTCTGGGTTTGGAGCCGGTCTCCTCTGATTGGCTGATGGGCTGTGCGGGGGGAGGGGGAAATGTATTAGATAAGTATGAGTAATATTGTATGGAGTAAGAAAGCGTTCAGAAGTATTTGTGTGCAGAGGATAGAAATGTGTGCATATTTGGCTGTAGTTGAGTTAAATATTTGTAAACTCTCACATGATAAAATAAAATCGTAAATAAAATGCATTTTGTGTTTTTTTTTATTTTTATCAGAATACAAATTGAAACGTTACGACATCAACAGTTACAATCACAAAAAGAAAATTTCTTCAGTGCGAATACGAATTCACAGACACAACTCGACAAGACCTCACAGGCAGTAGAAACATCAACTGAGAAGCCGCACTTTTGAGCTGCATCTGGACTGAACTCGGAGTAAAACAGGACTGAACCAGGACTGAACCAGGACTGATTGTTGGGATGGGCCCAGAGGTGCGCCCGTGTAAACCATCGGGTGATAGCAGGCAAAAGGACCAGCGCAGAATTCTGCACCCCTCAGGGAAAAAGCGCAGCAGTCACCCAATCGCGCTTTGTGGACACCCTGCTCCGTGGGCTCAGGGTTCTCCCTCTCTCTCAAGTCCAAAATTGGTCCTGGTTTACTCCTGGTTTAGTGATGGTTTAGACCTGATTCAGTTTTGGTTTAGTCCTGGTTTAGACTTTGTTTTGTCCTGTTTTAGTCCTGATTCAGTCCTGGTTTAGTCCCGGTTCAGTCCGTATGCGGCACTAAAGTCCAGCATCTCAATCGATGATTCTTCTGCCTGTGAAGTAGTGACGTATTTTTGACAGTGGAGTCACGTCTAAGTTCATATTCGTACTGAAGAAAGCCTGATCATAACTTTTTATTTCATGATGGCAATTCTTGATGTCGTTACAGTTCAATTCATATTCTGATGGATAAAATATGCACAATACATTCTATGTATGACTGGACTTATTCAAGAGTTTACGAAAATTAATTTTATACTCAACTACAGACAGAGCCGAATCACAACCTTACTCAGATTTACATATAAGCTCTTAATGTATTTCTTTGCCTTACCTGTGAAAACGGAGAATGCCGTTCCAGCACAGGACTGCTCGGTTTTTTGATGATCTCCTCTGATTGGCTGATGGGCAGGGCTTTAGCGATACTGCCCTCCGATTGGCTGACGCTCGGTGCTTTCGCCGCAGTGCCTGTAGTGTCCACCGGGGGACTCACGCTTCGAGGAGACGAGGGGGGCTCCGGGCCCGCTGCTGTGGCCGATCGAGCCACTGATTCGACGTAACTCCTGGGAGCTGGAAGAAGGATTGAGAAGAAATCATTAAAAACTTGTGACAAAATAACAAAATAATGCTATTGCCATGAATTTTTGTTTGTCTGATTTTAACTTCTGTGTAAGATTAGACAAATAAAATGACCTCTACCAGGAACTCAAGCAGTAGTAGTGCCGTATTTTTTGAATTATAAGTCGCACTTTTTTCAAGGTTTGGATGTTTCCTGCGACTTATACTCTGGTGTGACTTATATATTAAAATGTTCACAGGGAAGTGGTGAGAGGTTCTAGTCTTGTGTGTCAGTATCTGCTGCTCCTGTTCCTCCTGTACCACTGTCACTTCACTCTACTGCACATGTCTCCTGCAGAAAGAGCCTCTGTCCTGCTGCAAGTCATGAAATATTCAGCCGAAAATGATAACTGAGCTGCAGAAAGAAAGTTTGGAGTAAGCGAGAAACTTGTGAGGAACTGGCGGAAAGCGGTCACTGGAGAACACAGCTTCACGGCAACCAGGAGGATGCACCCTGCAACTTTACTGAAGTCACTAGATGGATGGACAAAGCCTGGACTTCAGTGACACCGAAACCATCCTGTCGGGATTCAGAAAATTCTAACTGGAACTGATGCTGAGTCTGACGACAGCTACGCGGGAGAGGAAGAGACGCTCTCTTTACCTCCGGAGGTTGCGGAGTTGCTCAAAAGTGACACCGAGGATGAATAATTCCCCCCCAAAAAGTGTGACTTAGATATGTTTTTTCTTCCCATTTTTTGGCTGGTACGACTTAGACTCTGGAGCGACTTATAATCCGATAAATGTGGTATTTAAATGTAAAAAGGCAGATTAAACTCACGATTCACAACTTTCATTTTCATCTTTATATATAATGTTTCCTTGTACGTTTTTCTGTATAAATTGTAATTTTTGTAGGAGCTCCCCCTGCAGGTGTAGTCTTGTGAGTGCAGTTTATGTCAGATACACGGGATTAGTGATTTGGAGTGAGATGGAGAGTTTGGTAAACTTGTTCTGTTCTGTTGTTTATTACTAGAACTTGACTTTTAAGATGTGATGGTTCCTGGTCTCTGATTTTATAAAATATATTTCCCTCAAAAAGTGCGACTTATAGTCCGGTGCAACTTATATATGTTTTTCTTCTTCATTACACATTTTTTGGCTGGTGCGGCATTCTTATAACCTAATACTCAATAAAATGTATGAAATATGATGGAAGTTGCTGCCAATCAGAAATAAGAAAAGCTGGCTAAGTGTCTTGCCCAAGGACACGATAACAAAATAAAAGTATGCAATGTTGTGAAGTTTAAAGGACAAATGTGCGTACTGATTGGACTACTGCCATCAAACCGAAATGGACAAAAGAAACTGAAATGAACATAAATGACTTTAAGGATGCGTTCACACAAGTCCTGGTTTGGTCTTGGTTTGGTCCTGATTTGGTTCTGGTTTAGTTCTGGTTTGGTCCTGGTTTTATTCTGGTTTGGTTCTGCTTTGGTCCTGGTTTGGTTCTGGTTTGGTCCTGGTTTGGTCCTAGTTTGGTTCTGGTTTGGCCCTGGTTTGGCATTGGTTTGGTTCTGGTTTGGTCCTGGTTTGGTTCCAAGTTTAGTCTCAGTGAAATCCCGATGTTGACGTGGTGATTGTGCAAGTGTGAACGCACCCTCAGACTAAACTGGAGATGGTTTGCTTGTTATGACTAAATCACGTAATCCGACTTCACAGAGGAATCTTACCTTCAACCCACTCACTGTCATCTTCTGCAGAGCGTTAGTGAAATAGTCAGAAGACACATGTGAAACAAAGACCACGGTATGTCTTTATCATCCTAAATACATCTTTCCAGGTCTATATTCTTCCCCTCTATGTTTGACAACCTTGAAAACCTTGCAATATGAATTCTCCAGATTTTTAAGACTTGTGAGAACGTGTGATGTTGTGCGTTGAAGTTAAAGCGTTGCCGGTGACAGGTCCGTCATGTGGTGCTGGTGTGGTTTGGGTGGTACCATCGCTCAACAAACCCAAACAAACATGGCAATACTGACTTCAGGATTATTTAGGCTTTTTTTTTGTTTTTTTGTTAATGTGCAAAGAGAAGCTCATTGTGCAATTGTGGACGCACTGCAAAAAAATTTATCTAATCAAGTTAAAGAGTCCATCTCATGCAAAATAACTGTTTTCACATTGTATCTTCTGCACAATTTGGGTTTTGGAACATCCATTACACAATAGTTATGAAATCGTACTGATTTCTTGGAGGCATCACAGACCAGGAACTATGAAAGGCCGACTATAGGTGAGTTTCATTGTTGATAAAAGAGGGCATTGCATGCTGGGAATTATTTTGGTCGGCGGGAAGAAACACTAATTCAACATGACGGATGGAGCGAGAAAGCACGTAAAGGATATTGATCCCGGTTATTTACCCACTCTAACGGCAGAGGACCCAAGACCATTTGACCAGAAATTGGTCATAAGCATTGATGGAGCCAAATCACCCTTTTCAACCCCTACAGAGCCTGGACCAAACCATCTTTCTGGTCAGAATCACCAACTACCTGGCCAAATATTCACTTTGGCGATATCCACAATGACTTGGTGGAAACTCCTGGGCCATTCACAGCAGAAAAGATGAAAACCTCCAAGAGTCTCGATGTGTTGTTGAACTTGTTGGAGTCCACGGTTTGTTAGGATCTTCTACGTTTGCTCTGTGAATGTTTGAAAGTCGTTTAATTCACCGTTAGCGGTTCTTTTCACTCAGAATACGAAAAAGACATTTTCCTTCTTCCGTGCTTCTATTTGTGCATCCGATAATGCAGCAGGAATTTACCATTATCTGGGATAAATACGCGAGGTTACACACTGTGTTTGACTGCTATCCTGTTTCTTGCCTCTGACCAAAATATTTCCCAGCATGCAATGCGGGCTTTTAATAACAATGATGTCAGCTGAAACTCGCCTATTGCTCATCCCCCCGCCCGTCCTGAGAAAGCACAGGCTCCGCCCTCCAAACGTAACGTAGGCGACGAGTGAGCCGCCCTTTCTCCGCCCATCTCAGGGAGGGAGGCGGAGACAGGCGTGCACCCTGATAGTGGTAGAAATAAACTTTTATTCATCATAGCGATACAGCGCGTTCAGCCACATGTGTTGACCCGGAATCAGACTTTGAGGAGCACGAAGCTCAAGCACCACGTCGACTCTGAACATTACTGATTGGTAAAGTGACAGTCCTTTTTCAAATGTTGTGCATGCATGACACCACCTTCCTCCTCCACAGCTCCCTCAGTAGAAACATCTCCTCCTGCCTCTTTACTCTAGAAATCACGCTTGTTTACAGCCAGTGCACGTTCAGAATTACTGTTGAAGTGACTTGTCTAGAAATAATTTAGCGACCGACACGTCAGTTTTTAGACCCTTTGTCTGCTTCAGTCGCACCATCGCTGGAAGGAATCTCCAAGAATCACCTCAGTTTGGCTTTGCTCCTTTTCTTCTTCTTTCAGCGACCTCAAAAACAGACTTTCTTTTGCGGCGAACTGGTCGTAGATTCTCGTCCGACGTCACAACAAACTTTGTGTGAACTGCGAGGAAGCTACAGTTTGAAAAAGCCTCTAAGAACTGCTGCACATAATCCCCGCACGCCGACGAATCAGTTACTCTAGAAACGTAGGGAGATTGATTGACAACTTAACAGCCAATAGATATAGAGCAGGGGTGTCAAACTCATTTTGGTCCGGGGGCCGTATCCAACCTACTTTGATCCCAAAGGGGCCGGATCAGAAAACTCATGTCATATAAACCCCAAAAAATAACAATAAGTTCAAATATTTGTGCAGAGAAACACAAATCTATTACAGAAATCCTTTTTAATTGATGAACTCTTTCTTATTATAATATTATAATATTATGAACAACCTGAAACTTTAAGAAAAATTCAATTTAAACACAATGTTTTAACATGAACTTGTATGTAAATAGGAATAAGTCAATTTTTCTTGGAAAATCCTGCACTCGGCTCCACTTTTCTCATTGGACATTTTTCTGATGAGGGTGTCACGGTCAACAGTCAAAACGATCGTCCTTTAAGAGCGTTTGGAAAGAGACAAGTCTTCATTTGTGCTGCTCTGGTGGGAGGGGCCACGTACAGAGACGCTGGAGACGCTGCTGTGCTAAACACCGCAGAAAATTACCAATATTTTTATAGAAAATATAATTAAAAATATTTTAGTAGAAAATCACCGAAGGGCCACATTAAAGGTCTTGGAGGGCCGGATCTGGCCCCCGGGCCTTATGTTTGACACCTGTGATATAGAGGGAGCCTTGTTTTCTATTGGCTGATGTTTATCTGGCCTCACTACGTCCACAGTTGATAGATTTTCATTCTTTTTTTTTTTTTTGGTCATCATAATTACAAGGCTGCTGCGTCTCTGTAATGGTATTTTAAACTTTCACTGACAATTTGAAACTAAAAAAAAAAAATCCTCCGTACAACCTTTAATAAACACTAGTAGATAAACTTATTATATCGTGTTACACTGCAGTGGAGAACAATGAGCTTATGCTGTCTCTTTTGTTTAGGTGTTCATGTGTTAATTGTCAGCCGATGCAGAGTGGAGGTGGTGGAGCGGGGGAGGGGGGCAGGTGCGAAGCGCTTTGTGCTACGTCAAACGCGTCATAGGTGTATCTGCCGCGTCATTGTTGTAGCAGCTTTAGTTCGTTGTCACGTGGGAGGGTGACAGAAATATGCTGCAATTTGTTAAAAAAACGCCGAATCAATCTAAAAACCACTTTGCCGAAATATACAAGGCCCACACATCACTCTTAGAAGGTAGAAATCTCTGAAAAGTTGATTTTGCATGAGATGGACCCTTTAAGATGACTTGAATTAAGAAAGTTTTATCATGATTTGAGTAAATTTCACTTGACAAATAAAATGATCTGCCAATGGAACAAGACTTTTTGTAGTTAAAATATGAACATACAAACTTTTTGAACTTAATATAAGAAACAAAACTGACTCTTGCTTGAATTAAGAAAAACACACTTATTCCATTGGTAGATCAATTTACTTAAGTAAGAAGAATTCAAGTTCTTAATTTAAGTCATTTTTAATTCACCTAGATATTGGGATGCACTGATATGATAGGTATCAGATATCAGCACCGATATTGAACATTTTGTTGGGTTGGATATGGGTTTGTAAGATATCGATTCAGCCGATATGCCATGTCCAATAAAGTCAATAAACTGGTGTAAAGAGGCGATTTGCAAACCAATTTTGGCCCAAAAATGTTTACACAGCGGTTCAGTAGCAAAACACATTTGAAATAAACTAAATGATGTTTTCAGTCTCTGCTCTGGTGTCGATTGATATCAGGTATTGGCACATACTTAAAGCCCAAGTATCATATCGGAAAAACAGAAAAACCTGGATTATCCTTTGGTAAAACGCTTGTTCTTTTTTCTCAGATGGTTTTAACAAAAGCAAATAATCTGATCCACGTGCAGCAGTGTTCCTCCCACACACAGAGAGCTTCACCTGAGGCTTTACTCTTCCACTTTGATCTGGGCTTCATGCTTTCTGATCAGCCAGTTTCTATTAAGTTTCCAACTCATACTAATCGACTCTGTGGTATATTGGTTAATAGTACAATAGCGAAATACTAGGGATGTAACGATATCCAAATCTCTCGGTACGATATTATCAGAATATGCATATGGGCCCGGTCAAGCAGAAGTAAACAACAAGGCCAAAAATTCAAGTTAATGCATCTGATATAAAAATGTATTGAACAGATACATATGTACTCTAGTTTATGAAACTGTTGACCTTTTTTCTGTACCATTTTTGGTTCTAAAGTTCCATATGTTTTAAACAGACCATGTATGAAACATGGAACAAAAATTATTTCCCAAATTTCAAAGACCTGCAAATCATGTAAATAAATGGATGTATTTCATCATATCTTGTGTTATTCCATCTTTGAACTGTTGATGGAGGTTCATGATTTAAAAAAAAAATGTATTTAAAATGATAAAAATTTGCTTGGAAGGACTGACATATTTTATAGAAATAGTTTCCTTTCATTTTGAAGTAATATTAAAGTATTTAGAAGAAAAAAGTTGACAAATGATGTAAAATCCTGCACCTTCTACTTGCTTGTACAATTAATTTTCCCTCCGTTACTTTTCCCTCCGTTACCATGACCTTTCTTAATAAAAAATCTCATGAGTCAAAAAGTAAGAGGTTTTTCAACCTAATCTTGTACCATATGGTAGAAAACTATATGAAGCAAATATTCAAACCAGTTTGTTAAGGATATGGAAGTGAGAACCAAGAGTTATCACTGTTTGGATTTACTGCCCAAAAAGTGCTGCATATTTCATTCCCTCTGTTACCGACATGAGTTATAAAATTTTTTGTCAACAACTTGAAAGAATATCACAGGTTTAACTTGACCCTGTTGGAGTGTAACTCTTTCCTACATTCTGATACTTTACTTATTTCAATAGTCCCTCTAGTTTCTGAATAAGAACTATTTGAACATAAAAAATCTGCCCCAGTTTCCCTCCGTTACCGCTTGACCAGACTCATATCACGGTAGGATATTTACTGAGATATTTTGATATAATTGTAGATGGGACTCTTTTTTGCTTTAAAAAACATTGACAAGATTTTGGTGTGAATTATTTCTGTCATAATCCCAAGAATTCAGGTAAAAAATATAACTTCATGTTGTCTGCACTGAAATGACTCATGGGATATGTAGTTTCTAAGCTGTTGCTGCAAAGGAACTTGTAATTCAATATATTGTGACAGTCCATGATATTATTGTGAGACTTTTGACGATACAATATCACGATGTATGAAGAATCCCTCAGTCGTCCAGGTAGAATCCAGGGCGAGGAGAAAAGTCTAACGACTCTGAAACTAGCACACACTTGTTTACAGTTTCTGTTTGTTACTTAGGCCTATTGACCTGTACAGGGGGTGGGGTCTAATTAACATAACAATTCATGGCCATAATGGAGCTTCCTCACCTCTGGACCTGACCTGGATACACCTGTTGTTCTCTTGTTTGTTCTGAATTAGGTTTGAGGATGGAGTTGTAAATAGGAGATAGATGGAGTCTGATCTCCATTTCTGTTTAGAGAAGGATTGTCTTTCTTAACAAAAATGGATTCTTTCACTCTCCTCTCAAACCAATTCTTTTCTTTGGCTAAAATCTGTACCTCGCTGTCCTCAAATGAGTGGCCCGTGACTTTTTAAGTGGAGATGTACAGCAGACTGAGGTCCTGTGTTGCTCTCTCGTCTGTGTTGCTACATCCTCTCACCTATAGGCGAGTTTCAGCTGACGTCATTGTTATTAAAAGCCCGCGTTGCATGCTGGGAAATATTTTGGTCGGAGGCAAGAAACAGGATAGCGTCAAACACAGTGCGTAACCTCGCGTATTTATCCCCAATAATGGTAAATTCCTGCTGCATTATCGGATGCACAAATAGAAGCACGGAAGAAGGAAAATGTCTTTTTCGTATTCTGAGTGAAGAGAACAGCCAGCGGAGAATTAAACGACTTTCAAACATCCGCAGAGCAAACGTAGAAGATCCTAACAAACTGTGGACTCCAACAAGTTCAACAACACATCGAGACTCTTGGAGGTTTTCATCTTTTCTGCTGTGAATGGCCCAGGAGTTTCCACCAAGTCATTGTGGATATTGCCATAGTGAATATTTGTCCAGGTAGTTGGCGATTCTGACCAGAAATTTGGTTTGGTCCACTTTTTGTCGGGGTTGAAAAGGGTGATTTGGCGTCTGTCGATGCTTATGACCAATTTCTGGTCAAATGGTCTTGGGTCCTCTGCCGTTAGAGTGGGTAAATAACCGGGATCAATACACTTTACGTGCTTTCTCACTCTGTCCGTCATGTTGAATTAGTGGTTATTGCCGCCGACCAAAATAATTCCCAGCATGCAACGCGCGCTTTTGTCAACAATGAAACTCGCCTATTGTTCTCAAACAAGAGAACAACAGGTGTAGTCTGGGCAGGTCCAGAGGTGTGGAAGCTCCATTATGGCCATGAATTGTTGTGCTAATTAGACCCCACACCCAGTACAGGTCAATAGGCTGAACTAACAGAAACTGTAAACAAGTAGGTGTTAGTTTCAGAGTAGTTAGTTAGCTCCTCCCTGCAGACAGATATAAGGAAGTGTCCACCAGCGTCTGACCAGAACTGAAGAAGCAGCTTGGACGAGCTGCGAAACGTCTTCAACCAAACTAACTTTTGTCCAGTCGACAAACTGATATCACGATATTTCAGTTATTGTGACATCCCTACCACATACTATTAAAAAAAACAAGCAAAACAAAACGTGGGTGTACCTGCGCCGGTCTGGTTGAGCTGGATCTCGGCTGGGTTGTGAGGTTTAAGTCCCAGGGCGGACAGAGGAGTCTTGGCCAGTCCTGGAGGAGAGCGACCTGAAGAGAGACGGCAGACGCATCAGCAGACAGTCACCGGGAGCATGTGTGGGGCAGCTGCTACCTCGTCTGGGACGTACAACAAGAATACTGCAAGTACTTTATAGTTACTGAGACTAGTTTTAGCCCAGATGAACTATGCGGCTGTCTCTTGTTGCTTTGTCTGGAACGTTGTGTAGCTTTAAACTGATCTATGTTTTTCTATTTGTTTTAGAGCAATAAATACACTGTAATATTATTGAACAAAACTGCAAAATAGATAAGTTTAATGCCATACTATGTAACATTCCAGACACAAGTAACATCTTAAAGGGTCCACTATTTTCTGATTCATGTTCTAACGTTGTTTCCTCGTCACAAACAGACCTGGAGTTGTGTTTTGGTTTTGTTTCATTCACGCAAGTTTAACACACAAATCCTGCACATTTAGACTTTGAAGAGACTTCTTCTCTCAAACTGAAAACACTGTTCCACTTTGTGATGTCATGTGGTAATACAGGAATTGCTCCACTGTGTTTTTAAACTCCACACACCTTCACACTGGAAAAAAAAACAATATCTAGGTAAGTTAAAATGATTTAAATAAAGAACATTTGACTTTATTTGAGTTGATTCAACATGACAAGTCAAATTATCTACATGTGTTTTTCTTAATTCAAGCAACATTTGATTTTGTTTCTTATTTTAAGTGCAAAAAGCTCTTGTTTTTCTTATTTTAAGTGCAGAAAGATGTGTTTTCATATTGTAAGTACAAAAACTTTTGATCTACTGGCAGATCATTTTATTTGTCAAAGTGAAATTTGCTCAAATCATGATCAAACTTTCTTAATTCAAGTCATCTTAACTTGACTAGATTTAGTTTTTTGCAGTACACTAGAATTATTTGGATGATTTCAGCTCTGGAATTGCCAATCTCTACAGAACAAAAGATAAAAGGAGTAAAATTTGAAAACTTAGAGCAAGGGTGTCAAACTCAAATTCACAGAGGCCAAAATTAAAAACTACATATTTATTTCAACAACTTCTTTCGAGATATGTAATGTCAAACCTTTTCTTATTAAAATAAATATTTAATATATATATATATATATTTTTATATTTTACCTTAAACATTGAATCCAGAACAAGCAGAATATAAAATAATAACATTTTAAATAGTCTATAGTCTATCTCTATAGTCTATTTGTAGCCGGCGGGCAGCTCTAATACATGTTTGATACGATCTTGTGGGCAGTGTTGGGGAGTAACAGATTACATGTACTGGAGTTACGTCATCAGAGTACAAATTATGAGTAACTGTATTCAGTTACAGTTACTGTCTCAGTGAGTGGTAATTAGATTACAGTTACTTTGTTGAAATAAATGGATTACATGGTGGTATTTTCCTGGTTTCACATTATTTTTATGTTTTTTTAATATTATTTTTATTTTTTGGTAATTCCACTCATTGCTGGAAACTAAACCAGGTCTAAGATAGATCAAACCAGGACTAAAACCAAGTCTAAGATAGATCTAAACCAGGACTAAACTAGATCTAAACCAGGTTTAAACCAGAACTAAACCAGGACTAAAACCAGGTCTAAACTAGATCTAAACCAGGTTTAAACCAGGACTAAAACCAGGTCTAAACTAGATCTAAACCAGGACTAAACTAGATCTAAACCAGGTTTAAACCAGGACTAAAACCAGGTCTAAACTAGATCTAAACCAGGACTAAACTAGATCCAAACCAGGTTTAAAGCAGAACTAAAACCAGGTCTAAACTAGATCTAAACCAGGACTAAAACCAGGTCTAAACTAGATCTAAACCAGGACTAAAACCAGGTCTAAACTAGATCTAAACCAGGTTTAAACCAGGACTAAAACCAGGTCTAAACTAGATCTAAACCAGGACTAAACCAGGACTAAACCAGGTCTAAACTAGATCTAAACCAGGACTAAAACCAGGTCTAAACTAGATCTAAACCAGGACTAAAACCAGGTCTAAACTAGATCTAAACCAGGTCTAAAACAGGATTTAACAGGACAAAATCATGCTGCGTGGACGTGTCTCCTCCTTTTCTATCAATAATATTTTTAATATGGTTAAATATCCTCGTCTTTGCTTATCTACAGCAAATCAAGTAATCCAAAGTATTCAGATTACGTTACTCACTTTAAGTAATTTAATGGATTACGTTGCAAACTACATTTTGGTGTATGTAATCTGTAATCTGTAGGGGAATACCTTTTAAAAGTAACCTTCCCAACACTGCTTGTGGGCCAAATATAATTATATTGCGGGCCAAGTTTGGTCCCCGGGCCTGAGTTTGACATGTCTGACTTACAGCTTCCTGACATCACAAAGTGGAACAGAAGACAAAGACTAAGAATAAAGAGTTACTCAAACATGTGTGAATGAAACAAAACACAACTCCAGGTCTGATTTTGAGGAGGTAACAACATTCTAACATATCCTGAAGCTCACAAGAGTCACTTTTGAGTAACACATGAGCTTTAAAGGAGACCATGAGAAAAGTTCCACAGTGCACCTTTAAGTGACAGCAACAAACTCGCTTGTAAACTTTCCGGTTTAAAAATGTCTAAAGCTTTAAATCGTTCTCATAGTGATTGTTACAGGTAGCAGCTGCTCACACACACTTCAATAAAAACACAGATCACAGGGTCAGAGGTCAGAGGTCATGCCCGGTGCTCGGCTGCAGCCAAAACATGCACAAAAACAGTGACACAAACACGATCGCGGGGTTTTATCACGTACCGGGATGTGAGTGCATGCCAGAGCTGCTCTACCGAACCCTCACACTCTTCACATGTCAGCAAATAATTCAACTTTTTCATTGCAAAATAAAATAAGATCCTCATTTTGGCCTTTTTTTTAAATTTTATTTTTTATCCTAAATTATACGCAGAGGCTTATAAACCAGTGGTGGAACAGTGGTGGACAGTTT
This sequence comes from Boleophthalmus pectinirostris, assembly GCF_026225935.1. Classification (NCBI taxonomy): domain Eukaryota; kingdom Metazoa; phylum Chordata; class Actinopteri; order Gobiiformes; family Gobiidae; genus Boleophthalmus; species Boleophthalmus pectinirostris. The sequence continues at coordinate 35,502,365 of NW_026570970.1, read as the reverse complement.
TAGATTGAGATTTGTTGAAAAATCTGAGAAGTTTATTATTAACACATTCCAAATTTTAGCAAACGAAAATATACAAATGTCTAAAAAAATAAAATAAATAAATCACTTAATTTGATGCGTTATAATATGCACAAAAATACTTTTTACTTGGGATGTAACGATATCCAAATCTCACAGTACAATATTATCACGATATGCATCTCATGGTTCGATATTTATTACGATATTTTGAAGAGGCTGTTATCATTGTAGAAAGGACACTTTTTTGCTTTTAAAATACCTTGACAAGATTTGGTGCGAATAATTTCCATCATAATCCCAAGAATTCAAGTAAAAAACATATTTCTTCATGTTGTCTGCAGTGAAATGAATCATGGGATATGTAGTTCCCGATGTTTATTAGCTTTTGTTACTATAAAACAATACATTTAAACAAAGGAACTTGGGATTCGATATATTGTGACAGCCCATGATATTATTGTGAGACTTTTTAGGATACGATATCACGATATTTTGGTTGTTGTTGCATCAGTACTTTTTACTTTTTAGTCTTTATAAAGTTTTTAATGGCGACTTACCGTATTTTCCGGGCTATTAGTCGCTCTGGATTATAAGGCGCACTGTCATTAAATGATCTATTTTCAAACTTTATTTCACAAATAAACCGTAATAAAGTAAACTTTAAAGGAAACCCAACAGTGTGATGGGTGAGTGGTTTTGTTTGTTTGTGGCGTTCACGGTGACTCTGGGCTTTGTTCAGTTGTGGTGTGTAGGGAGGGTGCCGCTGGATTGTCGGCGTGTTCGCAGTGACTCAGTTGTTCAGTTGTGTCTAGAAGTGGCACGTTGCACTCGCTTTTTCGGTTCGTTCCTCCGTTCCGTTCCTCGTCGGCGTGGAGTGATGAGTGTGTCTGTGGGTGTGTTCCGCTGTGTGGTCTCTGTCTGCTCCGTGTGTGTTTGTGTGTTCTGTGGGTGGTGCGGCTTTGTAGTTTACTGAAGTCGTGCTGGGACACTCGAGTGGATTCGTTAAAGGGTGCTCTGGACTGCGGGGCGCGCGGTCGTTTGTTGGTGGGGATGGAAGCTTAAGAGTGCGTCTAATAGTTCAGAAAATACGGTAAGTTCAGGGTTCCCACTCTTTTTCACTGACAAAATTTCAAAACTTTTCCATAACTTTTGCATGACGTAAAGTGAATTTCCCATGACTTTGTGTAGAATTGATCAGACTTTTAGGGCTAAATATGAAATGTTAACCCTTTCCACTCACCGTATGGTTTGGGATTATAGTTTTTTAACATTCAAAATACTCTCAGTTATGGATGTAGCAATAAACTAAATATTGTGATATCATATCGTCTCATAGTCTCACAGTAATATCGTGAGCTGTCACAATATATCGAATGACAAGTAAATCTGTTTAAATGCATGGTTTTATAGAAGCAACAGCTTATGAACATCAGAAACTACATATCCCATGATTCATTTCAGCGTAGACAACATGAAGAAATGTTTTTGACTTGAATTCTTGGGATTATGATGAAAATATTTACACCAAAATCATGTTAAGGTATTTAAAAGCAAAAAAGAGTCCCATCTACAATTATATCAGCCTCTTCAAACTATCACAATAAATAGAGATGAGATGCACATCATGAAAATATCGTACTGTGATATCATTACATCTCTACTTTCAGTGCATAAAGAGATAAATTTTTTATCTGAATTCTTGGGATAATGATGGAAATAATTCACACAAAAATCTTGTCAGGGTATTTTAAAAGTAAAAAAGTGTCCCATCCACAATTATATTCAAAATATCGCAATAAATATTGTACCGTAAGATGTGATAATATCATACTGTGATGTTTGGATATTGTTACATCCCTATTGTCAATGCATTTTATGTCGTCTCTTTTAAACAAAAGACGCAGACGTTCAGAAATAATCACAATAGCCTCATGAGAACTTAACAGAACGCTGTAGTTGAGTGAAAGAGATACTAAAATTCCATGACTTTTCCAAAACTTTCATTGAATTTACAAAATTGTATGAGTTTTCCTGGCCTGGAAAATGACATTTCAATTTTTGTGGCTTTTCCAGGATTTCCATGACCATGGGAACCCTGTAAGTAGATTTTTTTTTGTGTTATACTTTTACTTGAGGATGAGTTGAGTATTTTTACTTTTACTTTGACTTAAGTAACAAAATGGAAACATACTTCTTCCACCACTGGTATAAACTAAAGGTACAGTACGTAACTTTGTGCAGTGTAGAAAGTTAAACCCGTACTACTCTGAACATGTGACCAGTACTTTTAGTACTAGTACAATTTAGGATTCTAGTTGAATCTGTGTAAACACAGAAATAAACCTGACTGTCTGCTCCAGCCCACACACGGGTTTAGACGGAAGCTCTCTGGATTAGACTGGCTGCAGCTACAAGACACAACAAAGAAGATAATTCTGCTCTGGTGCATTGTGTAACTTTTCTGCAGGAAGACCATCACCTGCTCGTCTCCATGGAGATGTCATTGCTTTTCCTGGACTGTTCCATGGTATGACGTTAAACACATCTATCTACTGTAATATTTATTCATTACAGGAGCTTTTGTTGTTCAAAAATACAATCATTCTCTCTGTGAATAGGATTGCTGCTCCACAGATCTGACGTGTAATGTAGTTTACAGGTTTTATCTCTATCATGGAAGATTCTAGACAAAGACATAACATCTCCACGAAGACAAGCAGGTGACCGACCATCCACCAGAAAAGTTGCACAATGAACCTTTCAAGAAACTGTTTAGAAGATTTGGATTTATTTGGTGTTTTGGGTCAAGATGATTCTCCAATCAGAAGCAGAATGAGCCTCATATGACTTTCTCATTTGCGTTGCCAGTTTAGATGCTGAAATCCAGTTGGTTTAAACCTAAATTGTCTCTCTGTGATCTGAACGGTCTCGAACTAAACACCTGCACCAGACATGAGTCAGTGCTAGTGCAGCCTCCGCAGCTCAGGGAGGGAATCCTGGAGGTTCTGAGTTTTCACTTGAGGCCTGTTCATAAACTGAGAATGTGACAAACTAAACCAGATGTTCTCACACGTGCTGCTGTGCCACTGCCATGCCAAAGCAGTGCAGGACGACGTCTGTGGAGAGGGGTCACTCACGAGCTCAGGGAGGGGAGGAGGGAGGAGGGGGGTTGGAGTGTGGGCTGACGCTGTGCACCAGAGACTTACCACAGAACGCAAACTACTTCAATTTGGTCCTTGGGAAGTGGACATTTTAAGATACAATTGCAAATAAAATCTGCAAACTAAGGTGACAAATTGTACTTTAAAGGGCCCAATGGTCCAAGGGCCATTTTCTGATCTGTGTTCTAATGTAGTTCCCTCATCACAAACAGACCTGGAGTTGTGTTTTGTTTCATTCACACATGTTTAACACATTTCGAACGCCAATTACGACCGCTTGTATCTGTGATCTTGTCCTGTTTCCTCCGCTGGGTGGCTGGGCGCTCCCTTAGAGACAGGGTGAGGAGCTCAGTCACACGGGAGGAGCTTAGAGTAGAGCCACTGCTCCTCCACGTCGAGAGGAGCCAGTTGAGGTGCCTCGGGCATCTGTTCTGGATGCCTCCTGAGCGTCTGCCTCAGGAGGTGTTCTGGACATGTCCTACCCCGGGGAAGACCCAGGACACACTGGAGGGACTATGTTTCTAGACTGGGAACACCTTGGGAGCCCCCCAGAGGAACTGGAGTGAACAAAGTCTGGGAGTCCCTGCTTAGACTGCTGTCCCTGCAACCTGGCCCCAGATAAGTGGAAGAAAATGGATGGATGGATGTTTAACACACAAATCCTTCTTATTAAGACTGAATTCTTCTCCAGAAACACTCTGTTCCACTTTGTGATGCCATGTGGTAATACAGGAAGTGCTCCATTGTGTTTTAAACTTCATACACCTTCACTAGAATCATTTCAGCCCTGGAATCGCCAATCTGTTAACTTGAAAAGTACCACTACATGATATCACAAGGTGAAACAGAGCATCTGGAGCTTTGGAGATGTCGACAGACTAACAATAAAGAGTTACTCAAACGTGTGAATGAAACAAAACACAACTCCAGGTCTGTTTTTGAGGAGGAAAAACATTATAACATGACTTAAAGCTCACGAGAGTCAATTTTGTGTAATACAGGACCTTTAAAGACTCTGAAGGATGGAACTTCAAGGAAACGTTGTTCATAGGTCAGTAGAAAGAAAAAAAAAATGGACTACCTAATATGTAACATTTGACATTGGATTATCACAGAAAAATTAAACACTTATTTTCATTTCACTTCTGGCTATAGTTTCAGCATTTTTTTAAATAAATCACATAAATTCTCATGATCTCCACAGCGCCCTCTGCCAGCGGGTGGGGGACTTACACAGGTTGAAGTAGGGGGTTTGCGGTGACACGGGGAAGGCTGGGGTTTGGGGTAACACCTCACCACCAACAGTAGGGGGCGCTGCCTCCAGCTCCTCGAAGGCCTCGCGGTAACTGTGCATGTGTCTCTGTGAAAGAAATACAACCAGAGAATTTCATAAAACAAACAAAAAAAACTTGTGTAACTTTTCTGTTGGAGGGTCCGTCAAATGTGTTTTCTCCATGGCGATGTTATTGTTTTGTCTGGAATGTTTCACAGTATGGCATTAAACCTTTATATCTTCATGGAGACCAAACCAGACAGAGTTACAGGTCAGATCTGTGGAGAGGCGACCCCACTCACAGTCAGAATGTCTGTTTTTCTAGGTACTTTTGAGCAATAAATCCACCTGTAATTGAATAAATGTAAAGTAGAGCTGTTTAATGTTTCACTGTGGAACATTCCAGACAGAGCAATGACATCTCCATAGAAACAAGAAGGTGACGGACCCCCAACCAAAAAGTTATAAGTTATAAAGTTGTTTCCTGTACTCTTGTGTTTATGTTTTATCTTTTTCAGTAATTCCTTGCAGTAATTTACACTTTAAACTCTTAATAATATTTGAAATTCTACTGGGAAAGGTTACATGAGATTTTTTGAGAAATCAGATCCCCAAAAACGTGCAACGATGCGTCCAAAATGACCAGGAGTAATTATTTTAAACTATATGTTTTGTTTAATAATATAATATAATATCATTTTTGATTGATTGAATATAATGGAAAGCTACAATGACATGCAGATGAAGAAGACTAGGACATTTTCAAATTTTGTTTCTAGATTTTGTCAGACTTACGACGAACCACCGGAAGTTGTAATCGCGTCTTTCCAAACGTCTTCCCATCATCCCACCAAATTAAGTCAAAATCTGAGAATCATCAAAACCTCAATCGTCATTTGTAGCTGTTTTGAGTGACAGCAGCTTCACCCAATCACGGTGCAACAACATATAAGCTCCGCCCATCTTCAGATCTGAGCGAGGGTGAGCCTGTTTTCGCTGTGTTTTCGTCTGAGGTACCTCTTTGGGGCGCCCTCCGGGGTTGAGGGCGATGGCGTTGACGAACTCCGGAGACACGCAGCGGACGGGGGAGCGCAGGGGGAAGTCTGACCCGTCCGCGGCGCTCTCGGGCTGGGTGTCCGAGGGCAGCCTGCGGGCCGTCTGCGGAGGCTCATCCTGGGACGCGGCTCGGGCCTGGACTCCTGAAAACACAACGAGAAAATGATCTTCTGCTCACTGTAACCGACTCTTCTCATCGGGGCAAACAGTGGGCGTTTCGCAGACAGACACGGCAAAGCTTTGGCTAAAGGCTGTGCGTCAAAACGGCGGTTAAGAATCACTAAATATAAAGAAGCACTGTGTAACTTTTCTGGAGGAGGAGCTTGCTTGTTTCCATGGAGATGTTACTGCTTTTTTGCCTAAAAAGTTGGACAATCTGCCATTAAACTTATCTAGATCCACCTGACCACGTTACACGTCAGATCTCACTCACAGTAACAAGGCATGTTTTCCAGCATTTTTCAGCAACTGATAATTTGCATTGACATCACGCCGGGGGTGCTCTACATGCGTCTCTATAAATTGGCAGAATGTATTAGAAAACACAGAGAAAAAAGTTTTTAGATGGTGTGAAAACTAAAGAATTAACAATGGAATAAAAACACTGATTTAAAACAGCAAGTCAGAGTCCTGCACCGGGTTGTTGCTACGTAGTTGCTGAAACCGGCGGGTTTTATCGTTCTGGAATTTTACAGGCGGATATGACGGCGGGTAATGATTATACATGGGCGGGTCAGGTGAACGATGAACGGGAGACCATGGACCCTGGAAACAAGTGACATTTCCCAGTCTTTTCCCAGAACAACGACCCAGACTGAGAGAGACTTTAGTGCAGACCAGTCAAACTCAGGCCCGGGGGCCAAATTTGGCCCGTGAGATCATATCAAATATGTATCAGAGTTGCTCGCCCACTACAGACAGGCTATAGAGACATTATTTATTTAAAATGTTGTTATTATTTTATATTACGCTTTAAGCAAAACTATTATCGAATACTTATGTAATGTTAAACCTTTTCTTATTAAAATATTTCAAAAGAAGAAAAAACATGCAAATGTTGCTGATATTTTCCAACAATTTAAATATTTAGTTTGACCCACGACTTAGTCCCAGTTTTGAATTTTGTCCCTCTGTGAATTTGAGATTGACACTCCTGCTTTAGTATATTTATTACATAAACCCATCAGACTCGGAGGTGAAAGACTCGGAGGCTGCGCTCCTGGTTTAGTCCTGGTTTAGTCCTGGTTAAATCTCGGTTCATTCCTGGATTAGTCCTGGTTTAGACCTGGTCCAGTCCTGGTGTAGTCTTGTCAATGGGCTCTGTGGTTTGTGGAGTGTATATATTTATAATCTGCTAATGACACAGCGTAGGTTCAGTCCTGCTTTAGTCCTGGTTTAGTCCTGGACTAATGGGCTGACTCCGATTTATTACGGGCACGGGCGGGTAACGGGTGGAATGTTAATGGGTCCGGGCGGGTGCGGATTTAACTCTCATATAATCACAGGTTAAAGGGCGGGTGTGGTGCTGTACTGCGCGGGTGTGGGTCTCCAAAAATGGACCCGTGCAAGATTCTGCAGCAAATGTACATGGTCTTGTTTAGGCATTTTCAGTCAAGTCAGCTCTGGTCAGATTTTGTCTAATTTAAATAACAGAGCAGTGCCTTCAGTTAGCGCCAAACTCCCTGAGAATACTGACAAAAAGCGATGTAAAAAGGACAATATAAGCAGTGTTGGGAAGGTGACTTTTAAAATGTTTTCCCCTACAGATTACAGATTACAAACCCCAAAATGTAGTTTGTAACATAATCCATTAAATGATTTAAAGTGAGTAACGTAATCTGAATACTTTGGATTACTTGATATTGTCATGCTTTTTAAAACTAAATGAATGTATCAAACACATCCTGAAAGTTCTTGTTTGTTCTCTTCAAATTGGCTGTTGAGCCCAAGTCTCCATGAACAGACTTTTGTTTTGGTGTAGAGAAACAAAAACTAGAATAATTTAACATAAGATGTTTTCTCTTCTTAAAGATTATGTCCACCCCACTGTTAAGTGTCATATTGTTTAGCCCTGGTTTAGTCCTGATTTTACCTGGTTTAGTCCTAGTTTTAGTCCTGGTTTAGTCCTGCTTTAGTCCTGATTTAGTCCTGCTTTAGTCCTGCTTTAGTCCTGGTTTTAGTCCTGGTTTTAGTCCTGCTTTAGTCCTGCTTTAGTCCTGGTTTTAGTCCTGGTTTTAGTCCTGCTTTAGTCCTGGTTTTAGTCCTGATTTAGTCCTGGTTTTAGTCCTGCTTTAGTCCTGGTTTTAGTCCTGCTTTAGTCCTTGTTTTAGTCTTGGTTTTAGTCCTGCTTTAGTCCTGGTTTTAGTCCTGGTTTAGTCCTGCTTTAGTCCTGCTTTAGTCCTGGTTTTAGTCCTGGTTTTAGTCCTGCTTTAGTCCTGGTTTTAGTCCTGCTTTAGTCCTGCTTTAGTCCTGGTTTTAGTCCTGGTTTTAGTCTTGGTTTTAGTCCTAGTATAGTCCTGGTTTAGTCCTGCTTTAGTCCTGCTTTAGTCCTGGTTTTAGTCCTGGTTTTAGTCCTGGTTTAGCCCAAAATGTGAATGCATCCATGTAATCCATTTATTTCAACAAAGTAACTGTAATCTAATTACCACTCATTGAAACAGTAACTGTAACTGAATACAGTTACTCATCATTTGTACTCTGATTACATAACGCCGGTACATGTAATCTGTTACTCCCCAACACTGGATGTAAGGAGGATGTGTTTAAGGTCAAACTGTAGCAGATTCCCAGCGCAGCAGTAACATCTCTGTGAAGACCAGGAAGGGTCATACTGCCCACCAGAAAAGTGACACAGTGCGTCTTTAAGTAAAAACATGATCATTTTACACACCACACATACAAAACACTTACATCAATATACGGACATTTAACTCACATGAAAAAACAGTGATGCAGAAACCACATGTCAGATTCAGGTTGTCATCGACTAATGAAATGATTGTTGGACTAAACACACGTGCTGCCCATCGATTGGTTGACTTTCAAAACTATTACATATCTCTGGGGATGTGTCTCTGTTCTCTTTCCTCGCTTCCTTCTCCTTGATTCCTCTCCTTTTTCAGCTGTCAATCAAATGTGTCATATTAAGCGGTGTCCCGAAGAAAACCCCGGAAGGAAGGAGTAAACCTGAGGGAGGCTTCAGGAGCGGACATCAGAGAAAAGAATCTGTTTTATTGGTCTCAGTGAGGAGTTTAGATCCTCTGTCCTTGCTGCGTCTCCTCTGTCCATTTCCTACAGACTCGAGGAGAAGGAAGCGATGAAAGACGAATGAGACGCAGCCCAATCTGACCTAAAAAGCACTCACAAACACCGGTGTAGAGAGGATTAAACCAGGACTAAACCAGGACTAAACCAGGACTAAACCAGGTCTAAACCAGGTCTAAACCAGGTCTAAACCAGGTCTAACCAGGACTAAACCAGGTCTAAACCAGGACTAAACCAGGTCTTAAACCAACTAAACCAGGACTAAACCAGGATTAAACCAGGTCTAAACAGGATAAACAGGTCTAAACCAGGTCTAAACCAGGTCTAAACCAGGACTAAACCAGGACTAAACCAGGTCTAAACCAGGATTAAACCAGGTCTAAACCAGGATTAAACCAGGACTAAACTAAACCAGGTCTAAACCAGGACTAAACCAGGACTAAACCAGGACTAAACCAGGTCTAAACCAGGACTAAACCAGGACTAAACCAGGTCTAAACCAGGATTAAACCAGGTCTAAACCAGGATTAAACCAGGTCTAAACCAGGACTAAACCAGGTCTAAACCAGGATTAAACCAGGTCTAAACCAGGACTAAACCAGGACTAAACAGGACTAAACCAGGATTAAACCAGGTCTAAACCAGGACTAAACCAGGACTAAAACCAGGACTAAACCAGGTCTAAACCAGGACTAAACCAGGACTAAACCAGGTCTAAACCAGGTCTAAACCAGGACTAAACCAGGACTAAACCAGGACTAAACCAGGACTAAACCAGGACTAAACCAGGACCAGGACTAAACCAGGACTAAACCAGGTCTAAACCAGGACTAAACAGGACTAAACAGGATAAACCAGGATTAAACCAGGTCTAAACCAGGACTAAACCAGGTCTAAACCAGGTCTAAACCAGGACTAAACCAGGACTAAACCAGGTCTAAACCAGGACTAAACCAGGACTAAACCACTAAACCAGGACTAAACCAGGATTAAACCAGGTCTAAACCAGGATTAAACCAGGACTAAACCAGGACTAAACCAGGTCTAAACCAGGACTAAACCAGGACTAAACCAGGTCTGAACCAGGACTAAACCAGGATTAAACCAGGTCTAAACCAGGATTAAACCAGGACTAAACCAGGTCTGAACCAGGACTAAACCAGGACTAAACCAGGTCTGAACCAGGACTAAACCAGGATAAACCAGGTAAACCAGGTCTAAACCAGGACTAAACCAGGTCTAAACCAGGATTAAACCAGGTCTAAACCAGGTCTAACCAGGACTAAACCAGGACTAAACCAGGTCTAAACCTAAACCAGGACTAAACCAGGTCTAAACCAGGTCTAAACCAGGTCTAAACCAGGTCTAAACCACTAAACCAGGTCTAAACCAGGACTAAACCAGGACTAAACCAGGTCTAAACCAGGACTAAACCAGGTCTAAACCAGGTAAACCAGGACTAAACCAGGTCTAAACCAGGACTGAACCAGGTCTAAACCAGGACTAAACCAGGTCTAAACCAGGACTAAACCAGGTCTAATTCAGGACTAAACCAGGACTAAACCAGGTCTAATCCAGGTCTAATCCAGGACTAAACCAGGTCTAATCCAGGACTAAATCAGGTCTGAACCAGGACTAAACCAGGTCTAATCCAGGACTAAACCAGGTTTAATCCAGGACTAAACCGGGACTAAACCAGGTCTAAACCAGGTCTGAACCAGGTCTAAACCAGGACTAAACCAGGTCTAATCCAGGACTAAACCAGGACTAAACCAGGACTAAACCGGGACTAAACCGGGACTAAACCGGGACTAAATCAGGACTAAACTGGGACTAAACCGGGACTAAACCAGGTCTAAACCAGGACTGAACCGGGACTAAACCAGGTCTAAACCAGGTCTAAACCAGGACTAAACCAGGACTAAACCAGCACCAAACCAAACCCAGATTCGAACTGCTTCACATTTTAAAAAACGTTTAGAAAAAAAAAAAGTTTTGCAGTGATCCAAAGTTCTTCCTCGCTCACCGTACACACTCAGAGCCTCAAATGTTTCACCACGATGAGTTTCTAAGCACTTTTCACAACTTTTAGAAACCAGAGCGGGAGCAAACAAGTACCAGCATGCTAACAGCGCACTTCCTGGATTCTCAGACGCCACACAGCTCTTTATAATCCGATGCAGACAGTAGACAGTGGACTTCTTTTGACCTCAAGAGCTGCTTATACGATAAATCTGTACTTTCCCGAGACATGTTCTTTTTTTTTTTTTTTCAAATACGTGCGGGAAAAAACGGTGTACAGGCTCCTTAAACGGGCCTAATACTTTTTGTTTCCTGTATTTCCAAGATATATTTTTTTCCGTGTACTTTTACTACCACTGTGAGGCCCCGTATAACTTTAGCCCGTGTATATTTTCTATATAAATAGCTTGTTCTTGGCTCCAAACTCGATGCTGTCATCTTTAAAAACATGACGTCCCCTCCCCTCTCCCCCTCTCCCTCGCTTTCTCTCTCTCTCTCTCTCGCTTTCTCTCTCTTCTTCTACACCTCACACGGAGAAACAGATGTACCCACAATGCACCGCTCCACAACGCCGCCGCCCCTTCGCCATGGCAACAGCTGATGTTTTCCAGCTGTTCTGACAGAATGTAAGGAGAGAGAGAGAGAGGAAGGAGAGAGAGAGAGACAGAGAGAGACAGAGGGGATAAAGATAGAGACGGAGACACAGGGGATAAAGAGAGAGACGAGAGAGAGAGGGGATAAAGAGAGAGACAGAGAGAGACAGAGAGAGGGGATAAAGAGAGAGACGGAGACAGAGGGGATAAAGAGAGAGACGGAGAGAGAGGGGGTAAAGAGAGAGACAGAGAGAGAGGGGAGTAAAGAGAGAGACGAGACAGAGGGGGTAAAGAGAGAGACGGAGAGAGAGGGGATAAAGAGAGAGACGGAGACACAGGGGACAAAGACATAGAGAGAAGAGGAGAGAGAGAAGAGGAGAGATAGAGAGAGAGAGACACAGAGAGGATAAAGAGAACGACAGAAAGAGGAGAGAGATAGAGCGAGAGAGACGGGGGAGATACAGGGAGCAGATAGACACAGAGAGAGAGGATAAAGAGAGAGACAGAAAGAGAAGAGGAGAGAGAGAAGAGAGAGAGAAAAGTAGAGAGAAAGAAAGAGGAGAGTGAGTGATAAACAGATAAGAGGAGAGAGAGAAGATAGAGAGAGGGAAGTTAGAGATACTCAGAGAGAGAATAAAGAGAAAGAGACTGAGAGAGAATACAAGAGAAAGAAAGAGAGAGAAGAGTAGAGAGAGAGAGAGAGAAAGACAGAGAAGAGAGAGAGGAGAGAGAGAGAGAGAGAAGAGAAACAGAGAGAGAGAGAGAGAGAGAGAGAGAGAGAGAGAGAGAGAGAGAAACAGAGAGAGAGAGAGAGAGAGAGAGACGAGAGAGAGAGAGAGAAACAGAGAGAGAGAGAGAGAGAGAGAGAGAAACAGAGAGAGAGAGAGAGAGAGAGAGAGAGAGAGAGAGAAACGAGAGAGAGAGAGAGAGAGAGAGAGAGAGAGAGAAACAGAGAGAGAGAGAGAGAGAGAGAGAGAGAAACAGAGAGAGAGAGAGAGAGAGAGAGAGAGAGAGAGAGAGAGAGAGAGAGAGAGAGACAGAGAGAGAAAGAGAGAGAAGGGTCCAGGAAAAAGCGGCGTTGGTGTGTTTTTGGTTGCGTTTGGGAGCAGAGACACAGAGCAGATGTGGACGGGGGGTCAGGTGAGGTAGATCCCCACAGGGCTCAGAGTGAAAACGCTCCGGTTTATCTGGACTCAGAGCAAACGCAGAGCCTCCGCAGAGCCTCCGCAGAGCCTCGCAGCGCCGCTAAACAAGTGCTCTAATAGTCCGATGAAATCACCTGTAATTGAACACACGCAGGACGGATCTGTTAAATCCTGCCAAACATTCCAGGCCCAACAACGCGGAGCCGGAGAGGAGGTCTGCCGCAGGTCCACTCTTTTACACTGTGTCCTTTGTTCAACGTCCTCTTTTAAAGCTCCAGTCTTCGGGCGGGTTCATAGTCAAACATCAAACCCGGATCAGATCAGACCACGTCCTGACACAGACCTGAACCGCACCACCGCAGCCTTCTTTCTTTAGCTCTCCTCCTAAATCTGTGCAGCATTCGTTCATTCATGTTTCAAAATAAAACCAAAAATAAGGACGAAAAAAAAAAAAACTAAGTGTTTTCTTCATTATTTCCGTGACTTAAACTGCAATGCTGGATTTTTGCGCCGCATACGGACTGAGTCAGGAATGACACAGGACTAAACCAGGTCTAAACCAGTCTCAGTCCTGGTCTGATCCCGGTCTCAGTCCTAAACCAGGACTGAACGAGGACTAAACCAGGTCTAAACCAGGACTAAACCAGGACTAAACCAGGACTGGATCAGGACTGGATCAGGACTGGATCAGGAGTGTCGCGACAGGCCCGGAGGTGTGTCCACATAGACTGTCGACTAATCAGGACTCAGACCGGGACCAAATCGAGACCAGACCAGGACTGAGACCAGTTTAGTCCTGGTAAACATGGTTTAGTCCTGGTTTAGTCCTGGTTTAGTTCTGGTTTAGTTCTGGTTTAGTCCTGGTTTAGTTCTGGTTTAGTCCTGGTTTAGTCCTGGTTTAGACCTGGTTTAGACCTGGTTTAGACCTGGTTTAGTTCTGATTTAGACCTGGTTTAGTTCTGATTTAGACCTGGTTTAGACTTGGTTTAGTCCTGTTTTAGTCCTGGTTCAGTCCGTATGCGGCGCAAAAGTCCAGCATCACAGTTTAAGTCACAGAAATGGGAAACGGTCATAATCCGTTTTTGTTTTTTTGTTTTCTTTTTTCATTATTCATTTAAACATGAAATTGAAAACTGAAAAAAAATAAAAATAATAAAAAATCGTTATCCATTTTTTTCATTTTGGTTTTGGAAACAAATAATGGAAATATTGTTGCTTTTTCATTTTCTTATTTTTGGTTTTATTTTGAAAAACAAACGAATGAATGATACACAAATTCTCCCAGTCTAATCTGTGTCATTTGATTGTTCTGCATGTGTAACAACATATAAAGAATTAAAAACAAGGCCGTGCATGCAACAAACGCAGGATTCATAAAACAAGTGCACATCTTTGCAACACACACATCGAGCACAATCCAGTGTTGCAATATTATTCGTCGATTGTGCAGCGCTTTGATGAGGTTAGTCTGTGCCCAAGTTGTCAAAAGTATCAAAAAACAGACATTAATCAATACTAATATAACGTATCAATACAGTAAAAAAGTCACACTGACAAGACCGAAACATAAACTTTTCCTGAATGTCTTTAGAATGATCTTGAGCTGTATCAGAACAAGTTTAAGAGCACATACTAGTACATTGTTTCCCAAAGACTGGGTAGCGATCCTCACTTTTTCCTTGTTTAAAACTTGTGTACCGTATTTTCCGGACTATGAGGTGCACTTAAATCCCTTAATTTTCAGAAAAATTTACAGTGCACTTTATGTATTAATTCTGGTTGTGCTTACTGACTTCGAATCGATTTTCACACATATTCCAGTGAGTCGTGTTCTTTAGTCCAACAGAAGATGATGCTTATAGATTATGCAAATGAGCCATGTGGTTTTAAATTCTATTTCTGTAGAATGTAAACAAATGTGCGCAAAGATGCATTAAACACATTATTACTCAATGTATATTTGAGTCCTCCTCGTAGGAAATAAAAAAAGTCTCAAGTCTCAAGTGTCGTCCGTTTGTGTCGCTAAATGCGTCTTATGTATGAAAATAGACGAGAATTCAACATTCTTGATATTGTGCCTTATAATCCGGTGCACTTTATAGTCCAAAAAATACGGTAATACTAATTGTGCAGAGAGACACGTTAGGCTACGTTCAGACTGCAGGGCTTAACGCTCAATTCTGATTTTTTTGTGAAATCCGATGTGTTTGCGAGGTCGTTCACATTTCCAATTAAATGTGACTTGTATTTGATCTTCAGTGTGAACATTAAACGGCCCAAAAGTGTCCCGCATGTGCACTGGAGACATGACGACGTCAACCGCAGCGAGCGTCTCTGTGTTTACAGAAGTTGTCCAAACATGGACGCAGCATTGAGCAACTGGAGATTTTAAAGTTCCTCTCGTACCAGAGCCAGAACATGAACAACTTACTTGTTTTAAGGAGGAGACTGAGAAGGAGAAGGACGAGGTTTTTGGCCGTGGTGTTTTGTGGGACAGCGGCAGCGACGTCCGTTGAAAGGAACGTGTGGATGTGGAGACGGAGCCAAGAGTGGTGATGTGTTTCACTTCAGTGACATGGAGTTCATTAACAATTTTCACCTACTTCAGCGCAGAATAGTGACGTTTGTGGCTTGTTGATAACGTGTAGGTGGATGAATGCACTTTGGCCGTTCAGACTGAAGTCACATGTCAAAAGATCAGATATGTATCAGTTTTAGGAGCACATATCCAATTGGTCTGGGTCACATTTGAAAAAATTGGATCTGTGTCGTTCAGACTGTCATTAAAAGATCAGATACAGGTCATATAGGGGCCAAAAAATCGGATTTGGGTCACTTCAGGCTGCAGTCTGAACATTGCCTTAGAGATCACTCTGTCAACAATAAAATAGCCTTATAAATGTTCAATAATGGTCACAAATTTATTTTGTGATTTACAAATAATGTCTATTGACTTGGGTTGCCAAGATTTGTGACTTTTAAAATATGGGTCCCCAGAAAAAAGGTTTGGGAAACACTGGACTAGTAGACACCGATGGACCACTATGGAACCTACCTGGACCACTGAGGGATTACATAGAAAAGTACTACCATTTAATGCTGAAAATTAAATTCTATTGTCAAAATAAAGAGTCTTTTTAATTAGCATTGTGGTACTGGTAATGAGTGTCAAGTCTATTCTTTAGTATCGTAATCGAGTTTGAAATGTTCGTTTTGTGAGATAAGTCTGCGTGCCATTGACCGCGTGTGTCATTAACCAACCACTTAAGTGCCTTTTTACGAGATCCAGACACATTAAAAAAGTTCAAAGACAAAATTCACAAAGACAGAATCACACGAAGCGCAAGCACAACAAGCTCAGAGCCAGAGTCCACAGCACTCCACAGAGCACAGTCCTACACAGACCAACCAACCCCAGAGAGCGTGAGAGCGACGCGCGTCGGGCAGCGGAGACGAGCGGGCCGCCATTTTGGATATCTGGACACGAGCCGAGAACTCTGGGTAAAGAGATGAACGGTCAGAGAGAAGAAGACAGAGAGAGAAGAAACAGGAAGAGGAACTGACAAGGGTTTGTGTGGAAAATATCTCAAATAAGAGATGGATTTTGCTGGTACCTGAGCTTATCGATGGGTTTAAGGGTGATCATTAGCACTGTTGCCATAGCAATTAACAATTCACAATAACATATAATATCTTTGGAAAGTCCTAAAACTGGTGCAGACACATGGAGAATAGGTTCAGATGTCAAAGCACTGTAAGGAGCCTACAGTTTAATTACAGATACAAAATTATGTCATTAAATCTACTTAAAGGAACAGTATGTAACATTTCAGGTGCAGGATAAACACCACCTGCTTGTTATGGAGATGTTATTGCTTTACATGCATCTTTCACAGTATCATATTTTTCGGGCTATAAGTCACACTTTTTCATGGTTTGGGTTAGGGATGGGCATTCGGTGAAATTTTCTTAATGGATCGTCGGAAGAATTAACGATCGATTATCGATTAATCATTAACGTTTTTATATTAAAATGATCATCATTATTATTACTATCTGCATTACTAATCTGCATAAATAAATTCAACTTTACGACAAATAAACTGTAACCACTCTAGAGCCACATCAGCCCGTTTGACATTATAATGTGTTTAATTCAGTTTTGCTCAACTCTCACAGAAACAAAACTTAAAACCGCATCGCTAATTTGCATAAACTCAGCGAAGATAAAACTACAGCTCTTGTGTCGCTGATGCGGTCAATTTCTGTCGGATTAAAAAACATGTCTCAGGTGAATACAGGTTAGTGTGACCAGATTTGCGTTTGTCAAAACCAGGACACCGTACGGGGGGAGGGAGGTGGGGACTCATCGTCGACATTGTGCTACTCGCACCTGGTAAAGCTTTTTCCCACTGGACACCGAAACATATGTGCTGCTTTATACACTGTGCACATGGACTCACACTTGTCCCGAACACAACGGAAAGTGTGGAATTTCTTGTACAAATCATCGTTAAATACACATTTGTGCTTTGGTATATTTCAGACTGACCGAATGTTTCTGTTTGTGTCTCGCTCCTTCTGAGTGCAGAGACACATGTACACACCTGTTTGGTCACACTACACACAGCAACCTACATTCGGTTTGTCGATTAAAATCAACGTAATCGATGAAATTCTTAATGATCAATTATCGATTAATCGATTAATCATGCCCATCCCTAATGGAAACAGCTGGTGTCAGGTCCAGGACACAGAGACACATCACTTCCTGCATTTCCATGGAGTTTATTACATTTGGATTCAGACATTTGGCCTGAAAAAAACGTGAAAATAAAAATAGCAAGGGATGCGCAATTATACAGACCAAGATGCGTAATTTTTAATTTTCCATTTATTTGAGAAATAACTGCACTTCGAGTGGCTTTTTCAATTGTTACAAACACATCGACCATTTTGACTCACTACACTCTTTGGCAAAGTTTGGCCCAATCAAATGGCAAAAAAAATGGGTGGAGCTCATGTGTTTGGTGGGAAACAAAGTTCCTGTTCTCAATCTTTTATGGTTGGAAAGTTATACGCGGTTATATAAAACATATTCTCTGGTACCATATATGATACCATCAGTCTGGAAGGGTTTTAAGTTATTTGTCTCCATGGAGACGAGTAACAGATCTGTGGAGCGGTGACCCCACTCTCAGTAAGAATGCATGTTTCCAGTATTTTTTATTTAATTTTTTTTTCAATTAAAGGAACTGTATATACGCAGAATGAGTTCTATATCTGGGTTGGGCATGGGGTTCAATGCTGAAATCCGATCAGTTTAAACCTAAAATGCGTCTCTCTGATCTGAATGGTCACTACCTAAACCCCAGCACCTGCAGCCAGTCATGAGTCAGTGCTAGTGCAGCCTCTGCAGTTCAGGGAGGGAATTCTGAAGGTTCTGTCCATAAACTGAGAATGAGACAAACTTGGATGTGTCTCTATCTGCAGGTCAGAGCTCTAGCCTATTAGCCGCCCTAGGTGAGAATGATGTTGGTGCCCCTTTGCAAATATTACTCCCGTTTTTTTTGCCAGTGGACCAGAGATTCACTTTATAAAACAGACAGATTATTTGTCTGTAACACAGCGGATGCGGCACAAATTGAGAGCAGGAAGAGCCGCTATAAACTTGGCCGCAATGCTTCATGGCAAAGTGTTCTTTCGGTCTAGCTAGTGACATTCGTCATTTTCGGTCGGTGTATTCGGACCATGTATATAATTGAAATCGTTCTAAGTAAAAAGATTTGTAAACCTCATTTTACGAAGTCTTCACGGATCAAGCGTCATATGGAGCGTTTTTTTTTTTTGGGGGGGGGTGTCGGTTGGGTTTGTTAATATTTTGTTCGGCTTAGGCTCGTACAGGGGAGTGTTGCAATTGCACATTTTGGTCAGTGGAAATTCCAGATTAGGTAGGTAGGCTAAAGAAAATATAGTGACTGCTACAACTAGATGGCGCCACAGACACATGTGGCACCCTAGGCAGGCACCTTACCTGCGCTGGGCCTGCTGTATTTTGAGGCTCTTGCAACCCAGGTTCAGTTGTGATTGTAGTACCTTGTTTAAAAAATTGCAGGCTACATACAGTTCTTTTAAAAACTTCTAATTGATAGATAATATTTTTGACAGATAGAGACAAGCAGGTAGTGGATCCCCCACCAGAAACGTTACATAACCTAACCTTTAAAATGGTCTTTACCTGCCACTCTTTGCTTCACCAGTCCCTCCACGTTGAAGACCTCCTCGGGCTCCGTCTCTCTCGCCTGCAGTGACGCCGAACCGTCACTAGGGGGCTCTGCGACCTCAGCCGGCTTGGACACGCTCGACAGATATCCCTTCTCCACTTCCTGTATCTGCCTCGGCTCTGGCGTACTCCGTTTTCCTGGCGTTACCTCCGAACTCACCGGAAAACTGCTGCTTTGACTCCCTGCATCTGCTTTGAAACTCGGTCGGGATTGCATTTGCACAAAGGACGGTTGCGCGGTGACGACGTTTTGCACCGGAACACTTTGAGATTTCGGCATGGCGTTCCCAGGCTCCAGATCCAGCATGAGCATGTTTAGCGTCTGGATGGACTGTTCGATTTCTTGCTGCGATGCAGAGCTACGGTGCGGGAACTGCGGTAAACTGTGGCTATGACTCGGCATCGCCATATTAGACGGGCTGAAGATAATTCCATCGGTAACTGGCTCTTCCGTGACGCCAAATTTCTGCCAAACATTTAACCCACGCTGCACCGCCTCCTTGCTACTCGTGGTCCGCGCTGGGGCTTGCGGTTGCGCTTTCGTGTCCGCTCCGTAAGACTGCGATCTGTACATATTCCCGTTTTGCGTCACCATGTAGTCGCCAGCGGACGGCAGAATCTCGCTGGGCTTTTCCGGCGCAGTCCGTTCCAAATACATAACGTGGTCTTGCCCGTTGACGCCGCTCTCCGATTGGTAGTACAATTCCGCCGGAGTTGCGCGATCTTCCAAGGAGGAAAAGGTCCCAAGGCTGTCCACGCTGTTTCCTTCTTGACTCGTTGGCAGTTCGTCATCCAAAATATCGGTTTCACGGTCTATCCCGATGGTCCCGTGTCCGTTTACGTGGATTTGCGCCGGGACAAGGTGTAACATAGCGCCGCTGTTCGCATTCGCCGTCGACAAATATGGCTGTCTGTGCATAGGCCCTTCCAACCCGCTCAGAAGCTGCTCTAACTCTTGCTTTTCCTGCGGGCTAATGGGGCGCTGGACCGGTGGAGCGGCGTTGGTTTCGTTCTGCTGGTTCACGGCGGAGACGGTAGGCAGCGCTGCGGTGTTTTCATCGGTGCGGTCGGTTTTGATGGAGGCCGTGGAGTTGCCCGAGTCGCTGCTGACGGAGAGGGCCTGGTCTACGGAGGGGAGAGCCGCAGAGGGGGGGATCCCGTTGGAGGTCACCGGGGGGTCGATGGAGTCTTTTTTGCGGACTTTGGCGTACAGGCTGCCGTCCAGTGGGCCCTGGGTGTGGATGACGTCTGCAAAAGAGACAGAAAGAGACAGATTAGGATGGTTGTAATGTAGTGTTGTAGTCGAGACCAAGACCTGTTTGAGACCACATGGACCCGAGACCAGGACAAGATCAAGACCTTTGAGAGTTGAGACTGAAACAAGACAAAGACTTTTAAAGTCTGAAACCAAGACAAAACTGAGCAATGGCACATCAAGACTAAATCAAGACCATCTTTGTCATTTTCTACATTGATTTGTATTTTACAGTTATTTTGGCATATATTATATATAAATCTATCTCAATTTTATCTGATTAATTTTCATTTAGGCCTAAAAAAAGCCAAGCAAACTGTACTGCACTTAAAGACTCGGTGCCCCTTTTTTGGACCCTGTACCCCTTTAAAAGAACTTCCTCTGGCACTTTACGGAAAACAACTTCAAAATGAATCAAGTGTGTTTTTTTCAAGTTCATAACATTTACAGTTACATTATCTTACTGGTTTTGTAGTGATATTTAGCAGCATTTGCACATTTACTGGCCGTAATAAAATATGATCACACTTGTCGAGTGTCAGACCTCGAGTCCAAGACAAGACTGAGTCCAACTGCCATCAAGATCGAGACAAGACCAAGTCCAACCACCATCAAGATCGAGACAAGACCAAGTCCAAATGTGCTTGAATTTGATGAGACCAAGACCGTAAGAAAGCGGTCTCGAGGCCGGTCTCGGGAGCAAGACCGGCCTTGAGTACTACAACATTATTGTAATGTAAGTATGGTTAAGTATGGGTATCATTTTGAGAAAATGAACCCGTACCCATTAAAGAGGCCGAAGTATGGCCTTTTGCACCAGTAGTGTCAGGAAGAAATTAGACACATGTACTACAAATACACATTCAGTCTTGGGATACTGAAAACAATAGCTGGATCGGATATTGGCTTCTAAATATTGGTTCATCTGATATCCTGATTGGATATACACAATGATGTAATAAGATTATTTACTGGTCGTAGTTTGCTCAGAAAGTGTCACAATATTTGACATTTTATTTACACGAAGCTGTTTTGTAGTTACATGAGAGGTAAATAACAGCTACGGAACACATTTGGATCAGTTTTGTCTTATTTTATTTTAGTTTGAAAGGAAATAAACGTTTTTCTCAGTCTCTGTACTGTTATCGGCTGATATCGGTTATCAAAAGATAATTGAAGCTATAGTATCGGAATTGGTATCTGAACGGAAAAAGCTGGATCAGTGCGTCCCTGATTCAGTGTTAGAGAATTTTCATTTCTGTTCTGTACTGAGGGCTCTCTGCCGGCTCAGTCCTTGTTATTTTTTCATACATCATCAAAGGTATAATACTCCCTACAACAGAAGCATAGCCAGACTGAACTGCACAAGACTGGACTGTCCTGAGGGTTCATGTTTCCGTGCAGGGTCCTTTACTGATGCAAATAAAGTCGCACGTTAGTAACTGCACAAGAAATGTAATATTTTTTGGGCTGATATATAGGACCGATTTTGATCTATGCATTTAAATTCAGTACAAACTTTGCATTTTTACTTCAACCCTTTAAGAATGCTGTTTATAACATTTAGCGCTGTTTACATTAAAGTGTTGATATAAAGTTTTGTGTGCATTTTTAGGCAGCAGATCAACCAAAACAAAAAATCGACCTGTGCCAACATTTAAGGCCAAAAACCGATACACAAAAAGGTCAAAATATCTGCCTTGATATATCAGTTTATCTCTAGTTAGAACTCCAGAACTCCAGTAGTTTATTCTACAAAATTCAGAATGATGATTGATTCGATGATAATGAATTTTAGTACAGTTACTACAGTTTCATTCAGTCATTTCATTTTACTAAAATCAAAGGAATACATGTCAGTATTTCATCGTACACTGTGCACCATATGGACTAACCCAGGTCACTGAAAGCAAAGTTCGCAATTGTTTTCTCACAATTGCTGAATAATGCTTGTCTAAAATAAAAATGAAGATATAATTAGAGACAGACCGATAAGTATATTTGTTATTTTTAGCGTATCAGCTATTACAGTGTTCCCCAAACTGTTTTTCTAGGGAATCACAAATCTTAGCGACCCAAGTCAATAAACATTATTCGTAAATCATGAAACAAAGTTGTGACCATTATTGAACATTAATGAGGATATTTTATTGCTGACTGAGTGATCTCTGAGTGTCTCTGTGAACAATTAGTATTACCATATTTTTCAGACTGTAAGGTGCACCAGATTAAAAATAAGTGAAACAAATGGACTACACTTTAGACTTGACACTTTTTTAATTTCCTACGAAAAGAACTCAAATATGCATTGAGTAATAATGTGTTTAATGCAGCTTTGCGCACATTTGTTTACGTTTTACAGAAACAAAACTTAAACCACATGGCTCATTTGCATAAACTATAAGCACTAAAAAAAAAAAAAACAGCTTGCTCCTTGTGCGCTGATGCGGTTCAGTTTCTGTTGAACTAAAGAACACAACACAGTGGAATATATGTGAAAATCGGTTCGCGGTCACTGAGCGTAACCAGAATTAATACATGAGGCGCACCGGATTATAAGGAGCACTGTTGATTTTTTCCAAAAATTAAGGGATTTTAAATGCGCCTTATGATTCAAAAAATACGGTACTCAAGTTTTAAACAAGGAAAAACGGTAATCTTTGTTTCCCACAGAAAGTTGGTTAGGCAAGGTAGTACTGGCGAAAAAAAGGGGGTTGCACAGAGATGTATGTATATGTACAATGCAGACCTACGTAATTGTGATAAGGTGATCCCCCCCCCAAAAAAAAAATCTCTTGCAACCCACTCTTTGGGAAACAATGAGCTATTGGCTTTTAAATCTCCAGAAGAGGCCGACATTTGGCCCAACCAGCTGTTTAAACGTGCTTGAAAATACACGCATAAAGCTTTATTTGAACACTTGAATCTAAAGAGGGTACTCCAAAAACGCGACCACACTTTCTCTACACAGTTTATTGTAAAATGAGGTTATGGATGAGTTTGTACTGAATTCGAAGTAGATTTTTATTATTTTTTTTCAATTTGACCAAAATGACCAAAATCGACCCTACGTATTGTCCAAAAAATATCGGCAGAGGTCATCGGCCATTGGTTCCTCTGGATTCCAAACAATCGGTATCGGTATCAGCCATGAAAAAACACATATTGGTCGATCTCTAGAAACAATATTACTAAACATTTAATAGAATATAAATGTTGGGGAACTAGATCTAAGTAGGAACAAGTCCATTAGCACTTTTAAAACAATACCTGAGAAAGATGACCTGAAGACAACCAACGCACTCTCTGAACTTTAGTGTATTATATAGATTCACAGTTTGAGCTTATTTCCAAACAGCTGTTGTTGAATGAATCTCTGGCTCCTTTTCCCACTGCAGGAAATGAACCGAATCTGAGGCAAGTGAAACACCAGCGAGTCCACAGGCCGCTACTCACTCCGGAGCGGCTCAGTCCAACTCTCACACTACATAAACCTCCAGGCCAACATGTCACAGACGAAAACACGGGATTCTAATGTCATGTTAAATCTACGTCCTGGTGGAGGAAGAAATACGCTTAAAACGCCCCGTTCCATCTCAAATCGATATACTTCTGAGGCTTTGTTAGACTTTAATCTAAGCTTTAGTTTTAGCAGTTTTTCAGTTAGTCACTCTCATGTTTTTGTTGAAAATCAAACTCCTAAACAGGACCACGGAAGCTCGGACTGATCGCAGGCTCCGAAAATGTGCTCTTTAAATTCATTTTGTATATTTTCTTGAGTTTTCCAAACTATCTAATCAACACCGTTTATTCAGAAAGTGCTCCTCTGTGTTTTTAAAGTCCATTCACCTAAAACTTTCTAGCAAGTGATTATGATTATTATGCGTGCTTGGAACAAAACTGAAACTGGTCCATGAAGTGAAGTATCTCGGAGTTCCATTGGATCCACAACTGACTACCTTTCAAACAGTGAATAAAATCAACTATAACTGATCAAATTTGTCATATAAGGAATAATCTAACAACAAACTCTGCAATTATGTGTTTAAATTCAATTATTTTGCCGCACCTAAATTACTGCACTACTAGTTGGACTCTGACAAGCAAAACTCCTCTTAAAATAGCTGAAACTATCTACAAAAAAACACTTAAAATATTAGACAAAAAGCCACAATTTATCACTATTGCAGAATACTTGGCAAGTACATATTTCTTAATTGGGACAACACAATCAAATATGCAGGTAAATTCTGGTATTCTGGTAAAGAAAGTTTTTAATAATCTTGCTCCACCTCGTCAAAAGGAGTTTGTGAAAAGAAATTCAAATCGTACAACAAGAGCAGCGCTAAAGGTGACTGCTCTGTGCCGTTTAGGAAAAGTGCTTTTGGACAAACTCTTTCACTTATCGAGCAGCTCAAACATGAAACACAGAGCAGCTCATGTACGAGGACTTTCAACACTGGCAGCATTTTCTAAAACTTTAAAACATGATGTTCAATGGCCAAATATGTCTCCATGTTTAACCAAATTACATATATTTTTTTTAATATTGAGGGTTGGTTTAACTGTTTAACTCTTGACTTCGAACTTCAAATGAACGGTCTGAAATGACTTGTGTGTACAGTGAGTATATGATGAGTGTGTTGTGTGTATTGAGAGTGTGCTGGTGTTGTGTACTTTTGTGTGATTGTTGATTGGTGTTGTTTTCTCTATCCTGTAGATGATTTCACATCAACCTGTCGAGGGACTGAAGATGGAAATCAGCCACGTTGGCTATAATAGTTACATATTTACATTTTAAATGTTCATTAATATGTGCTGTCCTTTTACAAATAAATAAATAGGAAGTTAAAATATACAATAAACAATCTATTAGCATTCAAATTAATTCAAGTTGGTGGCCATAGCAGCTTGTCAAAGCCTCATCATGTCAGATGTCAGAAGCTCAGCAGAGCCGGGCCTGGTTAGTTCTTCACTTCCACTGGGAAAATCAGGTGCCACAGTGGGGTGCCAGTGGTAAAAACTGTCAATGTGTCCTTAGGCAAAACACTTCACCCACATTGCATATTGCCTAATATGAAAGTGCTGTGTGTGTGTGTGTGTGTGTTGGTGGTGGTCGGAGGGGCTGATGGCGCAGTGTGGAGAGAATGAACAATGAACTATGAAGCACTTTGGGTGTCTTGAAAGGTGTTCTATAAATGCAAAGATTGTTTAATAATGAATTAAAAACACTAATGTCATGTCTCTTTAATTTAAAGCACTGACACACAAACATCTCCCTTTGTAAACACAAAAGTGCCCTCCATTGGCAACTCACTACAAAGTAACTGACCGGAAAAGTGACACAGTGCAGCTTTAATTGCCCTTTACAATGGATAATATAGGAGTTTTAAATGGTGGTGCTGTGTTTAAATCCAGCAGGAGACACACCCAGAGAAAACAGGAAGTAGAGAAGTAGAGAGGAGAGAGGAGAGAGGAGAGAGGAGAGCTCAGTGACGGTTGGAAAATGCGGATCATGAAGTAATGCCTCTGGAGAAGGAAACAGTGAGCGACCGAACAGGCCTCGCTTTATAATGTCCACAGATACAACACTTATGTAATCGATAGAACTGCAGTAGTACACCAAAGCATCCAAACTGGGACCAGACCAGGACCGGACCAGGGTTAAACCAGGACCAGACCAGGACTGGACCAGGACCAGAACAGGGTTAAACCAGGACCAGACCAGAACTGGACCAGGACCAGAACAGTTAATGTCCAAGTTGTAAATGAAGTATCAAGTATTCTAAACTACTGTTAATATGAATAATTTCTAGTACAGTATAAGTATTAAAAGTAGCAGTATTAGTAGCAGTGGATGTAGCTGTAATAGTAGTAATAACAGTAGTAACAGTAGTAGCAGCAGTAGTAGTAGTAATAGCAGTAGTCATAGTAGTAGGAGCCCTAATAGTAGTAGCAGTAGCCATAGCAGCAATAGTAGTAATAGTAAGAGCAATAGTAATGGTAGTCATAGTAGTACCAGTATCAGTAGTAGTAGTAGTAGTGTTGGTAGTAGTAGTTGTGGTAGTAGCAGTAGCAATAATAGTAATCAAAGTAGTACCAGTATCAGTAGTAATAGTAGCAGCAATAGTAACAGTACTACCTGTAGTCATAGTAGTACCAGAATCAGTAGTACAGTAGTAGTAGTAGTAGCAGTAGTAGTTATAGTAGTCATAGTAGTACAGTACTAGTATCACCAGTAGTAGCAGTTTCAGCAGTAGTAGTAGTAGTAGTATCAGCAGTACCAGTAGCAGCAGTAGTTATAGTAGTCATAGTAGTACAGTACTAGTACTAGTAGCAGCAGTAGTTATAGTTGTCATAGTAGTACAGTACTAGTACTAGTAGCAGCAGTAGTTATAGTAGTCATAGTAGTATAGTACTAGTACTAGTAGCAGCAGTAGTTATAGTAGTCATAGTAGTATAGTACTAGTACTAGTAGCAGCAGTAGTTATAGTTGTCATAGTAGTACAGTACTAGTACTAGTAGCAGCAGTAGTTATAGTAGTCATAGTAGTATAGTACTAGTACTAGTAGCAGCAGTAGTTATAGTAGTCATAGTAGTACAGTACTAGTACTAGTAGCAGCAGTAGTTATAGTAGTCATAGTAGTACAGTACTAGTACTAGTAGCAGCAGTAGTTATAGTAGTCATAGTAGTACAGTACTAGTACTAGTAGCAGCAGTAGTTATAGTAGTCATAGTAGTACAGTACTAGTACTAGTAGCAGCAGTAGTTATAGTAGTCATAGTAGTACAGTACTAGTACTAGTACTAGTAGCAGCAGTAGTTATAGTAGTCATAGTAGTACAGTACTAGTACTAGTAGCAGCAGTAGTTATAGTAGTCATAGTAGTACAGTACTAGTACTAGTAGCAGCAGTAGTAGTCACAGTAAACCATTGTGTGATAATTATAATCTTTTCAAATGTAATCTCCTAAAATGACTCAATCTTCCAGAGTTAGGAAACAGATGTTCCCGTTGGTTGCCGCGGTAACCTTTGGAGTGGCACCAGGACAGGGCCACGGGAGTTCAGCTGGACCGGAGCAGTACAAAGACACAGACTGTACTGCACTCTCAAAGTATCATACATATTCAGAAATACTACAGTGTCTAAGCTGGTGAATACAGGCTCTGTGTGGACAGGGTGGGCTCTGGCCTCTGTGTCCTGGACCATTTCCCAAACAATAAACTACATCTGCAACGGGTACACAGAGGTGGAAGAAGTACTCCATTCAGTTACTTAAGTAAAAGTACAAATACTGGAGCAAAAAAGACGCATTGTGTAGCTTTTCTGGTGGGGGGTCCATCAAATGATTTCCTCTCGAGATGTTATTGCTTTGTCTGGAATGTTCCACAGTATGACATTAAACCTTTCTATCGTCATGGAGACCAAACCAGACCAAGTTACAGGTCAGATCTGTGGAGAGGCGACCCCTCTCACAGTTAGAATGTCTGTTTATCTCAGTATGAGCTATAAAACCACCTGTAATTGAATAAATAAAGTAAAGTAGAGCTGTTTAATGTCACACTGTGGAACATTCCAGGCAGAGCAACGACGTCTCCATAGAAACAAAAAGGTGACAGACCCCCAACCAAAAAAAATTACACAGTGTACCTTTAAATGAAGTTATAAAGTTGCTTGCTGTGCTTTTGTTTTTATGTTTTATCTTTGCAGTAATTCCTTGCAGTAATCTACACTTTAAAGTTTGAATATTTTTTGGAATTCTATAAAATTTATGACAGTTTTATTGAGAATCAGATCTCCAAAAACTATACAATGTGTCTTAAGGTGATCCAAAAAGTTGTGAAAATGATCATCAGTAATTATTTTAAACTGTATAACTAAATTTTGTTGGCAAATATACATTCTATCTTTTCCAAGTTACCATCTACTACAATAAATAATTTTTGTTTAGGTAAATGTCTAAAACTTTTGTCCTGAGCGCTGTTACTCTCCTCACTCTGCCCTCACACTGGATCTGATGACTTTTGTTTGAGCTTTCTATTATTATTGTTATTATTAAAAATGTTATCATTCTTTTCCAATTTTGACCAGTTTTTATGTTTCAAATTTAACTTCATGGTTGGAAATCCTGACACCATGCTTGGGAATTTGACAATGGTTACCAAGCAACCACGGCAAATAAGAAATTCAATGTGTCAACTGGACAAAAAAAAAAAGTTTATTTGGGCCAATAAGTTTCGCAGCTCGTCCAAGCTGCTTCTTCACTTCTGGTCAGACGCTGGTGGACACTGCTTGAAATGTATTCGGCCAAAATAAACTTTTGTCCAGTTGACAAATTGAATTTCTCCTTTTCTCAGATTCTACCTGGACGACTGAGAGATTTTACTCACCGAGCAACTATGTTATACTGTGGTCTAAAATGACTTCAGGTACAAAGAAATAACTTTTCAACAAATAAAACCTTTATTTATTTTAGAGCACTTGTTTGAAAATGTAAAGACTAAAAAGTAAAAGTATTTTACACAGATTTTGAGATGTAATCAAGCTTCAAATGTAGTGATCTGTGCAGAATTTTGTTCAACAGAAACTTTTTTGTTTATACAGTTTTTATTTGTGTTTGCTCAAACAAATGTGTAAAAAAAAAAAAAAAAATTAAATAAAATAAATTAAATAAAATAGAATTAATCAATAAAATAAATAAAATACATTAAAAAATTAAAATAAAATAATATAAAATCAAATTAAATTAAATTAAAAACACTTTTTCAGCTGGTGTCAAATAAAAAAAAAATTTAAATAAACTTTTACTTTTCAGTCCTATTCAAAAATGTAGTAAAGTAGAAAATACATATATCTGCTCTCAAATGTAGTGAAATAAAAGTAAAATGTACCACCCCAAAATTTGTACTGTAAGTGCAGTACTCAACTACTTTTACCTTGTTACATTTCATCATTCCTCTCATTGAAATCACAATCTGAAGTGTAGTAATTACTGAATTGCAAAGGCTGCTGTTAATGTCGTTTGTGTAAAAGCTGCTCACCCTGTAGTTTAGATTTCTCCAAACGTGTTCTGAAATGTCCTGTTCTGAGTGTCAGATGCCCTCCCTCAGATTACGATGCCCATCCTGAACCGGCAAACCTCTAGTAGCAGTTTTCTTAGTCACAGAATAGTTGTTAATTCTTCACTGTTTTCGTGAGCTTCTGTTTTCCCTCATAATGTCATCATGGAAAGAACAAGCTCACGCAGCTCAGAGCAACACACCCGACCCCACCCACACTCACAAGCACAAAACCACACTACTTTACTATTATTTACACACTAACCGCAAAACCGTTTCTTTTCATTCGTTTTATTAGTATTTAAATGGCCTGTATTACGCGATTTTCTGATTTATGTTCTGATCTGGTTTCCTCATCACAAACACACCTGGACTTGTGTTTTGTTTCATTTACACGTGTTTAAACTCTCTTCTCTCAAACAGAAAACACCCTGTTCCACCCTGTGATGTCATGTGGTAGTACAGGAAGTGCTCCAGTGTGTTTTTAAATGCCATTCTCCTCCACTAGATTTGGATCATTTCAGACCTG
The DNA here is from genome assembly GCF_026225935.1 of Boleophthalmus pectinirostris. NCBI lineage: Eukaryota > Metazoa > Chordata > Actinopteri > Gobiiformes > Gobiidae > Boleophthalmus > Boleophthalmus pectinirostris. Next base: position 35,472,705 of record NW_026570970.1, on the reverse strand, counting down.
GAACTGCCGATCTCTGTTGAACAAAAGGTCAAAAAGTAGATGTTAATTTGAAAAGTACCATTTCATGACATCACAAGGTGGAACAGAGCATTGTGAGCCTCCGAGATGTAGACAGACTAATAATAAAGATATGTTTTTGTGAAGGTTACAACATTCTAACAAGGCTTTTCAAAGACATTTAAAGTGTTTACATGGCTCGTTCATAATTTTCTATATATTTTTTTATTCTTTGTTATTGTAATATAACCAGATCTTTGGCGTTTTTTGTCCTAACAACTAGGCCTGTAACAATAACAAATTTTGCTGGACGATTAATTGACCAAGAATTTATTGCAATAAACAATAATATTGACATTTTGAGACCAATTTCAACTAATATAATGACCATGGAATAAAAATGCAAATACATCCTCTCAATGATCAATAAACTTTACTTTCTAAAGAACATTTAACACAGGAACTGTAAGATAAACAAAAACAACAGGCCTAAATAAAACACACTTAACAAAGGACTAGTCTAATGTGTCTGGCTCACAGCGAGGACTTGTTCACAAAAATGCATTTGAATAAACCACTGTTGAACCAAACACAACCAAAGCAATAAATAAAATGGATTATTAAGTCTCTGTAACAAAATTGTCCTTAAAAGTGATTTTAGTCACTGACTTACATTGGAATATTGTGTCTCGTCTCTCTGTGGCTGCTGCTGTGGCCTCGGCGTTTTGGTCATTTAAATGTTTGTATTAATCCACGACACAAGATGTTATTTCGCTCTGAGGGAGGCACTGTTCTGTCGCTAGGCGCTAGGCTAGTTCTGTCGCACGGGTTTGGGTTTATATCGGCTGTTGGGGTTTGGAACATTTCTTCTTGTCGTTTGCGCGCTCGCTGTATTTGATGCATGTGGTTGTTGAGACGTGTCCCACTCATCAGTGTTGATTCGGCATCGTGACTTGTTTTGACACATGGCGATGAACTGTTTTGTCACTCTGACAGCGGCGCTAGCTTGTGTTGCTAGCGCACCGCACAGACAGCGGCGCTTTGTGCATCTGCAGAATTTGCATTTGCAGAAAGCGCGCAGACTACGCGCACATCCACTGTGTTGATAAACACAGCGCACGTTGGTTCAAGCGTCATTACACTTGTTAAACAAGAGGAGGCAGAGAGATAGAAGCTTCTAATATTCATCCTCTTTGAGAGCGACAGAGAGCGAGGAAAACAAACAAGCATGCAAATAGAATTTATCATGGCTGGAAAAGTTATCGAGCTCGTTAAAAGTTATCGTACGATTAATTGATTTATTGATTATTTTTACAGGCCTACTAACAACATGAAAATTGGCACTGCACACACCCGTCCCATTAGGATGACGTCTTATTAGCGGTTCGAGAGTTATGCATGGAACAGACAAACACACAGACAGACGTTTTAATAGATAGATGTGATGTGTGAACTACTGTGTCCAAGTCATTTTCCTTGTGGATCATTAAAGTTTGTCTAAGTCTAAGTCCTCATTTTTTTCCTCTTTAATGTTGCACTATGAACAAAAATAACAGCCGTCCAGGGATAATCACATGCAGTTGTTTCCATGTTGTCCTTATCCAGCAATGTGTCTGATTGGTCAAAATGCAGTTACCGTATTTTTAGGACTATAAATCGTACCAGATATGTCAGTAATGTTGAATTCTCTCGTTTATTTTCATACATAAGGTGCACCGGATTATAAGACGCATCAAGCGAAACAAACGGACGACACTTGAGACTGATCCTTAGTCCAGGCGTCCACGATCCATCGGCAGATCGTGGTGTAATTTGCCCGGCGTTGTCTTCCTGTCTTGGTGAAGGTTGATTATGAATGTGAATGTGGGTGGATCATTTGAGTTTGTATTTTTTTATTTCCTACGATTTCCTTAAATATACATTGAGTAATAATGTGTTTAATGCAGGTTTGAGCATATTTGTTTACATTTTACAGAAATGAAACTTAAAACCACATGGCTCATTTGCATAAACTTTAAGCCGCTCGCTCCTTGTGCGCTGATGCAGTTCAGCTTCTGTCGGACTAAAGGACATGACTCAGTGGAATATGTGTGTTTTTTCTGTGACGAAGGCGACGGCAGCAGTGTGCGTTGAGTCGACGCAGAACTATACTTCGCCCTTTACTCCGCGAGGCTCCTGACTACAGTAGCTGTAATGCTCCGACAATCCATCAAGCGGTGCGGCGTCGTAGTTTACCAAAGTCGTACTAAAACATTTTGACAGATTTTTGAGATCTGTGTAGAACATAAAATCAGTTCAAGGTCAGTAAGCACAACCAGAATTAATACATGCACTGTCGATTTTTGAGAAAATTAAAGGATTTTAAGTCAGCATTATAATCCGAAAAATATGATACATAAAGAGTCTTTGTGTTTTTTCTCTAAATCTGATTAAGACTAAGTTTTGAGTCCTGCTTATTCAACCTCTGCTTCCACCTCTTTAGCATTAGAATTAGCACTGGTATTGGCAATTAGCATAAGCATTAGCATTGGCATTAGCACAGTGAGCGGCTCCACTGTCGTCACTCTCCTGATAACACTGAGCGCCGCACAAAGAGCTCCTGTCTCTTTAAAGGTTAACACAGAGGTGGGCTTTTTCCACACAACGTTCCATGGACCTTCTGGAAAACATCGTCGCAGCTGATCTTTGTTCTAATGTTGTGCAATGTTGACTGTAGTTTTGCGAGGGTTCACGTGGTGCAGAGGGACATAGTCAAGGTGGGGGCCACTTGTTGTCAAGATCTTAACTACAAGGCGCTACAGGAAACACTGATAGTACTGTCCTATAGTGACCTGACCAGGACTGAACTTGGACTAAAACAGGTCTAATTAGGTCTAAACCAGAACTAAATGTGGACTAAACCAAGATGAGTGTTAGGATGGCCCGGAGGTGCACCCGCGTAGACTGTCCACTGACCGCAGGGTTCGGGGTTCTCTCTCAAGTCCAAGATTAGTCCTGGTTTAGTCCAGCTTTAGTTTTGGTTGAAGCAACAGTTTCATTGATATTTATTTTGTGTTGGAGGGCCTGCAGAACGGATTGTGGAGGCCTCAGGCACAATTCTTTAACTATGACTCTGCCTAGCAACAAGTGATGGCTGAAATGTGACTGGTCAAATACTTTAATATGAAAATACATGTCTGAAAGCAGCACAAACATTGGAAAAGCTCTGAAAGGAAGCGGACAGACCATTTGGAATTATTTAATAATAATATACTTAACATCAGTCTCTGATTCAGATAAGTTTTTAGGGCAGCAGAGAAGGCCTTGCAGCGCCGCCGCTGACTCCAGGTAGAATACTCAAACCCTTTATTTTATGGTTTAAAACATTTTCCTGAATACAGTTATAAATGCTTTCTAATCTGTGTGTCATTCGTTAATTCATTTTTCACTTCGTTTTTTTGACTGACTGAACCAGGACTAAACCAGGTCTAAACCAGGACTAAACCAGGTCTAAACCAAGTCTAAACCAGGACTGAACCAGGACTTAACCAGGTCTAAACCAGGTCTAAACCAGGTCTAAACCAGGACTGAACCAAGCCTGGGTGTCGGGACAGGCCTGGAGGTGTGCCTGCGTAGATATTCAGGTGATCAGTACTGAGACCAGGACCAGACTGGGACCAGGACAGGACTGAGACCAGGACCAGACTGGGACCAGGACAGGACTGAGACCAGGACCAGACTGGGACTGAGACCAGGACCAGACTGGGACTAGACTGGGACCAAGACCAGGACCAGACTGGGACCAGGACAGGACTGAGACTGGAACCAGACAGGGACAAGACTGGGACCAAGACCGGGACCAGACTGAGACCAGGACAGGACTGAGACTGGAACCAGACAGGGACAAGACTGGGACCAAGACCGGGACCAGACTGGGACCAGGACAGGACTGGGACCAGGACAGGACTGAGACCAGGACCAGACTGGGACCAGGACAGGACTGAGACCAGGACCAGACTGGGACCAGGACAGGACTGAGACCAGGACCAGACTGGGACTGAGACCAGGACCAGACTGGGACTAGACTGGGACCAAGACCAGGACCAGACTGGGACCAGGACAGGACTGAGACTGGAACCAGACAGGGACAAGACTGGGACCAAGGCCGGGACCAGACTGGGACTAGGACAGGACTGAGATCGGGATCAGACTGGGATTAGACCAGGACCAGACAGGGACTGAGACCAGGACCAGACTGGGGCCAGGACAGGACTGAGATCAGGATCAGACTGGGACCAGGACAGGACTGAGATCGGGACTATTCATTTAAACACAAAATCAAAAACTGAAAAAAAAAAAAAAATCATTATCTTTTTTTTTAATTTTGGTTTTGGAGCCAAATAATGAAGAAAATTGTTGTATTTTCATGTTCTTATTTGTGGTTTTATTTTGAAAATCGAATGAATGAATGACACGTGGATTCTTTGTGTCAGCTTGTTTTCCTGTCTCCCACCTGTGCCTGTGTCTGTCCCAGTGTGTGACATAAGTGATAATCTATGATACTTTTATTAATACTCTCCCATTAAATCTTATGTTTAGACCCCTGCAGGAAACCCAAACCCCCTCTCACATAGACCACGACCTGTTTTAGCTCATACTGACCACGGAGATTTGGGCACAAGAGGTTTAGACCTGGTTCGGTTCTGTTTCAGTCCTGGTTTAGTTCTGGGTAAGACCAACTCTACAAAGTTCAGGTGTAGATCTGGTTTAGTTTTACACCTGGTTTAGTCCATGTTTGGCCCTGGTTTAGTCCTGGTTTAGACTTGATTTAGACCTGGTTTGGTTCTGGTTCAGTCCTGGTTTAGTCCCAATTCAGCCCTGGTTTAGTCCCAATTCAGCCCTGGTTTAGTCCTGGTTTAGTTCTGGGTAAGACCAACTCTACAAAGTTCAGGTGTAGTTCTGTTTTGGTTTTACACCTGGTTTAGTCCGTGTTTGGCCCTGGTTTAGTCCTGCTTTAGACCTGCTTTAGACCTTGTTTGTTTGTGGATTAGTTCTGGTTTAGTTCTGGGTTAGACCTTGTTCTCAGTGCAGGCATCATCACAGACAACAAAAGTCTACAAAGTCCAGGTGTAGTTCAGGCTTAGTCCTATTTTTAGACCTGGTTTAGACCTGGTTCAGTCCTGGTTTGGCCCTGGTTTAGTCCTGCTATTAGACCTGGTTTAGAACTGGTTTTGTCTTTGTTCAGTCCTGGTTTAGTCCCACCTTAGTCCTGATTTAGACCTGGTTTAGTTCTGCTATTAGACCTGGTTTAGAAGAGGGTTTAATCCTTGTTCAGTCCTAGGTTAGTCCCTCCTTAGTCCTGGTTTAGTCCTGGACCAGGCACTATTTTATCTGCTACCTGTGCTGTTTATTAGAACCGATAGTGGTTCAGTCCTGGTTTAGTTTGGTCCTGATTTAGTCCTACTTGGTTAGTCCTAGTTTAGACCTGTTTTAGTCTTGATCTAGATTCTGTGTTAGTCCGAAATTAGAAGATTTATTTTAGCAGTGGATTCAGGTCATGGTTCGGTCCTTAGTCAGGTCTGGTTTGGTTCTGGTTTAGACATGGTTTAGACCTGGTTTAGACCTGGTTTGGACCTGGTTTACACTTGGTTTAGACCTGGTTTAGACCTGGTTTACACTTGGTTTAGTCCTGGTTTAGACCTGGTTTACACTTGGTTTAGTTCTGGTTTAGACCTGTTTTAGTCCTGGTTTAGACCTGGTTTAACCTGGTTTAGACCTGGTTTAGACCTGGTTTAGACCTGGTTTAGTCCTGGTTTAGTCTTACTGTAATCCTGCTTTACTCCTGGTTTAGACCTGGTTTAGTCCTGGTTTAGACCTGGTTTAGTTCTGGTTTAGTTCTGGTTTAGTCCTGGTTTAGTCCTGGTTTAGACCTGTTTTAGTCCTGGTTTAGACCTGGTTTAGACCTGGTTTAGTCCTGGTTTAGTCCTGGTTTAGACCTGTTTTAGTCCTTGTTTAGACTTGGTTTAGTCCTGGTTTAGTCCTGGTTTAGACCTGTTTTAGTCCTTGTTTAGACTTGGTTTAGTCCTGGTTTAGACCTGGTTTAGACCTGGTTTAGACCTGGTTTAGACCTTCTGTAGTCGTTTTACCCTTAACCCATTTAATTGCTCTTATTGTACAGAAGGGGGCGCTCTTTTAGCAGCTGGGGCCTGTTCGTTTGGAGGTAAGTGGAGCTTCTAACTTTACCCAGCGTAGACTGTGTTCCTAAACTGGCTTCCGTGACAGCGATACCCCAGACCCGACGTTTTAATGCTCTGCGGGGGGTCTGCTGCGGAGGGAGGGCATCTGGGCTAAAATAAGGACTCGAAATACTAGTAATGTCATAGTAAATTTTAGCTCATGAGAGGTAGATGGATGTTTTTATTAAAGGTACACTACGGAACTTCTCTGGTGACGCTCTACCAACTACTCCAGTCATACTTTTCTACTGGAGATGTTTTTGCTTGGAACATTTCCATAGAGAAAAAAAAAAAGTGGAGTAGGATTGAAAAAAGTATCGAAAATTGGGAACTAAACGATACTAAAACTAATATTGAAACTAGATACTGTATTTTTCTCTCTTCTATTGTTATTATTACAACTTGACTTTCAACAGGAAATATCGGTTTCCTGGTCTCTGATTTTATAATGTAATTTTTCCCCAAAAATGTGATTTAGGCTACGTTCAGACTGCAGGGCTTAATGCTCAATTCGTTTTTTTTTTGTGAAATCTGATGTTTTTGCGAGGTTGTTCACATTTCCAATTAAATGCAACTTGTATGTGACTCCAGTGTGAACATTAGACGGTCCAAACTGTGCACTGGAGACACGACGACGTCAACCGCAGCGAGCGTCTCTGTGTTTACTGAAGTTGTCCATGAACATGGACGCAGCATCGAGCACCTGGAGATTTTAAAGTTCCTCTCGTACCGGAGCCAGAACATGAACAACTTACTTGTTTTAAGGAGGAGATTGAGAAGGAGAAGGACGAGGTTTTTGGTCGTGGTGTTTTGTGGGACAGCGGCAGAAACGTCCGTTGAAAGGAACGTGTGGATGTGGAGACGGAGCCAAGAGTGGTGAGTGGTGATGTGCTTCACTTCAGTGACACGGAGTTCATTAACAATTTTCACCTACTTGTTGATAACGTGTAGGTGGATGAATGCGCTTTGACCGTTCAGACTGAAATCGCATGTCAAAAGATCAGATATGTATCGGTTTCAGGAGCACATATCCAAGTGGTCCTGGGTCACATTTGAAAAAAAATCGGATCTGTGTCATTCAGACTGTCATTAAAAGATCAGATACAGGACACATAGAAGCCAAAAAATCTGATTTGGGTCACTTCAGGCTGCAGTCTGAACGTAGCCATATAGTCCAGTGCGACTTCTTCATTACACAGTTTTTGGCTGGAGCGAATTATACACTGGAGCAACTTTCTAGTCCGAAAAACTGTACTTATTGGAACAGGCCTTGATACTAAAAAAGTCCCTTCGACAGGACATGCATGTAATTTTCCTGAGTGTCTTTAGAAAGATCTTACATAAGAGCACATAGTCTAGTATAATATAAAAGAAAGTACTATTTAATGTTGAAAATCTCTATGGCAGCGCCTTGACTAGAGAAGTTACACCGTGTAGCTGTATTTGGATGTTTTAAAGAATCTCTTCTAGAAATGTATGACTTTCTATGTTTTAGCTTCCAGTTATTCAGAATTTATAGATGAGAAAATAGGACTGTTGCCATAGAAACAACCATTCTATCTTGTGAACGGTCAAAAGAACCCAAAATGACACCTTTAATATGGACTCGAAATCCATGTAAAGGCGACATTTTGAGGACTTCTGAACGTTCAACAGCGAGAAACATTTACTGGTGCTGCTACTTTTAAACAAAGTACTCAACTAAAAGCACAGGACTGGGTCTAAATAAAGACTGACGGAGTAAAGTAGAGTCATATGAGCCGTTTAAATCAGATGTCCTCCCTGTAGTGGTGCTCTGTGGGGGGTCTGTGTTTCCGCGGAGAGACGATTGACCCGAACGAAAACACGAGCAGGACGAAACGCGAGCGGAGAGGAAACAAGATGGATCTCACTCTCTGTGACACTGATGAATGGAAGACGCTCAATGTGGAGAAACAAATGTACGGCGAGGACACGTCTAGACACCGACACTGCAGATTCTGTTCCACCTGAGGACGGCCGCTCTGTCAACAAGCAATAAACAGACGCTTCAGTCGCATCGGGGTTTGGATTTGATCAGAGATAGATTCATTCAGCACACAGTCTGCTCAAGAGATGTCAGAAGATCGAAAGTCACATACTAAGCAATGAGAAAACTAGTATCAAATTCAGGTTTTACCCAGAGACACTGAGGAATGGGTCAAATGCAGGTTTTACTGAGAGACACTGAAAGTTAGGTCTAATACAAGTTTAGCCCAGAGACACTGAAGCATGAGCCAAATGCAGGGTTTGCCCAGAGATACAGAAGGATGGGTCAAATGCAGGTTTAACCCAGAGGCTCTAAAGGATGGGTCAAATGTAGCTTTGACCCATAGACACTGAAGGATGGGGCAAACACAGGTTTGTCTCAGAGATATAGAAGGAAGGGGCAAATGCAGGTTTTACTCAGAGACACAAAAGGATGGGTCAAATGCAGTTTTAACCCAGAGACACTGAGTGATGGGTCAAATACAGGTTGAACCCAGAGACACGGAAGGATGGGTCAAATGCAGGTTTAATCCAGAGACAATGAAGGATGGTTCTAATGTAGGTTTAAACCAGAGACACTGAAGGATGGGTCAAATGCATGTTTTACCCAAAGACACTGAAAGTTGGGTCTAATACAATTTTAACCCAGAGACAATGAAGGATGAGTCAAATGCAAGTTTTACCCAGAGGCTCTAAAAGATTGGTCAAATGCAGGTTTTACTCAGACGCTCTAAAGGATGGGTCAAATGTAACTTTAATCCAGAAGCTCTAAAGGATGGGTCAACTGCAGGTTTAACCCAGAGACACTGAAAGTTGGGTCTAATACAAGTTTAACACAGAGACAATGAAGGATGAGTCAAATGCAGGTTTTACCCAAAGGCTATAAAGGTTGGGTCAAATACACATTTAACCTGGAGACACTGAACGATGGGTTTAACCCAGATGCTCCAAAGGATGGATAAAAAGCAGGTTTTACCCAGAGACACTGAAGGATGAGTCAAATGCAGGTTAAACAAAGAGACACTGAATCATGAGTCAAATGCAGGTTTTGCCCAGAGATACAGAAAGATGGGTCAAATGTAGCTTTAACCCAGACGTTCTAAAGGATGGGTCAAATACACATTTAACCCAGAGACACTGGAGGATGGGTCCAATGTAGCTTTAACCCAGAGGCTCTAAAGGATGGGTCAAAAGCAGCAGGTTTAACCCAGAGACAGAAGCATGGGTTAAATGCGGGTTTTACCCAGAGACACAGAAGGATGGGTCAAATACGGGTTTTTAACCCAGAGGGAGTGAAGGATGGGTCAAATGCAGGTTTTACCCAGAGACACTGAAGGCAGGCGCACCTGCAGTGACCCATAAAGACTATATATATATATATATATATATATATATATATATATATATATATATATATATATATATATATATATATATATATATATAAAGGCTTATTGCAAAACTTCACTTTGTTTGTTGTTTGTTTATGCAAGTTTCAAGTTTTATTATGTAGAGACAGAGATCAGATCTGTGCACAACATAAACACACTTAGGATCTATTCTAACACCAGGACTAAACCAGGACAAGCAGGAGCCCCGCCCCAGCACACGGACACTTCTACTACCTGTTTGAACCAAGAACCACAGAGTGTACGACTGGTGTCATTAAGAAGCGGTCGATACGATACATACCTCGATACAGTGCACTTTCAGTTCAATACAATATATTTCTAAATCGATTCGATACAGTTCAATAAAAATAAAGGCTAAATCATGTCTGTGATACTAAGTCTGTGTTAAACCACGTCTTGTGCAAAGTTAATATGAAACACATTTTAATCATCAAAACTGTGAAAATGTCAAATGTGTCGCATAAACAAATTTTCATCCACTAAACAAGTAACAAAACTGTAGCTGTAAAAAAATAATTTGGTAAAATACACCAGAAAATATATATATACTCTTGATATATCGATACAGCAATCCCCGATATTGATACTGTATCATCTATTATACGGTATATCGAGTTTTGATATTTTTGCGAGAGTGAAAAACGTCCTTGAGTTTGGTCACACCCTTTTTTTTTTTTTTTTTTTAAGTGTAACCCTCCACATTTGTTTTTAATCTGAACAGAACATGGGTCTCTCTGATTGGTTAATCCGCCTGTCAATCACACCCCTCTGTAATCAGGGAGACAGGACACAACTTCAGATCCACTCGTCTTTGGAAAGTTTTGTCAAAGTGTGTGGATCTGGCCAAACTAAACCAGGACTAACCAGTTTAAAACCAGGTCTAGAACAGGACTAAACTGGGACTAAACTGGGACTAAACCACAGACTGTGTAAAGAAGTGGACTAGGAGATAGTGAGTGTCCTTCATTGTCACTTAGGAGACAGGAGCCATGCCTGTCCCTCTGCTCCTGTCGTCTCGGCCTTACAGTGCGACCCCCAGACTCTTTAACCTGTGACCTCTGACCCGCAGTGACCCCGGCTTCTCTTTAACCTGTGACCTACGACCTCTGTGACTCCAGGTTCTCTTTAAGGGCGGAAATAGCCTGTCTCCTGTAGACCTCAGCACACATTAAAACATCACAGAGTCCGCAACACATGGTCCTGGGTTAGTCCTGGTTTAGTTCTGGTTTAGTCCAAGTTTAGTCCCGGTTTAGTCCTGGATTAGAACATTAGAACATCCCTTATCCACACACTAAAAATCACAATGAAAAAATGTAAAAAGCAAAAAAATACAGTTTAAAAAGCGGCTATTTTACTTCTATGGGGTATTAACTGTTCTATCCCTTTGCTCCTCGCACTAAGTCACTCCCCTTTCAGAGCGACATCACAACACAATCAGCATCAGGTTTGTTGCTGTACAGTTTTGAACTGTCGTGTGGACACATGGGCGACATAGGATTGTGGGGCGAAGCATCTTACAACTACTCCATTTTTCGGACTATAAGTCACTCCGGAATATAAGTCACACCAGTCAAAAAATGCGTGAAGAAATGAAGAAGAAAAATATTATATGGACTAAAAGTTGCACTTTTTGGAGGAAATGTATTTTATAAAATCAGAGACCAGGAACCAACATTTCATCTCAAAAGTCAAGTTGTAGTAATAACAACCAACAGACTGTTAACGTCACATATGAACAGTTCTTCACTATTAGTCAGGCTGGTGATACCTAGTGCCTCCGTTCAATTTCATTTCTCTCCAGTGACTAGGTCAGGAATCAGAATACACGAGATGGTTTGCAAGACCCTGGAATTTGTAGACTGTGCACCAGCCAATCATCTGTGAGCTGTAAAGCCATGACATCAAACTCATCGTGTCTGTCTGGGTCCCTTTTGTGGAACAGCACAACAGTAAATAAAGTAGACGAAGACAGACATTCTGTGTTGGCAACGATTCCCGAGAGCGAGGATTTAAAGCCAGAAAAAAGAGAATATTGGGTGAATTTTATCAAGGGGAAAGACGTTATTGTCCTTCTTCCTAACGGGATTTGGCACATTACATATGTCACAACCAAATGGCAGCGATTGATTAAGTTAAAAAACCCGCCTACCGTCGAGCGAACGGATCCTAATGCTGCGAGGTCAGACAGTTTCCACGAAGTGAAACCGGCTGATGAATCAGATTAGATAACTATAGCATAAACAACACAACAGAACAAGTTTACCAAACTCTCCGTCTCACTCCAAATCTAAAATCCATTCAGTTCTTCATCCTCGGTGTCACTTCTGAACAACTCAACCTCTGGAGGTAAACAGAGCGTCACTTCCTCTTCTGTGTCGCTGTCGTCAGACTCAGCATCAGTTCCAGTTAGAATTATTTGGGTCTTTCTGAATCCCGACAGGATGGTTTCGGTGTCACTGAAGTCCAAGACTTTGTCCATCCATCCAGTGACTTCAGGAAAGTTTCATGGTGCATCCTCCCGGTGTCACAAGTTTCTCTCTCACTCCAAACTTTCTTTCTGCTGCAGATTTCACGACTTGCAGTTTGTAATCTGCAACATCTGATTTTGTTTTTGGGGACATTTGTGTTCAGTTTTCTCAGTCGTCTTTATCAGTTTGTTTAAATGTTCAATGTGCAGAAGTAATGGTGCAATCGACTGACATGATACAGACAGAACAGAGGCTCTTTCTGCAGGAGACATGTGCAGTAGAGTGAAGTGACAGTGGTACAGGAGGAACAGGAGCAGCAGATACTCACACACAAGACTAGAACCTCTCACCGCTTCACTGTCAACATTTTAATATATGAGTCACACCGGAAACAACCAAACCATGAAAAAATGTGCAACTTATAGTCCGAAAAATACAGTAATCGTTCAGCTAAGGGTTTGAACAGGGCCCGAGAAAGCCTGCTAAATTAAAAAGCCCTTGAAAAGCTCTTCAAACATGTTTTTGATGAAGGGGAAAGCTTTTGCATGGAACCTCTTCGTTAAAAGCCGTCCATATTTCTGCCACCCAAAAGTGCCTCTTCTTCGATATCTAACACTCGCAGCTTCCTGTGAGACTGCGGTTCTGGCTCGGGTTCAAACTTCTGCAGCACTTTCGCTTTATCGACCACAAACACGGAGTCCAAAGGCTTTGCACTTCTTTCCTTTGTTTATTTACCTTTCAGAAGAAGTCATTAAATATACAGAGCCTCTCAAATCAATAGGAACAAGTGCAAAAGACCAGCTCCAAACACAGAGGACGAGACGGGCTAACCACTCTGCCACTGCAACACACAGAGAGAGCACGCAAACTCCACTCACAGGTCAGGAGTCGAACCCACAACCTCCTTATACTGAGAGGAGGAGACAGGCTAACCACTCTGCCATAGTAACACTATTAAGTTCTGGTTTTAGTTTAGTTCTACTATAGTTTAGACCTGGTTTAGTCCCCGTTTAGTCCCGTTTAGTCCTGATTTAGTTTATGTTTCGTCTTGGTTTAGTCCAGGTTTAGTTCTGCTTTAGTTCTGATTTAGTCCTCATTTAGGTCTTGTTTAGTCTTGGTTTAGTCCTAGTTTTGTCCTGTTTTAGTCCTGGTTTCATTCTTGTTTAGTCCTGGTTCTGTTCTTGTTCAGTCCTGTTTTAGTCCTGGTTTAGTCTGGTTTAGATCTTGTTTAGTCCTGATTTAGTTCATCTTTAGTCCTGATTTAAAACTAATTTAGTTCTTGTCTAGTCCCATTATAAACCTGATTTAGTTCTTATATAGTCCTGGTTTAGTCCTGTTTCAGTCCTGGTTCAATCCTGGTTTAGTTCTTGTTTAGTCCTAGTTTAATCCTAGTATAGTTCTTGTTTAGTCCTGTTTTAATCCTGATTTAAATCTTGTTCAGTCCTAATTTAGTCCTGGTTTAGTTCTTGTTCAGTCCTGTTTTAGTCCTGGTTTAGTCCTGATTTAGTTCTTGTTTAGTCCTGGTTTAGTCCTTTTTTAGTTATTCTTTAGCTTTTGTTTAGTCCTGGTTTAGTTCTGGTTTAGATCTTGTTTAATCCTGGTTTATTCCTGTTTAGTCCTGTTTTAGTCCTGATTTAGTTTATGTTTAGTCCTGGTTTAGTTCTGGTTTAGTCCAGATTTACTTCTTCTTTAGTTTTTGTTTGGCCCTGGTTTAGTTCTGGTTTAGATCATGTTTAGTCTTGGTATAGTCCTGTTTTGGTTCTTGTTTAGTCCTGTTTTAGTCTTGGTTTAGTTCTTGTTTAGTCCTGCTTTAGTCCTGATTTAGAAGTAATTTAGTTCTTGTTTAGTCCTATTTTAAACTTGATTTATTTCATGTTTAGTCCTGGTTCAGTCCTTGTTTAGTCCTGTTTTAGTCTTGGTTTAATTCTTATTCAGTCCTGTTTTAGATCTGTTTTAGTCCTGTTTTGGGTCTTGTTCAGTCCTGTTTCAGTCCTTATTTTGAAATACTTTAGTTCTTGTTCAGTCCTGTTTTAGTTCTTGTTTAGTCCTAGTTTAGTCCTTTATTTTGAAATACTTTAGTTCTTGTTCAGTCCTGGTTTAGTCCTTATTTTGAAATACTTTAGTTCTTGTTCAGTCCTGGTTTAGTTCTTCTTTAATTAAACAAGACAAACAAACAAGACAATAAAAGGCTTCATAATGAGACGCAGACGATGCACACTGGGGGACTTCTTTGACCTCGACAGCGGCTTATCTAAATCTTGGAAGTGGTGAGTGCGTTGGTGGATCTGGTATGTCCCAGGAGAGGACCACTTTGTCTCAACACGGAGGAGGACGCTCACATTTCTGCATGAACTTCATCCCACACGTTCTGGACAACAACAACAACCACAGTCTGTAACATCAATTAGTCAGCAAAAAGAGAACAGATAATACTCCCTACAACTGTACAAGTCACCCTTATGGAACAGATAATACTCCCTACAACTGTACAACTAAACCTTATTCAAGAAGGTAATACTCCCTACATCTATATAACTAGTCAGCTTTATATAACAGATAATACTCCCTACAACTGTACAACAACTCACCCTTATGTAACGGATAATACTCCCTACAACTGTACAACTGGATAATACTCCCTACAACTGTACAGCTGGATAATACTCCCTACAACTGTACAGCAACTCACAGCTATGTAACAGAAATTACTCCCTACAACTGCACAACTTAACCATATGTAACAAGGTAATACTCCCTACAACTGCGAAACTCACCCTTATGGAACAGATAATACTCCCTACAACTACAACTGTACAGCAACTCACCTTTATGTAGCAGATAATACTCCCTACAACTTTACAACAACTCACTCTTATGTAACAGATAAATCAATAAAGTGATCAGTAAAGTGTGTCTAAATCTAATAAGGCAGAAGGCTAACCACTCTGCCGCTGCTGCTGCTCCTCCACACTCCAAACACACACATAAATCAGAGGCTCTTTCACACTGGCCTCTTGTGTTTCTCAGAACTCTTTAACATTTGGCTGTTGTGTAATGAGTCCGCACACGGGGTTTAAAGGGGAGGCCCTCAAGAGTTTAAAATACACACACACATACTACACAATACAATACACAACACACACACAAACGCACACACACACACACAAAGCGGATACTCGTCTGTACAAGTGTCACAACTGAAAATCGTGAACGAAGGAAAACGCTGGAGCTTTCCTCAATCGTTTTACTGAAGAATGATCTGAATCAGAACCAAGATCAATATGGTGATTATAATGAAGGAGGAAGAAAGAGAGGGAGGAAGAGAGAGAGAAGAAAGAGGAGGAGAGAGGAGGAGGGAGACGGGTGAGAGAGAGAGAGAGAGAGACAGAAAGAGAAAGGACAGGGAGGAGAGGAGGAGGGAGAGAGAGGGGAGAAGGGTGTGAGGGAGAGAAGGCAGAGAGGAGGAGAGACGAGGAGGTAGAGAGAGTGAGACGGAAAGAGAGAGGGAGAGAGAGAGAGAGCGAAGAAAGGAGAAGGGAGAGAGGGGTGAGAAGGAGAGAGAGGAGCAGAGGATGGGGGGAGGACAGAGACGGAAAGAGAGGAGAGGGAGGAAGAGAGGATGGGGAGAGAGGAGAGAGGGAGGAGGAGAGAGAGGAGAGGAGGGAGGAGGGAGAAGAGGAGGGAGAGAGGGGCCGAGAAGAAGAGAGAACAGGGGAGAGAGAGAAGGACAGAGGAGAAAGGGAGTAGAAAGAAAGGATGAAGAGAGGGAGTGAGGAGAGAGAGGAAGGAGGAGGAGGAAGAGGAGAGGAGAGGAGGAAAAGGAGGAGGAAGAATAGAGGAGAGAGGGAGGAAAAAGGAGGAGGATGAGAGAGAGGATGAGGAGGAGAGGAGAGAGAATGGAGAGAGGGAGGAGGAGAAGGAGGAGGAGAAGAGGTGTTTCCATCACAGATGCTCAGACACTTGGGCTGCACATGTTTGATATGAACTGTTTACATAATACACACACACACACACACACACACACACACACACACACACACACAACACACACACACACACACACATACACACACACACACACACTGTACTACACACACTGTACTACACACACTGTACTTCACATACTGTACTTCACATACCATACTACACATACTGTACTACTATAGACATGTGTCACCGTAGTAATGAAGGATGTACTAGTAGTAGCAGTAGTAGTAATAATAGAAGCAGCAGTAGTAGATGTCATAGTAGTAGTAGTAGTAGCAGCAGTAGTAGCAGTAGTCGTTGTTGTTAGTAATTCTAGTAAAAGTGGTAGTAGTAGTAGTTGTAGTAGTAGTTGTTGTTAGTAGTAGTAGTAGCAGTAGTAGCAGTAGTAGTAGTAGTAGTAGTAGTAGTAGTAGTAGTAGTAGTAGTAGTTGTTGTTGTTAGTAGTAGTCTAGTAGTAAGTAGTAGTAGTAGTAGTAGTAGTAGTAGTTGTAGTAGTAATCGTTGATGTTAGTAGTAGTAGTGGTAGTAGTAGCAGTAGTAGCAGTAGTAGAAATAGAAGTAGTAGTCATTGTTGTTAGTAGTTCTAGTTAGAAGTGGTAGTAGTAGTAGTAGTAGTCGGAATACAAGTAGTAACAAAAGTAGTAATAATGGTAGAGTCTACTACTAGTTGTAGTACTAATACCAGTATGGTAGTAAAGGTAGCAGCTGTAGCAATAGAAATAGTAGTAGTTGTAAAGGCAGTAGCAGTAAAAGTAGCAGTCGCATAGTAAAAGCCGTAACAGTAGAAGTCAGTATAGTAGTAGTATAGTAAAAGTAGTAGTAGGAATGCAAGTACCAACTCTAGTTGAGGTAGATGTAATAGTAGCAGTAGTAGTAGCTGTGGTAACAGTATTGTAGAAGTTGTAGAAATAGTAAAAGTAGTAGTAGCAGTTCTAGTTGTATTAAAAGTAGCAGCAATAGTAGTGGTAGCTTTAGGAGTAGAAATACCAGTAGTAGTAGTAGCAGTAGTAACAGTAGTAATAGAAGTAGTAGCAGTAGTAGAAGTTGTAGTCGTAGAAGTAGTAGTAGCAGTAGTAGTAGCAGCAGTAGAAGTTGTAGTGGTAGTAGAAGTAGTAGTAGTAGTAGTAAGTAGTAGCAGTAGTAGTAGTAGTAGTAGTAGTAGTAGTAGTAGTAGTAGTAGTAGTAGTAGTAGTAGTAGTAGTAGTAGTAGTAGTAGTAGAAGAAGTCAGTAGTAGTAGTAGTAGTAGTAGTAGAAGTAGTAGTAATAGTAGTAGCAGTAGTAGTAGTAGTAGTAGTAGCAGTTAGTAGTAGCTAGTAGTAGTAGTAGTAGTAGTAGTAGTAGTAGTAGTAGTAGCAGCAGTAGTAGTAGTAGTAGTAGTAGTAGCAGCAGTAGTTGTAGTAGTAGTAGCAGTAGTAGCAGTAGTAGTTAGTAGTAGCAGTACTAGTAGCAGTAGTAGTAGCAGTAGTAGAAGTCATAATAGTAGTAGCACTAGTAGTAGTAGTAGTAGCAGTAGCAGTTGTAGTAGCAGCAGCAGTAGTTGTAGTAGTACTAGTAGTAGAAGTCATCATAGTAGTAGTAGTAGTAGTAGTAGTAGTAGTAGTAGTAGTGGTGGTGTTAATAGTAGTAGTATTAGTAGTAGCAGTATTAGTAGAATATTTTTGTACACAGGTTTCATTAGTACTTCATTATTACTCCACACTCGCAAACTGCTGCTATCTCCTGTTTGCTGATAACTGCCCCCACACGCCCACACTGGACTACAACTGCCCCTGTTGCATTCTGGGTCATTGAGTCCTTTAAAAGCAGAGTTATTTTTATCATTCTTTAGTCACTTCTAATCCAAGGCCACAAGTTTATCAGCTTGTTTTTCCTCGTGGCTGCACATGACATGACATTTTCTACGCACAAAAATAGAAAATGATAACTTCAAATGTTATTATTATAGGCTGATCTAAAGTTTTGAATATTTGAATGTGTTATAATTTTAATTTAAAGGTCCTACATTACATAAAGCTGACTCTTGTGAGCTTTAAATCACATTATGTTCCCTCCTAAAAAACAGACCTGGAGTTGTGTTTCACTCATTCACATGTTTGAGTAATGCTTTATTATTAGTCTATCTACATCACTAAAGCTGGAAATGCTCTGTTCCACCTTGTGATGTCACAAAGTGGTAATTTTCAAGTTAACAAAGTGGATCAGAAAATAGTGTAATATGGGCCCTTTAATCTACTAAAATATACTTTCACTTTCATATTAAGGTAAGATGTATCATGTGCCCCTGCTGGTGAAAAACAGTATTACAGTCACAAATGAACCTGAGATCCCATTATTTGATATCGAATAAAGACAAAGAGCTGCTTATCGTTTATATTCTTGTCACAATTTCAAACTTGATTTTGATACTAAGAAATAGACTCAATACTCTGAATACCGATTCTGATACCACAATGATAATAAAAAAAACATAAATAATGAGTATTTTAATTACAATGTATTTTTACTTTTGTTTGTTTTTTTTAAATCCAATTCTAATTTTGTTGATAATGATAAACTTGTAACATTTTATCATTTTATCTTGTAACGTTTTGAAAACTTTTGTCACTCAAAATATGCGTCACAGCTGCCAGTGTGAGACACCTGGCACAGATCTGGCAGCCTGGACTTACGGCACCTGCACCAGCAGCAGGATTTATTGAGCTTTTTGACCCCTGGTAGGTAAATTTATAACCAGGCTGGTGCCACCTAATGCCTTTACTCAGTTTCATTTCTCTCCAGCGACTAGGTCAAGAACCGAAATGCACTAGACGATTTGCAAAAACTCCAGAAGTGCGAGTTCAGGCACTGGACAATCGGCGAACAGCCATACATTTAGTGTTGGCAACAATTCCTGAGATCGAGGATTTAAAGCTGGAACAAAGAGAAGGTTTGGTGAATTTTATCAAAGGGAAAGACGTTATTGTCCTTCTTCCTACGGGATTTGGGAAAAGCTTAATATACCAGTTAGTCCCGTTAGTGGCGCATTACATACGTCACAACCAAATTGCAGCGATTGGTTAAATGATAAAAAGTACACGCCTACCATCGAGCAAACAAATTCTAACACTGCAAGGTTAGACGGTTTCTACAAAGTGAAACCGGCTGATGAATCAGGCTAGGTAAATGATGGATAAATCCAAGAAAAGAAAAGTTTCTGAAGAAAACAGAGCGTTTAATGCTACATGGACAGACACATTCATGCTCCAGTACACGTGATAAAATGATGACGGAACACAGAAACACAGAAGCCGACGGCATTTTTGGTTTGATGCAGGTGGATAATTCAAATTTTTAAGATTTTTATTTCCTACAATGAGGACTCAAATAGACGCTGAGTATTTCATTTGAAAGTAAGCATCCACAGGCACAATTCCACTGATGTCATAAATACAACACATTCTAGTCTTTTATACAGAGCATACAGAAAAAAAAAAAAAAAAAGATATGCAGTGTTATCCTCATTTTTTGTGGCTCCGGGTGTTTTCTTTTCTGTGGGAGTCACTCCAAATGTCTCTGAGACTTTTTAAGGTTGACGACCTCTGATCTAGACAGTTTTTAATGTTAAAATGGTAGAACTTTCTTTTCTACTACCTTAAGAACCAAAACAACACATGCGACTTTTAATGATCACAAAATCTATATATAATGTGACTTGTCTCCATGGAGATGTTATTACTTTGCTTGGAATGTTCCGCTGTATGGCATTAATAATTACTCTTATGTATAATATCCAAGGAGACAAGCGGGTAGTTACGGGTCAGATTGTTGGAGAGGCGAGCCCATTCACAGAAAAGAACACATGTTTTTTTTTCAAGTAATTAAACAAAAATACCAACGCAAAGCACAATATATACTTATACTTAATGCCATACTGCGGAACATTCCAGGCATTTTCAGGCAGCAGACCAAACACCAGAAAAGTTACGCCATGTTGAATTAAATTTAAGCCATGTTATAATCAAAAACAGAGCTGGGGTTGGGTTTGAGTAATCTTTTATTATCAGTCTGTTTACATCTCTAAAAGCTTAAACAATGCTCTGTTCCACCTTGTGATGTCATGAAGTGGTCGTTTTCAAGTGAACAGCTCCTTTTTACCTTTTAATCAGTCGAGATCGGCAATTCCAGGTCTGAATCCACCCAAATGATTCTGGTGAAGGTGTGCTGAGTTTAAAAACACCGTGAAGCACTTCATGACATCACGAGGTGGAGCTGAGCGTTTCGTAACGTAGATGAGAAAATAGCGTCGTATGGGCCCCGCGGAGAAAATAAAAAATCTAAAAATATTGCCTGTATACGCTGCGGCTTATCGGACGGGACGGCATCTGGGTTAAAATTAAACCAGTATTTGTTGCTCCGGCGCTGGGACCTTGAGGGAGGGGGGCGGGGCTAGGGGGTAGGGGGTCGAGCCGTTACATAATATGCTTATACTAGGGAGGCGTAGTAGAATGATATCACGCCGAGGACTAAACCCGGACTATCTCGGGACCATGCGGGGGGACTATTTCGGGGTCTTGACGGTCTTGGAGGTCCGACGACGAGGTGACAAAGACTTAGTCCAGACTTAGTCCAGACCTGAGACATGAGTAACGCCTGAAGAACGCATCAGCTTAAGGAAACACTGTTAGAGAGATTTACAGCAGTGACGGATCAGATCTGTGTTTAAAATAGACCGAGTATTTAAAGGAGACATATGACGCTATTATCTGATCCGATCTGTGTTCTAATGTCATTTCCTCTTCGCAGACAGACCCAGGGCTGTGTTTTGTTTCATTCGCACGTGTGTTTAACGCACTCTTCAACGCTCTGTGTTGTCATGTGGTAATACAGGAAGTGCTCCATACACCTTCACAAGAATTAATTGGATCATTTAATCTTTTCTGGAATTGTAAATCTCAGTAAAAGGAGCTGTTAACTTGAAAACTACCAGTACATGACATCACAAGGTGGGTGGGGGTTACTCAAACATGTGTGAGTGAAACAAAACACAAGTCCAGGTCTGTTTTTGATGACGTAACAACATAAAAACATGGCTCACGTCCATCAATTTTGCGTATAGGAGCTTTAAAGATGCGTTGTATGAGGGCCTGTTTACACCAGAATGCTTGCGGGTAAAAACGACTATTTTACTGGAAATGCCTTTCGTTTAGACGGTGACGGCTTTTTTGGGGCTTAAAAACGCAAAAATCTGAACCACCCTCCAGAGCAGAAAAGTTGAATATGCTCCACCGTAGCATTTCCGTAGCCTGATTCATCAGACATTGTTCGCTCATCAAAAAAGCATGTCTGAAGAGGTTTGAGAGTCATCCATGCACGTTTGAGTAATTTAGTGATCTCTCCCGGGCTCTATTCAGAACCTCCTTATGGTTAGAGTCTGTGCATATATACTATAATATATATACTAAATATACTAAAACATGATACAAATTGTACACAAACACTTGACAAACAATACAATGTGCGGTAGTTTCATTACTGGGATGTGCACTGATTGTGTTGTGATAGTGCTCTGAAGGGGGAGTGACTCAGTGTGGGGACAACAGTGAAACTTACAAAACATGTTAATACACTTTTTTGGGCAATTTTCAAAACTATAAAAGGTAACATGTGATCTAAATATGTTAAGTGTTAAGCTGCGTTCAGNATCAATAAAATAAATAAAATACATTAAAAAATTAAAATAAAATAAATATAAAATCAAATTAAATTAAATTAAAAACACTCAAACTTTTTCAGCTGGTGTCAAATAAAAAAAAAAAATAATAATAATAATAAACTTTTACTTTTCAGTCCTATTCAAAAATGTAGTAAAGTAGAAAATACATATATCTGCTCTCAAATGTAGTGAAGTAAAAGTAAAATGTACCACCACAAAATGTATACTGTAAGTGCAGTACTCAACTACTTTTACCTTTGTTACATTTCATCATTCCTCTCATTGAAATCACAATCTGAAGTGTAGTAATTACTGAATTGCAAAGGCTGCTGTTAATGTCGTTTGTGTAAAAGCTGCTCACCCTGTAGTTTAGATTTCTCCAAACGTGTTCTGAAATGTCCTGTTCTGAGTGTCAGATGCCCTCCCTCAGATTACGATGCCCATCCTGAACCGGCAAACCTCTAGTAGCAGTTTTCTTAGTCACAGAATAGTTGTTAATTCTTCACTGTTTTCGTGAGCTTCTGTTTTCCCTCATAATGTCATCATGGAAAGAACAAGCTCACGCAGCTCAGAGCAACACACCCGACCCCACCCACACTCACAAGCACAAAACCACACTACTTTACTATTATTTACACACTAACCGCAAAACCGTTTCTTTTTCATTCGTTTTATTAGTATTTAAATGGCCTGTATTACGCGATTTTCTGATTTATGTTCTGATCTGGTTTCCTCATCACAAACACACCTGGACTTGTGTTTTGTTTCATTTACACGTGTTTAAACTCTCTTCTCTCAAACAGAAAACACCCTGTTCCACCCTGTGATGTCATGTGGTAGTACAGGAAGTGCTCCAGTGTGTTTTTAAATGCCATTCTCCTCCACTAGATTTGGATCATTTCAGACCTGGAACTGCCGATCTCTGTTGAACAAAAGGTCAAAAAGTAGATGTTAATTTGAAAAGTACCATTTCATGACATCACAAGGTGGAACAGAGCATTGTGAGCCTCCGAGATGTAGACAGACTAATAATAAAGATATGTTTTTATGAAAGTTACAACATTCTAACAAGGCTTTTCAAAGACATTTAAAGTGTTTACATGGCTCGTTCATAATTTTCTATATATTTTTTATTCTTTGTTATTGTAATATAACCAGATCTTTGGCGTTTTTTGTCCTAACAACTAGGCCTGTAACAATAACAAATTTTGCTGGACGATTAATTGACCAAGAATTTATTGCAATAAACAATAATATTGACATTTTGAGACCAATTTCAACTACTATAATGACCATGGAATAAAAATGCAAATACATCCTCTCAATGATCAATAAACTTTACTTTCTAAAGAACATTTAACACAGGAACTGTAAGATAAACAAAAACAACAGGCCTAAATAAAACAGACTTAACAAAGGACTAGTCTAATGTGTCTGGCTCACAGCGAGGACTTGTTCACAAAAATGCATTTGAATAAACCATTGTTGAACCAAACACAACCAAAGCAATAAATAAAATGGATTATTAAGTCTCTGTAACAAAATTGTCCTTAAAAGTGATTTTAGTCACTGACTTACACTGGAATATTGTGTCTCGTCTCTCTGTGGCTGCTGCTGTGGCCTCGGCGTTTTGGTCATTTAAATGTTCGTATTAACCCGCGACACAAGATGTTATTTCGCTCTGAGGGAGCCACTGTTCTGTCTGGTGTCATGTCGGTTCGGTTTCCGGATTTCGGGCTCTCCCGGGCGCTAGGCTAGTTCTGTCGCACGGGTTTGGGTTTATATCGGCTGTTGGGGTTTGGAACATTTCTTCTTGTCGTTTGCGCGCTCGCTGTATTTGATGCATGTGGTTGTTGAGACGTGTCCCACTCATCAGTGTTGATTCGGCATCGTGACTTGTTTTGACACATGGCGATGAACTGTTTTGTCACTCTGACAGCGGCGCTAGCTTGTGTTGCTAGCGCACCGCACAGACAGCGGCGCTTTGTGCATCTGCAGAATTTGCATTAGCAGAAAGCGCGCAGACTACGCGCGCATCCACTGTGTTGATAAACACAGCGCACGTTGGTTCAAGCGTCATTACACTTGTTAAACAAGAGGAGGCAGAGAGCGATAGAAGCTTCTAATATTCATCCTCTTTGAGAGCGACAGAGAGCGAGGAAAACAAACAAGTCTGCAAATAGAATTTATCATGGCTGGAAAAGTTATCGAGCTCGTTAAAAGTTATCGTACGATTAATTGATTTATTGATTATTTTTACAGGCCTACTAACAACATGAAAATTGGCACTGCACACACCCGTCCCATTAGGATGACGTCTTATTAGCGGTTCGAGAGTTATGCATGGAACAGACAAACACACAGACAGACGTTTTAACAGATAGATGTGATGTGTGAACTACTGTGTCCAAGTCATTTTCCTTGTGGATCATTAAAGTTTGTCTAAGTCTAAGTCCTCATTTTTTTCCTCTTTAATGTTGCACTATGAACAAAAATAACAACCGTCCAGGGATAATCACATGCAGTTGTTTCCATGTTGTCCTTATCCAGCAATGTGTCTGATTGGTCAAAATGCAGTTACCGTATTTTTAGGACTATAAATCGTACCGGATATATCAGTAATGTTGAATTCTCTCGTTTATTTTCATACATAAGGTGCACCGGATTATAAGACGCATCAAGCGAAACAAACGGACGACACTTGAGACTGATCCTTAGTCCAGGCGTCTACGATCCATCGGCAGATCGTGGTGTAATTTGCCCGGCGTTGTCTTCCTGTCTTGGTGAAGGTTGATTATGAATGTGAATGTGGGCGGATCATTTGAGTTTGTATTTTTTATTTCCTACGATTTCCTTAAATATACATTGAGTAATAATGTGTTTAATGCAGGTTTGAGCATATTTGTTTACATTTTACAGAAATGAAACTTAAAACCACATGGCTCATTTGCATAAACTTTAAGCCGCTTGCTCCTTGTGCGCTGATGCAGTTCAGCTTCTGTCGGACTAAAGGACATGACTCAGTGGAATATGTGTGTTTTTTTCTGTGACGAAGGCGACGGCAGCAGTGTGCGTTGAGTCGATGCAGAACTATACTTCGCCCTTTACTCCGCGAGGCTCCTGACTACAGTAGCTGTAATGCTCCGACAATCCATCAAGCGGTGCGGCGTCGTAGTTTACCAAAGTCGTACTAAAACATTTTGACAGATTTTTGAGATCTGTGTAGAACATAAAATCAGTTCAAGGTCAGTAAGCACAACCAGAATTAATACATGCACTGTCGATTTTTGAGAAAATTAAAGGATTTTAAGTCAGCATTATAATCCGAAAAATATGATACATAAAGAGTCTTTGTGTTTTTTCTCTAAATCTGATTAAGACTAAGTTTTGAGTCCTGCTTATTCAACCTCTGCTTCCACCTCTTTAGCATTAGAATTAGCACTGGTATTGGCAATTAGCATAAGCATTAGCATTGGCATTAGCACAGTGAGCGGCTCCACTGTCGTCACTCTCCTGATAACACTGAGCGCCGCACAAAGAGCTCCTGTCTCTTTAAAGGTTAACACAGAGGTGGGCTTTTTCCACACAACGTTCCATGGACCTTCTGGAAAACATCGTCGCAGCTGATCTTTGTTCTAATGTTGTGCAATGTTGACTGTAGTTTTGCGAGGGTTCACGTGGTGCGGAGGGACATACTCAAGGCGGGGGCCACTTGTTGTCAAGATCTTAACTACAAGGCGCTACAGGAAACACTGATAGTACTGTCCTATAGTGACCTGACCAGGACTGAACTTGGACTAAAACAGGTCTAATTAGGTCTAAACCAGAACTAAATGTGGACTAAACCAAGATGAGTGTTAGGATGGCCCGGAGGTGCACCCGCGTAGACTGTCCACTGACCGCAGGGTTCGAGGTTCTCTCTCAAGTCCAAGATTAGTCCTGGTTTAGTCCAGCTTTAGTTTTGGTTGAAGCAACAGTTTCATTGATATTTATTTTGTGTTGGAGGGCCTGCAGAACGGATTGTGGAGGCCTCAGGCACAATTCTTTAACTATGACTCTGCCTAGCAACAAGTGATGGCTGAAATGTGACTGGTCAAATACTTTAATATGAAAATACATGTCTGAAAGCAGCACAAACATTGGAAAAGCTCTGAAAGGAAGCGGACAGACCATTTGGAATTATTTAATAATAATATACTTAACATCAGTCTCTGATTCAGATAAGTTTTTAGGGCAGCAGAGAAGGCCTTGCAGCGCCGCCGCTGACTCCAGGTAGAATACTCAAACCCTTTATTTTATGGTTTAAACATTTTCCTGAATACAGTTTTAAATGCTTTCTAATCTGTGTGTCATTCGTTAATTCGTTTTTCACTTCGTTTTTTTGACTGACTGAACCAGGACTAAACCAGGTCTAAACCAGGTCTAAACCAGGTCTAAACCAGGACTGAACCAGGACTTAACCAGGTCTAAACCAGGTCTAAACCAGGTCTAAACCAGGTCTAAACCAGGACTGAACCAAGCCTGGGTGTCGGGACAGGCCTGGAGGTGTGCCTGCGTAGATATTCAGGTGATCAGTACTGAGACCAGGACCAGACTGGGAACAGGACAGGACTGAGACCAGGACCAGACTGGGACCAGGACAGGACTGAGACCAGGACCAGACAGGGACTGAGACCAGGACCAGACTGGGACCAGGACAGGACTGAGACCAGGACCAGACTGGGACTGAGACGAGGACCAGACTGGGACCAGGATAGGACTGAGACCAGGACCAGACAGGGACTGAGACCAGGATCAGACTGGGACTAGACTGGGACCAAGACCGGGACCAGACTGGGACCAGGACAGGACTGAGACTGGAACACGACAGGGACAAGACTGGGACCAAGGCCGGGACCAGACTGGGACTAGGACAGGACTGAGATCGGGATCAGACTGGGATTAGACCAGGACCAGGACAGGACTGAGACCAGGACCAGACTGGGACCGAGACCAGGACGAGACCGGGACTATTCATTTAAACACAAAATCAAAAACTGAAAAAAAAAAAAAATCATTATCTTTTTTTTTTTATTTTGGTTTTGGAGCCAAATAATGAAGAAAATTGTTGTATTTTCATGTTCTTATTTGTGGTTTTATTTTGAAACACATGGATTCTTTGTGTCAGCTTGTTTTCCTGTCTCCCACCTGTGCCTGTGAGTCTGTCCCAGTGTGTGACATAAGTGATAATCTATGATACTTTTATTAATACTCTCCCATTAAATCTTATGTTTAGACCCCTGCAGGAAACCCAAACCCCCTCTCACATAGACCACGACCTGTTTTAGCTCATACTGACCACGGAGATTTGGGCACAAGAGGTTTAGACCTGGTTCGGTTCTGTTTCAGTCCTGGTTTAGTCCTGGTTTAGTTCTGGGTAAGACCAACTCTACAAAGTTCAGGTGTAGTTCTGGTTTAGTTTTACACCTGGTTTAGTCCGTGTTTGGCCCTGGTTTAGTCCTGCTTTAGACCTGCTTTAGACCTTGTTTGTTTGTGGATTAGTTCTGGTTTAGTTCTGGGTTAGACCTTGTTCTCAGTGCAGGCATCATCACAGACAACAAAAGTCTACAAAGTCTAGGTGTAGTTCAGGCTTAGTCCTATTTTAGACCTGGTTCAGTCCTGATTTGGCCTTGGTTTATTTGTTCATAGTGCAACATTAAAGAGGAAAAAAATGAGGACTTAGACTTAGAGAACTGGTTTTGTCTTTGTTCAGTCCTGGTTTAGTCCCACCTTAGTCCTGATTTAGACCTGGTTTAGTTCTGCTATTAGACCTGGTTTAGAAGAGGGTTTAATCCTTGTTCAGTCCTAGGTTAGTCCCTCCTTAGTCCTGGTTTAGTCCTGGACCAGGCACTATTTTATCTGCTACCTGTGCTGTTTATTAGAACCGATAGTGGTTCAGTCCTGGTTTAGTTTGGTCCTGATTTAGTCCTACTTGGTTAGTCCTAGTTTAGACCTGTTTTAGTCTTGATCTAGATTCTGTGTTAGTCCGAAATTAGAAGACTTATTTTAGCAGTGGATTCAGGTCATGGTTCGGTCCTTAGTCAGGTCTGGTTTGGTTCTGGTTTAGACATGGTTTAGACCTGGTTTAGACCTGGTTTAGACCTGGTTTAGACCTGGTTTACACTTGGTTTAGTCCTGGTTTAGACCTGGTTTAGACCTGGTTTAGTCCTGGTTTAGTCCTGGTTTAGTTTTACTGTAATCCTGCTTTACTCTGGTTTAGACCTGGTTTAGTAGTCCTGGTTTAGACCTGGTTTAGACCTGGTTTAGTTCTGGTTTAGTTTAGTCCTGGTTTAGTCCTGGTTTAGACCTGTTTAGTCCTGGTTTAGACCTGGTTTACTGGTTTAGTCCTGGTTTAGTCCTGGTTTAGACCTGTTTTAGTCCTGGTTTAGACCTGTTTTGGTTTAGACTTGGTTTAGTCCTGGTTTAGACCTGGTTTAGACCTGGTTTAGTCCTGGTTTAGTCCTGGTTTAGTCCTGGTTTAGACCTGTTTAGTCCTGGTTAGTCCTGGTTTAGTCCTGTTTAGTCCTGTTTAGTTTTAGTCCTGGTTTAGTCCTGTTTAGACCTGTTTAGTCCTTGTTTAGACTTTTAGTCCTGGTTTAGACCTGGTTTAGACCTGGTTTAGACCTTCTGTAGTCGTTTTACCCTTAACCCATTTAATTGCTCTTATTGTACAGAAGGGGGCGCTCTTTTAGCAGCTGGGGCCTGTTCGTTTGGAGGTAAGTGGAGCTTCTAACTTTACCCAGCGTAGACTGTGTTCCTAAACTGGCTTCCGTGACAGCGATACCCCAGACCCGACGTTTTAATGCTCTGCGGGGGGTCTGCTGCGGAGGGAGGGCATCTGGGCTAAAATAAGGACTCGAAATACTAGTAATGTCATAGTAAATTTTAGCTCATGAGAGGTAGATGGATGTTTTTTATTAAAGGTACACTACGGAACTTCTCTGGTGACGCTCTACCAACTACTCCAGTCATACTTTTCTACTGGAGATGTTTTTGCTTGGAACATTTCCATAGAGAAAAAAAAAAGTGGAGTAGGATTGAAAAAAGTATCGAAAATTGGGAACTAAACGATACTAAAACTAATATTGAAACTAGATACTGTATTTTTCTCTCTTCTATTGTTATTATTACAACTTGACTTTCAACAGGAAATATCGGTTCCTGGTCTCTGATTTTATAATGTAATTTTTCCCAAAAAATGTGATTTAGGCTACGTTCAGACTGCAGGGCTTAATGCTCAATTCGTATTTTTTTTGTGAAATCTGATGTTTTTGCGAGGTTGTTCACATTTCCAATTAAATGCAACTTGTATGTGATCTCCAGTGTGAACATTAGACGGTCCAAACTGTGCACTGGAGACACGACAACATTAACCACAGCGAGCGTGCTCTGTGTTTACTGAAGTTGTATGAACATGGACGCAGCATTGAGCACCTGGAGATTTTAAAGTTCCTCTCGTACCGGAGCCAGAACATGAACAACTTACTTGTTTTAAGGAGAAGGACGAGGTTTTTGGTCGTGGTGTTTTGTGGGACAGCGGCAGAAACGTCCGTTGAAAGGAACGTGTGGATGTGGAGACGTAGCCAAGAGTGGTGAGTGGTGATGTGCTTCACTTCAGTGACACAGAGTTCATTAACAATTTTCACCTACTTGTTGATAACGTGTAGGTGGATGAATGCGCTTTGACCGTTCAGACTGAAATCGCATGTCAAAAGATCAGATATGTATCGGTTTCAGGAGCACATATCCAAGTGGCCTGGGTCACATTTGAAAAAAAATCGGATCTGTGTCATTCAGACTGTCATTAAAAGATCAGATACAGGAACATAGAAGCCAAAAAATCTGATTTGGGTCACTTCAGGCTGCAGTCTGAACGTAGCCATATAGTCCAGTGCGACTTCTTCATTACACAGTTTTTGGCTGGAGCGAATTATACACTGGAGCAACTTTCTAGTCCGAAAAACTGTACTTATTGGAACAGGCCTTGATACTAAAAAAGTCCCTTCGACAGGACATGCATGTAATTTTCCTGAGTGTCTTTAGAAAGATCTTACATAAGAGCACATAGTCTAGTATAATATAAAAGAAAGTACTATTTAATGTTGAAAATCTCTATGGCAGCGCCTTGACTAGAGAAGTTACACCGTGTAGCTGTATTTGGATGTTTTAAAGAATCTCTTCTAGAAATGTATGACTTTCTATGTTTTAGCTTCCAGTTATTCAGAATTTATAGATGAGAAAATAGGACTGTTGCCATAGAAACAACCATTCTATCTTGTGAACGGTCAAAAGAACCCAAAATGACACCTTTGAATATGGACTCGAAATCCATGTAAAGGCGACATTTTGAGGACTTCTGAACGTTCAACAGCGAGAAACATTTACTGGTGCTGCTACTTTTAAACAAAGTACTCAACTAAAAGCACAGGACTGGGTCTAAATAAAGACTGACGGAGTAAAGTAGAGTCATATGAGCCGTTTAAATCAGATGTCCTCCCTGTAGTGGTGCTCTGTGGGGGGTCTGTGTTTCCGCGGAGAGACGATTGACCCGAACGAAAACACGAGCAGGACGAAACGCGAGCGGAGAGGAAACAAGATGGATCTCACTCTCTGTGACACTGATGAATGGAAGACGCTCAATGTGGAGAAACAAATGTACGGCGAGGACACGTCTAGACACCGACACTGCAGATTCTGTTCCACCTGAGGACGGCCGCTCTGTCAACAAGCAATAAACAGACGCTTCAGTCGCATCGGGGGTTTGGATTTGATCAGAGATAGATTCATTCAGCACACAGTCTGCTCAAGAGATGTCAGAAGATCGAAAGTCACATACTAAGCAATGAGAAAACTAGTATCAAATTCAGGTTTTACCCAGAGACACTGAGGAATGGGTCAAATGCAGGTTTTACTGAGAGACACTGAAAGTTAGGTCTAATACAAGTTTAACCCAGAGACACTGAAGCATGAGCCAAATGCAGGGTTTGCCCAGAGATACAGAAGGATGGGTCAAATGCAGGTTTAACCCAGAGGCTCTAAAGGATGGGTCAAATGTAGCTTTGACCCATAGACACTGAAGGATGGGGCAAACACAGGTTTGTCTCAGAGATATAGAAGGAAGGGGCAAATGCAGGTTTTACTCAGAGACACAAAAGGATGGGTCAAATGCAGTTTTAACCCAGAGACACTGAGTGATGGGTCAAATACAGGTTGAACCCAGAGACACGGAAGGATGGGTCAAATGCAGGTTTAATCCAGAGACAATGAAGGATGGTTCTAATGTAGGTTTAAACCAGAGACACTGAAGGATGGGTCAAATGCATGTTTTACCCAAAGACACTGAAAGTTGGGTCTAATACAATTTTAACCCAGAGACAATGAAGGATGAGTCAAATGCAAGTTTTACCCAGAGGCTCTAAAAGATTGGTCAAATGCAGGTTTTACTCAGATGCTCTAAAGGATGGGTCAAATGTAACTTTAATCCAGAAGCTCTAAAGGATGGGTCAACTGCAGGTTTAACCCAGAGACACTGAAAGTTGGGTCTAATACAAGTTTAACACAGAGACAATGAAGGATGAGTCAAATGCAGGTTTTACCCAAAGGCTATAAAGGTTGGGTCAAATACACATTTAACCTGGAGACACTGAACGATGGGTTTAACCCAGATGCTCCAAAGGATGGATAAAAAGCAGGTTTTACCCAGAGACACTGAAGGATGAGTCAAATGCAGGTTAAACAAAGAGACACTGAATCATGAGTCAAATGCAGGTTTTGCCCAGAGATACAGAAAGATGGGTCAAATGTAGCTTTAACCCAGACGTTCTAAAGGATGGGTCAAATACACATTTAACCCAGAGACACTGGAGGATGGGTCCAATGTAGCTTTAACCCAGAGGCTCTAAAGGATGGGTCAAAAGCAGGTTTAACCCAGAGACAGAAGCATGGGTTAAATGCGGGTTTTACCCAGAGACACAGAAGGATGGGTCAAATACGGGTTTAACCCAGAGGGAGTGAAGGATGGGTCAAATGCAGGTTTTACCCAGAGACACTGAAGGCAGGCGCACCTGCAGTGACCCATAAAGACTATATATATATATATATATATATATATATATATATATATATATATATATATATATATATATATATATATATATATATAAAGGCTTATTGCAAAACTTCACTTTGTTTGTTGTTTGTTTATGCAAGTTTCAAGTTTTATTATGTAGAGACAGAGATCAGATCTGTGCACAACATAAACACACTTAGGATCTATTCTAACACCAGGACTAAACCAGGACAAGCAGGAACCCCGCCCCAGCACACGGACACTTCTACTACCTGTTTGAACCAAGAACCACAGAGTGAAGACTGGTCATTAAGAAGCGGTCGATACGATACCTCGATACAGTGCACTTTCAGTTCAATACAATATATTTCTAAATCGATTCGATACAGTTCAATAAAAATAAAGGCTAAATCATGTCTGTGATACTAAGTCTTTATTAAACCACATCTTGTGCAAAGTTAATATGAAACACATTTTAATCATCAAAACAGTGAAAATGTCAAATGTGTCGCATAAACAAATTTTCATCCACTAAACAAGTAACAAAACTGTAGCTGTAAAAAAATAATTTGGTAAAATACACCAGAAAATATATATACTCTTGATATATCGATACAGCAATCCCCAATATTGATACTGTATCATCTACTATACGGTATATCGAGTTTTGATATTTTTGCGAGAGTGAAAAACGTCCTTGAGTTTGGTCACACCCTTTTTTTTTTTTTTTTTTTTAAGTGTAACCCTCCACATTTGTTTTTAATCTGAACAGAACATGGGTCTCTCTGATTGGTTAATCCGCCTGTCAATCACACCCCTCTGTAATCAGGGAGACAGGACACAACTTCAGATCCACTCGTCTTTGGAAAGTTTTGTCAAAGTGTGTGGATCTGGCCAAACTAAACCAGGACTAACCAGTTTAAAACCAGGTCTAGAACAGGACTAAACTGGGACTAAACTGGGACTAAACCACAGACTGTGTAAAGAAGTGGACTAGGAGATAGTGAGTGTCCTTCATTGTCACTTAGGAGACAGGAGCCATGCCTGTCCCTCTGCTCCTGTCGTCTCGGCCTTACAGTGCGACCCCCAGACTCTTTAACCTGTGACCTCTGACCCGCAGTGACCCCGGCTTCTCTTTAACCTGTGACCTACGACCTCTGTGACTCCAGGTTCTCTTTAAGGGCGGAAATAGCCTGTCTCCTGTAGACCTCAGCACACATTAAAACATCACAGAGTCCGCAACACATGGTCCTGGGTTAGTCCTGGTTTAGTCCTGGTTTAGTTCTGGTTTAGTCCCGGTTTAGTCCTGGATTAGAACATTAGAACATCCCTTATCCACACACTAAAAATCACAATGAAAAAATGTAAAAAGCAAAAAAATACAGTTTAAAAAGCGGCTATTTTACTTCTATGGGGTATTAACTGTTCTATCCCTTTGCTCCTCGCACTAAGTCACTCCCCTTTCAGAGCGACATCACAACACAATCAGCATCAGGTTTGTTGCTGTACAGTTTTGAACTGTCGTGTGGACTCATGGGCGACATAGGATTGTGGGCGAAGCATCTTACAACTACTCCATTTTTCGGACTATAAGTCACTCCGGAATATAAGTCACACCAGTCAAAAAATGCGTGAAGAAATATTATATGGACTAAAAGTTGCACTTTTTGGAGGAAATGTATTTTATAAAATCAGAGACCAGGAACCAACATTTCATCTCAAAAGTCAAGTTGTAGTAATAACAATAGAACAGAGACCAACAGACTGTTAACGTCACATATGAACAGTTCTTCACTATTAGTCAGACTGGTGATACCTAGTGCCTCCGTTCAATTTCATTTCTCTCCAGTGACTAGGTCAGGAATCAGAATACACGAGATGGTTTGCAAGACCCTGGAATTTGTAGACTGTGCACCAGCCAATCATCTGTGAGCTGTAAAGCCATGACATCAAACTCATCGTGTCTGTCTGGGTCCCTTTTGTGGAACAGCACAACAGTAAATAAAGTAGACGAAGACAGACATTCTGTGTTGGCAACGATTCCCGAGAGCGAGGATTTAAAGCCAGAAAAAAGAGAATATTGGGTGAATTTTATCAAGGGGAAAGACGTTATTGTCCTTCTTCCTACGGGATTTGGCACATTACATATGTCACAACCAAATGGCAGCGATTGATTAAGTTAAAAAACCCGCCTACCGTCGAGCGAACGGATCCTAATGCTGCGAGGTCAGACAGTTTCCACGAAGTGAAACCGGCTGATGAATCAGATTAGATAACTATAGCATAAACAACACAACAGAACAAGTTTACCAAACTCTCCATCTCACTCCAAATCACTAAATCCATTCAGTTCTTCATCCTCGGTGTCACTTCTGAACAACTCAACCTCTGGAGGTAAACAGAGCGTCACTTCC
Organism: Boleophthalmus pectinirostris; assembly: GCF_026225935.1. Classification (NCBI taxonomy): domain Eukaryota; kingdom Metazoa; phylum Chordata; class Actinopteri; order Gobiiformes; family Gobiidae; genus Boleophthalmus; species Boleophthalmus pectinirostris. The sequence goes on along the minus strand of NW_026570970.1, from coordinate 35,438,404 downwards.
TCTTCTGTGTCGCTGTCGTCAGACTCAGCATCAGTTCCAGTTAGAATTATTCTGGCCTTTCTGAATCCCGACAGGATGGTTTCGGTGTCATTGAAGTCTAGACTTTGTCCATCCATCCAGTGACTTCAGGAAAGTTTCATGGTGCATCCTCCCGGTGTCACAAGTTTCTCTGTCACTCCAAACTTTCTTTCTGCTGCAGATTTCACGACTTGCAGTTTGTAATCTGCAACATCTGATTTTGTTTTTGGGGACATTTGTGTTCAGTTTTCTCAGTCGTCTTTATCAGTTTGTTTAAATGTTCAATTGTGCAGTGGTGCAGAAGTAATGGTGCGATCGACTGACATGATACAGACAGAACAGAGGCTCTTTCTGCAGGAGACATGTGCAGTAGAGTGAAGTGACAGTGGTACAGGAGGAACAGGAGCAGCAGATACTCACACACAAGACTAGAACCTCTCACCGCTTCACTGTCAACATTTTAATATATGAGTCACACCGGAAACAACCAAACCATGAAAAAATGTGCAACTTATAGTCCGAAAAATACAGTAATCGTTCAGCTAAGGGTTTGAACAGGGCCCGAGAAAGCCTGCTAAATTAAAAAGCCCTTGAAAAGCTCTTCAAACATGTTTTTGATGAAGGGGAAAGCTTTTGCATGGAACCTCTTCGTTAAAAGCCGTCCATATTTCTGCCACCCAAAAGTGCCTCTTCTTCGATATCTAACACTCGCAGCTTCCTGTGAGACTGCGGTTCTGGCTCGGGTTCAAACTTCTGCAGCACTTTCGCTTTATCGACCACAAACACGGAGTCCAAAGGCTTTGCACTTCTTTCCTTTGTTTATTTACCTTTCAGAAGAAGTCATTAAATATACAGAGCCTCTCAAATCAATAGGAACAAGTGCAAAAGACCAGCTCCAAACACAGAGGACGAGACGGGCTAACCACTCTGCCACTGCAACACACAGAGAGAGCACGCAAACTCCATTCACAGGTCAGGAGTCGAACCCACAACCTCCTTATACTGAGAGGAGGAGACAGGCTAACCACTCTGCCATAGTAACACTATATTAAGTTCTGGTTTTAGTTTAGTTCTACTATAGTTTAGACCTGGTTTAGTCCCCGTTTAGTCCCGTTTAGTCCTGATTTAGTTTATGTTTCGTCTTGGTTTAGTCCAGGTTTAGTTCTGCTTTAGTTCTGATTTAGTCCTCATTTAGGTCTTGTTTAGTCTTGGTTTAGTCCTAGTTTTGTCCTGTTTTAGTCCTGGTTCCATTCTTGTTTAGTCCTGGTTCTGTTCTTGTTCAGTCCTGTTTTAGTCCTGGTTTAGTCTGGTTTAGATCTTGTTTAGTCCTGATTTAGTTCATCTTTAGTCCTGATTTAAAACTAATTTAGTTCTTGTCTAGTCCCATTTTAAACCTGATTTAGTTCTTATATAGTCCTGGTTTAGTCCTGTTTCAGTCCTGGTTCAATCCTGGTTTAGTTCTTGTTTAGTCCTAGTTTAATCCTAGTATAGTTCTTGTTTAGTCCTGTTTTAATCCTGATTTAAATCTTGTTCAGTCCTAATTTAGTCCTGGTTTAGTTCTTGTTCAGTCCTGTTTTAGTCCTGGTTTAGTCCTGATTTAGTTCTTGTTTAGTCCTGGTTTAGTCCTGTTTTAGTTATTCTTTAGCTTTTGTTTAGTCCTGGTTTAGTTCTGGTTTAGATCTGGTTTAATCCTGGTTTATTCCTGTTTAGTCCTGTTTTAGTAGTCCTGATTTAGTTTATGTTTAGTCCTGGTTTAGTCCAGATTTACTTCTTCTTTAGTTTTTGTTTGGCCCTGGTTTAGTTCTGGTTTAGATCATGTTTAGTCTTGGTATAGTCCTGTTTTGGTTCTTGTTTAGTCCTGTTTTAGTCTTGGTTTAGTTCTTGTTTAGTCCTGATTTAGTCCTGATTTAGAAGTAATTTAGTTCTTGTTTAGTCCTATTTTAAACTTGATTTATTTCATGTTTAGTCCTGGTTCAGTCCTTGTTTAGTCCTGTTTTAGTCTTGGTTTAATTCTTGTTCAGTCCTGTTTTAGATCTGTTTTAGTCCTGTTTTGGGTCTTGTTCAGTCCTGTTTTAGTCCTTATTTTGAAATACTTTAGTTCTTGTTCAGTCCTGTTTTAGTCTTTATTTTGAAATACTTTAGTTCTTGTTCAGTCCTGTTTTAGTCCTTATTTTGAAATACTTTAGTTCTTGTTCAGTCCTGGTTTAGTTCTTCTTTAATTAAACAAGACAAACAAACAAGACAATAAAAGGCTTCATAATTAGACGCAGACGATGCACACTGGGGGACTTCTTTGACCTCGACAGCGGCTTATCTAAATCTTGGAAGTGGTGAGTGCGTTGGTGGATCTGGTATGTCCCAGGAGAGGACCACTTTGTCTCAACACGGAGGAGGACGCTCACATTTCTGCATGAACTTAATCCCACACGTTCTGGACAACAACAACAACCACAGTCTGTAACATCAATTAGTCAGCAAAAAGAGAACAGATAATACTCCCTACAACTGTACAAGTCACCCTTATGGAACAGATAATACTCCCTACAACTGTACAACAACTTGCCCTTATGGAACAGATAATACTCCCTACAACTGTACAACAACTCACCCTCATGTAATAAATAATACTCCCTACAACTGTATAACTAGTCAGCTTTAAGTAACAGATAATACTCCCTACAACTGTACAACAACTCACTCTTATGTAACAGATAATACTCCCTACAACTAGACAACAACTCACCCTTATGTAACAGATAATACTCCCTACAACTAGACAACAACTCACCCTTATGTAACAGATAATACTCCCTACAACTGTACATGTCACCCTTATGAAACAGATAATACTCCCTACAACTGTACAACAACTCACTCTTATGTAACAGATAATACTCCCTACAACTAGACAACAACTCACCCTTATGGAACAGATAATACTCCCTACAACTGTACAACAACTAACAAATATAAAAACAGATAATACTCCCTACAAGTGTGCAACAACTCACCCTCATGCAACAGATAATACTCCCTACAACTGTACAAGTCACCCTTATGGAACAGATAATACTCCCTACAACTGTACAACTAAACCTTATTCAAGAAGGTAATACTCCCTACATCTATATAACTAGTCAGCTTTATATAACAGATAATACTCCCTACAACTGTACAACAACTCACCCTTATGTAACGGATAATACTCCCTACAACTGTACAACAACTCACTATTATGTAACGGATAATATTCCTTACAACTGTACAACTCACCCTTATGTAACAGATAATACTCCCTACAACTGTATAACTGGATAATACTCCCTACAACTGTACAGCTAGATAATACTCCCTACAACTGTACAACAACTCACAGCTATGTAACAGAAATTACTCCCTACAACTGCACAACTTAACCATATGTAACAAGGTAATACTCCCTACAACTGCGAAACTCACCCTTATGGAACAGATAATACTCCCTACAACTACAACTGTACAGCAACTCACTTTTATGTAGCAGATAATACTCCCTACAACTTTACAACAACTCACTCTTATGTAACAGATAAATCAATAAAGTGATCAGTAAAGTGTGTCTAAATCTAATAAGGCAGAAGGCTAACCACTCTGCCGCTGCTGCTGCTCCTCCACACTCCAAACACACACATAAATCAGAGGCTCTTTCACACTGGCCTCTTGTGTTTCTCAGAACTCTTTAACATTTGGCTGTTGTGTAATGAGTCCGCACACGGGGTTTAAAGGGGAGGCCCTCAAGAGTTTAAAATACACACACACATACAATACAATACACAACACACACACACACACACAAACGCACACACACACACACACACAAAGCGGATACTCGTCTGTACAAGTGTCACAACTGAAAATCGTGAACGAAGGAAAACGCTGGAGCTTTCCTCAATCGTTTTACTGAAGAATGATCTGAATCAGAACCAAGATCAATATGGTGATTATAATGAAGGAGGAAGAAAGAGAGGGAGGAAGAGAGAGAGAAGAAAGAGGAGAAGAGAGGAGGAGGGAGACGGGTGAGAGAGAGAGAGAGAGAGACAGAAAGAGAAAGGACAGGGAGGAGAGGAGGAGGGAGAGAGAGGGGAGAAGGGTGTGAGGGAGAGAAGGCAGAGAGGAGGAGAGACGAGGAGGTAGAGAGAGTGAGACGGAAAGAGAGAGGGAGAGAGAGAGAGAGCGAAGAGAGGAGAAGGGAGAGAGGGGTGAGAAGGAGAGAGAGGAGCAGAGGATGGGGGGGGGGACAGAGACGGAAAGAGAGGAGAGGGAGGAAGAGAGGATGGGGGAGAGAGGAGAGAGGGAGGAGGGAGAAGGAGAGAGAGGAGGAGAGGAGGGAGAAGAGGAGGGAGAGAGGGGCCGAGAAGAAGAGAGAACAGGGGAGAGAGAGAAGGACAGAGGAGAAAGGGAGTAGAAAGAAAGGATGAAGAGAGGGAGTGAGGAGGAGAGAGGAAGGAGGAGGAGGAAGAGGAGAGGAGAGAGGGAAAAGGAGGAGGAAGAATAGAGGAGAGAGGGAGGAAAAGGAGGAGGATGAAGAGAGGGATGAGGAGGAAGAGGAGAGAATGGAGAGAGGGAGGAGGAGAAGGAGGAGAAGAAGTGTTTCCATCACAGATGCTCAGACACTTGGGCTGCACATGTTTGATATGAACTGTTTACATAATACACACACACACACACACACACACACACACACACACACACACACACACAAACACACACACACACAAACACATACACACACATACACAACACACACACACACACTGTACTACACACACTGTACTTCACATACTGTACTTCACATACCATACTACACATACTGTACTACTATAGACATGTGTCACCGTAGTAATGAAGGATGTACTAGTAGTAGCAGTAGTAGTAATAATAGAAGCAGCAGTAGTAGATGTCATAGTAGTAGTAGTAGTAGCAGCAGTAGTAGCAGTAGTCGTTGTTGTTAGTAATTCTAGTAAAAGTGGTAGTAGTAGTAGTTGTAGTAGTAGTTGTTGTTGTTAGTAGTAGTAGTAGTAGCAGTAGTAGCAGTAGTAGTAGTAGTAGTAGTAGTAGTAGTAGTAGTAGTAGTAGTAGTTGTTGTTGTTAGTAGTTCTAGTAGAAGTGGTAGTAGTAGTAGTAGTTGTAGTAGTAATCGTTGATGTTAGTAGTAGTAGTGGTAGTAGTAGCAGTAGTAGCAGTAGTAGAAATAGAAGTAGTAGTCATTGTTGTTAGTAGTTCTAGTTAGAAGTGGTAGTAGTAGTAGTAGTAGTCGGAATACAAGTAGTAACAAAAGTAGTAATAATGGTAGAGTCTACTACTAGTTGTAGTACTAATACCAGTATGGTAGTAAAGGTAGCAGCTGTAGCAATAGAAATAGTAGTAGTAGTTGTAAAGGCAGTAGCAGTAAAAGTAGCAGTCACATAGTAAAAGCCGTAACAGTAGAAGTCAGTATAGTAGTAGTATAGTAAAAGTAGTAGTAGGAATGCAAGTACCAACTCTAGTTGAGGTAGATGTAATAGTAGCAGTAGTAGTAGCTGTGGTAACAGTATTGTAGAAGTTGTAGAAATAGTAAAAGTAGTAGTAGCAGTTCTAGTTGTATTAAAAGTAGCAGCAATAGTAGTGGTAGCTTTAGGAGTAGAAATACCAGTAGTAGTAGTAGCAGTAGTAACAGTAGTAGTAATAGAAGTAGCAGTAGTAGAAGTTGTAGTCGTAGAAGTAGTAGTAGCAGTAGTAGTAGTAGCAGCAGTAGAAGTTGTAGTGGTAGTAGAAGTAGTAGTAGTAGTAGTAGTAGTAGTAGTAGTAGTAGTAGTAGTAGAAGAAGTCGTAGTAGTAGTAGTAGTAGTAGTAGTAGTAGTAGTAGTAGTAGTAGTAGTAGTAGTAGTAGTAGTAGTAGTAGAAGAAGTCGTAGTAGTAGCAGCAGTAGTAGAAGTCATAATAGTAGTAGCACTAGTAGTAGTAGTAGTAGTAGTAGCAGTTGTAGTAGCAGCAGTAGTAGTAGTAGTAGTAGTAGTAGTAGTAGTAGCAGTAGTAGTAGTAGTAGTAGTAGTAGCAGTAGTAGCAGCAGCAGTAGTAGTAGTAGTAGTAGTAGTAGTAGTAGCAGCAGCAGTAGTTGTAGTAGTAGTACTAGTAGCAGTAGTAGTAGCAGTAGTAGAAGTCATAATAGTAGTAGCACTAGTAGTAGTAGTAGTAGCAGTAGCAGTTGTAGTAGCAGCAGCAGTAGTTGTAGTAGTACTAGTAGTAGAAGTCATCATAGTAGTAGTAGTAGTAGTAGTAGTAGTAGTAGTAGTGGTGGTGTTAATAGTAGTAGTATTAGTAGTAGCAGTATTAGTAGAATATTTTTGTACACAGGTTTCATTAGTACTTCATTATTACTCCACACTCGCAAACTGCTGCTATCTCCTGTTTGCTGATAACTGCCCCCACACGCCCACACTGGACTACAACTGCCCCTGTTGCATTCTGGGTCATTGAGTCCTTTAAAAGCAGAGTTATTTTTATCATTCTTTAGTCACTTCTAATCCAAGGCCACAAGTTTATCAGCTTGTTTTTCCTCGTGGCTGCACATGACATGACATTTTCTACGCACAAAAATAGAAAATGATAACTTCAAATGTTATTATTATAGGCTGATCTAAAGTTTTGAATATTTGAATGTTATAATTTTAATTTAAAGGTCCTACATTACATAAAGCTGACTCTTGTGAGCTTTAAATCACATTATGTTCCCTCCTAAAAAACAGACCTGGAGTTGTGTTTCACTCATTCACATGTTTGAGTAATGCTTTATTATTAGTCTATCTACATCACTAAAGCTGGAAATGCTCTGTTCCACCTTGTGATGTCACAAAGTGGTAATTTTCAAGTTAACAAAGTGGATCAGAAAATAGTGTAATATGGGCCCTTTAATCTACAAAAATATACTTTCACTTTCATATTAAGGTAAGATGTATCATGTGCCCCTGCTGGTGAAAAACAGTATTACAGTCACAAATGAACCTGAGATCCCATTATTTGATATCGAATAAAGACAAAGAGCTGCTTATCGTTTATATTCTTGTCACAATTTCAAACTTGATTTTGATACTAAGAAACAGACTCAATACTCTGAATACCGATTCTGATACCACAATGATAATAAAAAAAAACATAAATAATGAGTATTTTAATTACAATGTATTTTTACTTTTGTTTGTTTTTTTTAAATCCAATTCTAATTTTGTTGATAATGATAATATTGTAACATTTTATCATTTTATCTTGTAACGTTTTGAAAACTTTTGTCACTCAAAATATGCGTCACAGCTGCCAGTGTGAGACACCTGGCACAGATCTGGCAGCCTGGACTTACGGCACCTGCACCAGCAGCAGGATTTATTGAGCTTTTTGACCCCTGGTAGGTAAATTTATAACCAGGCTGGTGCCACCTAATGCCTTTACTCATTTCATTTCTCTCCAGCGACTAGGTCAAGAACCGAAATGCACTAGATGATTTGCAAAAACTCCAGAAGTGCGAGTTCAGGCACTGGACAATCGGCGAACAGCCATATATTCAGTGTTGGCAACAATTCCTGAGATCGAGGATTTAAAGCTGGAACAAAGAGAAGGTTTGGTGAATTTTATCAAGGGGAAAGACGTTATTGTCTTTCTTCCTACGGGATTTGGGAAAAGCTTAATATACCAGTTAGTCCCGTTAGTGGCGCATTACATACGTCACAACCAAATTGCAGCGATTGTTTAAATGATAAAAAGTACCCGACCTACCATCGAGCAAACAAATTCTAACACTGCAAGGTCAGACGGTTTCTACAAAGTGAAACCGGCTGATGAATCAGGCTAGGTAAATGATGGATAAATCCAAGAAAAGAAAAGTTTCTGAAGAAAACAGAGCGTTTAATGCTACATGGACAGACACATTCATGCTCCAGTACACGTGATAAAATGATGACAGGAACACAGAAACACAGAAGCCGACGGCATTTTTGGTTTGATGCAGGTGGATAATTCAAATTTTTAAGATTTTTATTTCCTACAATGAGGACTCAAATAGACGCTGAGTATTTCATTTGAAAGTAAGCATCCACAGGCACAATTCCACTGATGTCATAAATACAACACATTCTAGTCTTTTTTACAGAGCATACAGAAAAGAAAAGAAAAAAAAAGATATGCAGTGTTATCCTCATTTTTTGTGGCTCCGGGTGTTTTTTCTTTTCTGTGGGAGTCACTCCAAATGTCTCTGAGACTTTTTAAGGTTGACGACCTCTGATCTAGACAGTTTTTAATGTTAAAATGGTAGAACTTTCTTTTCTACTACCTTAAGAACCAAAACAACACATGCGACTTTTAATGATCACAAAATCTATATATATAATGTGACTTGTCTCCATGGAGATGTTATTACTTTGCTTGGAATGTTCCGCTGTATGGCATTAATAATTACTCTTATGTCTAATATATCCAAGGAGACAAGCGGGTAGTTACGGGTCAGATTGTTGGAGAGGCGAGCCCATTCACAGAAAAGAACACATGTTTTTTTTTCAAGTAATTAAACAAAAATACCAACGCAAAGCACAATATATACTTATACTTAATGCCATACTGCGGAACATTCCAGGCATTTTCAGGCAGCAGACCAAACACCAGAAAAGTTACGCCATGTTGAATTAAATTTAAGCCATGTTATAATCAAAAACAGAGCTGGGGTTGGGTTTGAGTAATCTTTTATTATCAGTCTGTTTACATCTCTAAAAGCTTAAACAATGCTCTGTTCCACCTTGTGATGTCATGAAGTGGTCGTTTTCAAGTGAACAGCTCCTTTTTACCTTTTAATCAGTCGAGATCGGCAATTCCAGGTCTGAATCCACCCAAATGATTCTGGTGAAGGTGTGCTGAGTTTAAAAACACCGTGAAGCACTTCATGACATCACGAGGTGGAGCTGAGCGTTTCGTAACGTAGATGAGAAAATAGCGTCGTATGGGCCCCGCGGAGAAAATAAAAAATCTAAAAATATTGCCTGTATACGCTGCGGCTTATCGGACGGGACGGCATCTGGGTTAAAATTAAACCAGTATTTGTTGCTCCGGCGCTGGGACCTTGAGGGAGGGGGGCGGGGCTAGGGGGTAGGGGGGTCGAGCCGTTACATAATATGCTTATACTAGGGAGGCGTAGTAGAATGATATCACGCCGAGGACTAAACCCGGACTATCTCGGGACCATGCGGGGGGACTATTTCGGGGTCTTGACGGTCTTGGAGGTCCGACGAGGTGACAAAGACTTAGTCCAGACTTAGTCCAGACCTGAGACATGAGTAACGCCTGAAGAACGCATCAGCTTAAGGAAACACTGTTAGAGAGATTTACAGCAGTGACGGATCAGATCTGTGTTTAAAATAGACCGAGTATTTAAAGGAGACATATGACGCTATTATCTGATCCGATCTGTGTTCTAATGTCATTTCCTCTTCGCAGACAGACCCAGGGCTGTGTTTTGTTTCATTCGCACGTGTTTAACGCACTCTTCAACGCTCTGTGTTGTCATGTGGTAATACAGGAAGTGCTCCATACACCTTCACAAGAATTAATTGGATCATTTAATCTTTTCTGGAATTGTAAATCTCAGTAAAAGGAGCTGTTAACTTGAAAACTACCAGTACATGACATCACAAGGTGGGTGGGGGTTACTCAAACATGTGTGAGTGAAACAAAACACAAGTCCAGGTCTGTTTTTGATGATGTAACAACATAAAAACATGGTTCACGTCCGTCAATTTTGCGTATAGGAGCTTTAAAGATGCGTTGTATGAGGGCCTGTTTACACCAGAATGCTTGCGGGTAAAAACGACTATTTTACTGGAAATGCCTTTCGTTTAAACTGTGACGGCTTTTTTGGGGCTTAAAAACGCAAAAATCTGAACCACCCTCCAGAGCAGAAAAGTTGAATATGCTCCACCGTAGCATTTCCGTAGCCTGATTCATCAGACATTGTTCGCTCATCAAAAAAGCATGTCTGAAGAGGTTTGAGAGTCATCCATGCACGTTTGAGTAATTTAGTGATCTCTCCCGGGCTCTATTCAGAACCTCCTTATGGTTAGAGTCTGTGCATATATACTATAATATATATACTAAATATACTAAATATACTATATATATACTGAATATACTAAAACATAATACAAATTGTACACAAACACTTGACAAACTTAATACAATGTGCGGTAGTTTCATTACTGGGATGTGCGCTGATTGTGTTGTGATAGTGCTCTGAAGGGGGAGTGACATGTTAATACACTTTTTTGGGCAATTTCAAAACTATAAAAGGTAACATGTGATCTAAATATGTTAAGAGTTAAGCTGCGTTCAGATAGCCTGATTCATCAGCCGGTTTCACTTCGTAGAAAATGTCTGACCTCGCAGTGTTAGAATTCGTTCACTCGATGGTAGTCGGGTACTTTTTTTCATTTAACCAATCGCTGCTATTTGGTCATGACGTATGTAACGCGCTGGTAACGGAGCTAACTGGTATATTAAGCTTTTCCCAAATCCCGTAGGAAGAAGGACAATAACGTCTTTCCCCTTGATAAAATTCACCAAACATTCTCTTTGTTCCGGCTTTAAATCCTCGATCTTGGGAATCATTGACAACACTGAATATATCTCATCTCTTCACTGATTGTCTGGTGCCTGGACTTGCACTTTTTTACGAACCATCTATTGTATTCTGATTCCTGACCTAGTTGTTGGAGAGAAATGAAGTTGAGTGGAAGCACTAGGTAGCACCAGCCTGGCTAGCGTTTCCATCAACACTGCCCAAGACAGATCTGGTCAGATCTGCTCATGTCGTGCACGTGTTTACGTCACATACATCACCACCCAGCGTCACCACTGAGCCGCCTGGCATGCAAACACAAACCAATTCCACACACTTTTGCGTCCCTGTATGACTATCCAGTGATGTAAAGATGCCATCATCCAGAAGAAGAAGAAAGAAAAAGACCCGGGAGCCACAAACACCAGAACAAGAAATCTACAGTACACCATGGCATTACTCGGGGCGTGCAAAAATACCAAAATATCGTTATATCATTTGATAATATCATATTGTTTAATGTGATTATACAGTATCAATATCGCAGACTGCTGTATCGATATATCACCAAGAGTATTTTTTGATATATTTTACGAAATTATTTTGTTACAGCTACAGTTTTGTTGATTGTTTAGAGGAAGGAAACTCATTTATGTGACACATTGACATTTTCACTGTTTTGATGATGAAAATGTTTGTGTTTGTGGCCATGATTTAGCCTTTATTTTTATTGAACTGTATCAAATTGATTTGAAATATATCGTATCGAATCAAAAGTGCACTGTATGGAGATATGTATCGTATTGTGGCCTATCTATCGAGGTATGTATCGTATCGACAGCTTCTTAATGATACCCAGCTCTAGTCATTACCTGAATATTAATATAAATACGCCGCTGATCGCCTCCGCTGATGTGTTTTATGTCATAAATACACTTAAGACACTCTCGCCCAGGGAAATGAAGGCACTCGCAGACCGCCGCAGACGCCCTGGATGCGTGTCAAGTATTTTTCTCCCATTGGTCCATACGTGTCGGTGGTGTTTGAACTCAAATGCAAAGGCTCCAACTAGAGGTGTTTGAACGCTAGCCAGGCTGGTGCCACCTAGTGCCTCCGCTCAATTTCATTTCTCAGGAATCAGAATACACTTGACTCGCAAAAACCCCGGAAGTGCAAGTTCGGGCACCAGCCAATCAGCGAAGAGCTATATATTCTGTGTTGGCAACGATTCCCGAGATTGAGGATTTAAAGCCGGAACAAAGAGAATGTTTGGTGAATTTTATCAAGGGGAAAGACGTTATTGTCCTTCTTCCTACGGGATTTGGGAAAAGCTTAATATACCAGTTATTTCAGATTGCAGCGATTGGTTAAATGAAAAAACCCCGCCTACCGTCGAGCGAATGAATTCTAATGTTGCAAGGTCAGACAGTTTCTATGAAGTGAAACCGTCTGATGAATCTGGCTACTCTTCAACGTGACCACAAGTAAACTGTCCACACTCTCCTCAGCTCTGTAGCGACTCGTTGCCATGGAAATAAGAAACGTATAAATGATTAGCCAATGTACAGAGTTGTATTAAAAACAAAGTTAGAAATACATGACACATTCAATCTGAAACTTCCTCCGACCGAAACGACCAAAGGAAACAACATCGTAACAGAAAATAGTGTAATAAGTTCTATTAAAGGTTCACTGCGTAACTTTGTTTTGACTTTATTATTAGATGTTTCACAGTATTGCATTAAATCTGTCTAGCTCAAGCAGGTGACACCGTCAGACCAAATTACAGGTCACGTCTGCGGAGAAGCGACCCCACTCACTGTAAGAACTCATGTTTTTCTGCGTATGTTTTTTTTTTTCTTTTTTTAACGCCTAAATGCGAATAAGGACAAGATGTAAATGCCATACGGTGGAACATTCCAGGCAAAGCAATAAAATCTCCATGGACACAAGCAGTTAGAGGACTCCACCATTAAAGTTAAAATAAGAGTATACTGTTACTTCAAAATAATATTACTCAAGTACAAGTACGAAGACGTGGACTACGAAAAAGTAAAAGAGTAAAAAATATTGGGGAATACTACAACTCAAGTAAAAGTAACTGCTGTGACATAATAGTTGATTTAGAATTTGAAGTTAGCGTAATTTGAAGGAAAATTATCAAAAATGTGTTTTCAAAAATTTGACAAATTTTCAAATACGAAATTTTAAAATCATTTCGTATTGTCACATAAAAGCTTTTTGTCACTTGCACACTTACTCACAGTGGGAAGTAAGAGTACTGTTACTTCAATAAAAATATTACTCAATCAGGAGTAAAAGTATGCTGCTAGAAAAGTACTCTGAAAAGTATAAATTCTTTAAAAAGTTACTCAAACAAATGTAACTGAGTACTACCTTAAATACCTTCATAAATAGAGGAAGATGTACTCAATTTTGTTACAGATACAAGAGCAAAGAAATAAAGTAAAAGTATCTGTTTAAAAATGTATTTAAAGAGTGAAAAGTAAAAGTATTTTGCAATTTGAAAATTACAAAAACAAGAAACACGTGATTTTAAGGAGAAATCTAAATAAATGAAAAATGCGTCAAAATGAAAGTGTCAAAAGTGTAACGGTGCTGTACTCACGAGAGGTGTCAGAGCTGCTGAAGAACTGAGCTGTTTTTAAAAAGAACTGATTCTGAAGAGAGAAAGAGAGAGAGGGAGAGAGAGAAAGAGAGGGAGGGAGGAGAGGAGAGAGAGAGAGAGGCTACAGTGTCTCCTCCTACGGAGCGAAAGAGCACAATGAAACGCCTTCAGACTGAGAGAGGAGAGTTAGAGAGAGAGAGGGAGGGACGGAGAGAGAGAGAGGGAGAGGTGGGGGTTAGGAGAGAGAGGGAGGGAGAGAGAGAGAGAGAGAAGGGATGGGAGGGAGGAGAGTTAGGAGAGGGAGGGAGAGAGAGAGAGAAATGTGGGACGAAGGAGGGAGGGATAGAGAAAAGAATTAGGAGAGAGAAAGAGAGGGAGTTAGGGGGAAGGAGAGAGAGAGGGGAAAGAAAAAGAGAGAGAAAAGAGGGGGGTTAGTGAAGAGAGAGGGAGGGAAGAGGGGGGTTAGGAGAGAGAGAGAGAAAAGTGGGAGGGAGAGGGGGAAGGAGAGTGAGAGAAAGAAAGAGAGAAAAGTGGGAAGGAGGGATAGAGAAAAGAAGGGGGTTAGGGGAGAGAGAAAGAGAGAGAGAGAGGGAGTTAGGGGAAGGCGGGAGAGAGGGGAGGAAAGAGAGAAAAGAGGGGGGTTAGTAGAAAAAGAGGGAGGGAAGAGGGGAATTAGGAGAGAGAGAGAGAGAGAGAGGGAGGGAGGACGTTAGGGGGAAGGAGAGAGAATGAGAGAGAGAAAGAAAGAGAGAGAGAAAAGTGAGGGGGGAGAGAAAAGAGGGTGGCTAGGGAAGAGAGAGGGAGAAGAGAGGGAGGCATTAGGAGAGACTGGAAGAGGGAGGCTGGGAGGGAGAGAGAAAGAGAAAACAGGGAAGGAGGGATAGAGAAAAGAGCGGGGTTAGTGGAGAAAGAGGGAGAGAGGGGGAAGGAAGCGGGTGGTTTGGAGAGAGAGAGAGGGGGAGAGGAGGAGAGAAAAGAAGGAGGGAGAGGGAAGAGAGGAAAGAGGGGGAGGAAAGGGAGCGGGAAGAAAGGGCAGGAGAGAGACCAGACTTTCTCCTTCTACAGCACGAACGAGCACAATGAAACGCCTTCAGACGGAGAGAGGAGAGATAGAGAGATAGAGAGAGAGAGAGGAGGGAGAAGGGGGAGAAAGAGAGAGGGAGAGGAAAGCAAGAGAGAGAGAGAGACCAAACTTTCCCTCCTACAGAGTGAACAAGCACAATGAACCACCTTTGGAGTGAGAAAGAAGGGCAAAGAAAGAGAGAAAGAGAGAGAGAAAGAGGGGAAGGGAGAGAGAGAGCGAGAGTGAAGAGAGAAAAAGAGAGAAAGAGAGAGAGAGGGTGGGGTACTGGCAGAAGGAAATATGCAGTCACACTTGGGCACGGACCTTATAAAATCACATGTTCATCGCACAATAATTTACATCTTAAATCTCACAATTTCAGTCACGGTAAAGCCAAACACTAGCATGCTGACTACACACTTCCTGATTCTATGTCAATACAGGCCTTTTAATTAGACAGAGAGGATACACGGCGAACTTATTTTGACCTCAAGAGCGGAAAAGTCTTCAGTTAGAGAAGTCAAATATGATGTAACGGGTGTTTGTTGACATTTTGACGCTTTAGAAAACACGTTATATCATTTGTGTTTTTGGTGAACTCCTGACTTCGGTTTGCCAGATTCAGAGTTTAAATCCAGCGTGTGGAAGCAGAGAATGCGCGAGCTCTCCAGAGGTTTGAGATATGCGGCGGTCGGAGCGGGAGAATCTCGCGGTAAACAAACAGCATCGCAAATAGAAGTGCGGAACGTGAGATATGGACGTGATCGACGTGTGTGGAACTGCGCAAAGACACGGGCGAGAACGTGGACAAAACTAAAAAAAAAAGAAAAAAACTGTACGATTTTTATTTACTATTGCATAACGCAACTGTGTCCTAAGATGCGACGTAAACATGTTCTTAATTAAACCTAAAATGTCTCTCTCTGATCTGATTGGTCTCTAACTAAACCCCAGCACCTTCACCTGTCATGAGTCAGTGCTAGTGCAGCCTCTGCAGCCTCTGCAGCTCAGGGAGGGAAATCTGGAGGTTCTGAACTTTCACATGAGACCTGAACATAAACTGAGAATGAGACAAACTTGGATGTGTCTATCTGCAGGTGAAGACTCTGGAAACACAGGTTCACATGTGATTGTATGTGACAGTATGTGACAGTATGTGATTGTATGTGATTGTATTTTATTGTATGTGATTGTATTGTGATGTATGTGATGTATGTATGTGTGTTTGATGTATGTGATTGTATGTGATTGTATGTGATTGTATGTGATGTATTGTTGTATGTATGTGATTGTATGTGATGGTATGTGATTGTATATGATTGTATGTGATATATGTGATTGTATGTGATTGTATGTGATTGTATGTGATAGTATGTGATAGTATGTGATTGTATGTGATTGTATGTGACAGTATGTGATTGTATGTGATTGTATGCGATAGTATGTGATTGTATGTGATGGTATATGATAGTATGTGATTGTATGTGATTGCATGTGATAGTATGAGATAGTATGAGATTGTATGTGATTGTATTTGTTGATATGTGATGATATATGATTGTATGTGATTGTATGTGATTGTATGTGATGGTATATGATTGAATGTGATTGTATTTGATGATATATGATATATGATTGCATGTGATGGTATATGATTGAATGTGATTGTATTTGATGATATATGATATATGATTGCATGTGATGGTATGTAATTGTACATGATTGTATGTGATTAAATGTGATGGTAAATGATTGTATTGTAATTGTACGTGATTGAATGTGATAGTATTTGATGATATGTGATTATATGATAGTATGTGATAGTATATGACAGTCTGTGATGGTATGTCCACATGAACATAAATAGAACGCATTTTTACACATCTACAGTTCTGTTTGTATTACTATCCCCTGATGCCGCAGTGTAATCTCATTTAATGCAATGCCATCATTGCTCTGAAGTTTTACAACAAAGCTTTATGTAGTCGTCAGTGAACTCAACCAAATATCGACCTACGCAAGAGATTTAAGGCCGACAGCTGATACGCAAAAAAGTGCAAATATCGGCACAATACATAGACAAAAAGATATATTGGTTGATTTCTACTTTAAACACCATATGTTCCCATTACTGAAACAACTAATCATGACATTTATTTTTAGAAATGTCATGAAACAAGTGAGTCAAAATGTAATCTAGTTCAAACTACTCCAAATCAGGTTACAATTTGGCTCATCTTTTAGAGCGGACGTCATAGTTCGCAGTGTGTGACTGTGATTCAGATAAGAGTGCTACTGTTCCAGAGTGTGCAGTGACCTCATGCTCGAAATGTGGGAAACTTCACCGAGCGCGGACACTGGGGTTATAACTGTAATGGGCCTTATATGCAGTACAGGAACACGCCTCCTGTTGACATAAAAGGTCATCCGCACTTCCTGTCTCCATAAAAGCCGGTCCCTGTCCTCCCCGCCCCTGAGCGCTGCCCCCTGCTGCTGTGGTGAGGCACTTGTGTAAGGTGCAACCACAAACTCAAAACAGACTCAGCACAGATTTCCACATCGTGTTAAACCACAAACTTCTGACAGTTAAAGGCACACTGTGGAACTTTTCTGGAGGAGCGTCTAGAAAGGTCCTCAGAATGGCATTAAACTTAACAAGCAGAACCTGGGGTGACCACAAAGTACTATTTATGCATGTACAACTACCAAACTAAACTACTACTACACCTACTACTACACCTGCTACAAGTATTACTACTACTACTACAACTACTGCTACTGCTGCAACTCCACTACTGATACTACTATTACTACTACTACTACTACTACTACTACTACTACTACTACTACTACTACTACTACTATTACTACTACAACTACTGCTACTGCTGCAACTCCACTACTGATACTACTATTACTACTACTACTACGACTACTACTGCTACTACTACTCCAATACTACTCCTACTACTTCTGCTGCTACTCCAATACTACTCCTACTACTATTACTATTACTGCTACTTCTACTACCATGACTACTTTTAATTACTACTACTGCTACCATCACTACTCGTATTACTACTACTATGATTACTACTCTTACTACTTTTACTATTATTACTACTATTACTACTACAACTACTACTACTACTACTGCTCCAGCTACTATTCACACTATTAATACTTCTAGTACTACCTACTACAATTACTGCTACAACTACTAGTACTACTACTACCGCTGCTACTCCACTACTACTACGACTACAATTACTACTACTACTACAATTACTACTACTACTACTACTACTACTACTACTACTACTACTACTGCTACTACTCCAATACTACTCCTACTACGACTGCTGCTACTCCAATACTACTCCTACTTCTAGTACTACTACTACTACCACCATTACTACTCTTACTACTACTACTACTACTACTACTACTACTACTACTACCACTACTACTACTACTACTACTATTAACACTATTAATACTACTACTACTATTTACAACTATTACTGCTGCAACTACTACTACTACTACTACTACTATTAGTATTAATACTACAACAAGCACAATTAACACTATTAATACTACTATTACTACTGCTGCTACTCTAGTATTACTCCTAATACTACTGCAACTACTCCAATACTCCTCCTCATCCTACTATTACTACTACTGCAACTACTGTACTATTAACACTCTTACTACTACTACTGCTACTTCTACTACTACTAACTACTACTACTGCTACAACTACTATTATTACTACTACTACTACTGCTACTTCTACTACTACTAACTACTACTACTGCTACAACTACTATTATTACTACTACTACTACTACTACTACTACTACTACAGTTTTTACTTCCACAAACTCATGTGAGTGTTTTTGGTCCTTAACAACGCCTATGTCCCTCTGAAAATGTCCTTAAACCAAAACCTCGTCCATGTTTGTGTCTTAGAGCTTGTCCTTTTGAAACGTCTGGTCAGATCTACAGCGTGAGTGGGAATAGCAGAGGAGATGTCCCGGTCTCCTGGACACTACAGCTACAGTTAAATCAAGTGTTTGGGCTTTGTAAAAACACAGGCGTAAATATCTGCTCATAGAAACGCTAAAAGAGTTATAGACTGAATCAAGGAGGCCCAAGACACGTGAGGGATTTTTAAGGTACACTACAGAACGTTTCTTTTCTGCTTGTCTCCATGGAGATCTTATTGCTTTTCCAGGAATGTTGCTTGGTATGACATTAAGCATCTAGCATTTATTCATTACGGGTGTTTCTGTTGCTCAGAAATACAAAAATTCCATCTGTGAATAGGAACGCGTCTCCACAGATGTGACCTGTAAAGTAGCGTAGTGCTGTAACCTGCTTGTCTCTCTCATGACAGTCAGGTTTAATCTATACTGTGGAACATTCTAGACAAAGCAAAAACATTTCCATGGAGACATGCAGGGAGTTTAATTCATTCTTTCAAACTGTTTTTTGCTACTTTCATTCTGTCTATTTCTTTCAGAATTTATCCAAAGTTATTATGTAAGTTAATAAAGCTGAAATACATCCATTCAAAATACATTCATGTCATTTTATTTAAAGCCACAATGGGTAACTTTGTATGTGTATGTGACTGTATGTGATTGCATGTGATTATATGTGATTTTATGTGATTGTATATGATGGCATGTGACTGTATATGATTTTATGTGATGGTATGTGATTTTATGTGATTGTGTGTAATTTTATGTGATTGTTTGTGATTGTGATTGTATGTGATTGTGTGTGATTGTATGTGATTGTATGTGATTGTGTGTGATTGTATGTGATTGTATGTGATTGTGTGTGATTGTATGTGATTGTGTGTGATTGTGTGATTTTATGTGATTGTGTGTAATTTTATGTGATTGTTTGTGATTGTGATTGTATGTGATTGTGTGTGATTGTGTGTGATTGTGTGTGATTGTGTGTGATTGTGTGTGATTGTATGTGATTGTGTGTGATTGTGTGTGATTGTATGTGATTGTGTGTGATTGTATGTGATTGTGTGTGATTGTATGTGATTGTATGTGATTGTATGTGATTGTGTGTGATTGTGTGTGATTGTTTGTGATTGTGTGTGATTGTGTGTGATTGTATGTGATTGTGTGTGATTGTATGTGATTGTATGTGATTGTTTGTGATTGTATGTGATGAATGTGACTATGCGATTGTTTGTGATGGTATATGATTGTATGTGATTATATGTGATGGTAAATGATTGTATGTGATTGTATATGATTGTATGTGATTGTATGTAATTGTAAGTGATGGTATGTGATTGTATGTGATTGTAAGTGATGGTATGTGATTGTATGTGATTGTAAGTGATGGTATGTGATTGTATGTGATGGTAAGTGATGGTATGTGATTGTATGTGATTGTAAGTGATGGTATGGTGCCTAAGCTGAAATACGTCTGTTCAAAATACATTCATTTAAAGCCACAGTGGGTAACCTCTTTTTATCCAAGAAATACACAACATAATAGCATTTTTGTTTGTTTGTTTGTTTGTTTTTCACTTTGGTTATGATGGCTTGCGCTGAAAAACAAACTTACAAACCAAAAAACAATACTGCGGACTTGCATCTCCACAAACCTGACTCTTATTTGGCTTCTTTTCTTACTTGCTTCCATGGAAATGTTATTCGTTTAGCTATAATATTCCACAGTATGACATAAAACATATCTATCTACATGAAGAAAGTTCCCTAGTATGATTTTAACTTCCTGTTTGTATTTCCATGGGATCATTCAGCTGACCTTTCACCTCTAGAAAGTAAATAAATGTCTGAATGTTTAGTTTTCAAAAGTTTGAGGGAAACACAAAATAAAATATACAGTATATACTCAAAATACAAATTAGATCTACTTCTAGTTACTTCAAAATAACTTCACAAAGTACTAGAGCAAATACTATCATTACTACTACACTCAAGGCAGGCATACTAGTACATCTTACTACTACTACTCGTGAACTTCAGTGACGGTGAGTAAAAGTGATTTGTTGTCCTGAGTGCTGGATATTTGTAGTGGCCCCTCTGACAGTTCAAAGGTCACAGGTCAGCGCTCCTCTTGACCTCTGGATTAGTCCTGGTTTAGTCCCGGTTTAAATAGACCAGACCAGAGACAGGATTTCTGGTGGAAGGCTAATTCAGGACGAGCACACGGAGCCATATAACATTATTACATCCGAGTTGGATTTTTTTCAATTTCAGGTGATTTTATGGTGACAAAATACGTAAAAACACGCATGGTTTATCTCTGTTAAGTTTTTGTTTTATATGGATAGGCCCAGTAATTGCAAACACTGCCAACGAAGTTTTAAGATAGTCTGAAAACTCAAGAAAAAACACAAAATGTGAGTTATTTATGGTCAGATCATTTTAAAATACAGCTCGGATTAAAGATAAAGCTTCAGACAGAGCAGTGCCTACAGTTAGCGCCGCACCACACGTTTTTAAAAGCGCGTGAACTTTACTGAACTGCTCCCTGACCTGAGCTGGACCAACCGTGAGGCCCTCTGTAAACCAGGACCAGTCCAAGACCAAGACCAAGACCAGACTGAACCCAGACCAGAGCCACGCACAACAAACACCTCATTATAGAAACAGGACCAGGATGGACTATATGTGAGAAAGAGAGAAAGAGAGAGAAACAGAGAGAAAGAGAGAGAGAGCCGGACAGAGGTAAAGAAAGAGAGATGGACAAAGAGAGAGAGAAACAGAGACAGAGGGAGGGAGAAAGACAGAGAGAGAGAAGCTGAGAGAGAGAGAAAAAGAGATGGACAAAGGGAGAGGCAGAGAAAGGGATGAAGAGAGAGAGAAAATTTAGAGACAGATGGAGAGAGGGACAAAGAGAGAAAGAGAGAGAGACAGCGACAGACATAGAAAGAGAGCAGGATGGAGAGAGGGATAGAAAGAAAAAGAAAGAGAGCAGGACAAAGAAAGAGAGAAACAGAGAGAGAGAGAGAGAGAGAGAGAGAGAGAAAGAGAGAGAGAGAGAGAGAGAGAGAGAGAGAGAGAAGAGAGAGAGAGAGAGAGAGAGAGAAGAGAGAGAAGAGAGAGAGAGAGAGAGGAGAGAGAGGGAGGGAGAGAGAGAAAGAGAGATTGAGAAAGAGAGAGATAGAGAGAGAGGGTTGGAGAGAAAGAGAAGGACAAAGAGAGAGGGATGAGAGAGAAAGAGAGATGATGGAGAGAGAAGGACAAAGCGAGAGAGAGACAGAGAGAGAGAGAGAGAGGGAGAAAGAGAGAGGAAAGGAAATGGACAGAGAGAGGGAGAGACAACGAGAGAAAGAGACGGAGCGAGAGGGAGAGGAGAGGACAGTGAAAGAAAGAAAGAGACAGACAAAGAGTATCGAGTCTATTCCTTTTGTACCGGAATAAAGTTACAAATTTTAATATCACGACAACAGCAGAAACTGTAGTAAACGAAGAACTGTCTTGAAAACGGCGACATGTTCCGGACTCTGATCTGATCATTAAAAGCGTAACTGTTCTCACCGTCTGGAGCGTCTTCACAGATGAGGTTGAAGTCTTCGTAGGAGTCCCATCGGATCAGAGGGTCCTGGGTGTTGTAGTCCACAGACACAGAGGGGCCATTCTCCAGGTGCTGCAGCCCTAAACCAGAGACAACAAAACACCAATGTCTACGAGAATTTAGAACACTTAAAAGTATTGTTTTTCCACTCTTAAAGGGCTCGTATCGCTCTATTTTTATTATTCATTTATACATTATTCAACCCCAAAGATTGTTGCTGTTGTTGTTAATGAGAAGGGTACGGAAGCCGAGAGGGGTCACAACAAACGCAAACGCCGCAACAAAAACAAATGCGACAACACAAATGCAAACACCACAACACAAATGCAAACACCACAACACAAATGCAAACACCACAACACAAACGCAAACACCACAACACAAATACAAATGCCACAACACAAATAACAAACGCCACAACACCAATACAAATGGCGCAACACATTAAAAAGCCACAACATCAAAAAGCCACAACAAACAAAAAAAAAGCCACAACGGAAATGACCGCGGGACTCTATTTTAATGCAAAACGCCGCAACAAACGCAAAAGCACAACAAACGCAAACGCCACACCAATACAAACGCCACAACACAAATACAAACGCCACAACACCAATACAAATGGCGCAACACATTAAAAAGCCACAACACATCAAAAAGCCACAACAGAAGTGACCGCGGGACTCTATTTTCCGACGGACCGATCAAGCGGCAAGTGAAGAAGAAGAACTACAACGTGAAAAGTAAAGGAACGGAGAAGTTGGAAACGTAAGTAAAATTAATTTATTGTTTTATCAGTATTCATTTCACATTGTAGTTCTTCTTCTTCACTTGCCGCTTGATCGGTCCGTCGGAAAATAGAGTCCCGTGGTCACTTGCATTAAGGCTTTTGGATGTGTTGTG
Organism: Boleophthalmus pectinirostris; assembly: GCF_026225935.1. Classification (NCBI taxonomy): domain Eukaryota; kingdom Metazoa; phylum Chordata; class Actinopteri; order Gobiiformes; family Gobiidae; genus Boleophthalmus; species Boleophthalmus pectinirostris. Next base: position 35,415,595 of record NW_026570970.1, on the reverse strand, counting down.
GCTTTTGGATGTGTTGTGGCTTTTGGATGTGTTGTGGCGTTTGTATTCGTTGAGGCGTTTGCATTAAAATAGAGTCCCGCGGTCATTTCCTTTGTGGCTTTTTTTGGTGTGTTGTGGCTTTTTGTTGTGTTGTCGCATTTGTATTTGTTGCGGCGTTTGCGTTTGTTGTGACCCCTCTCGGCTTCCGTAGAAGGAGACACATTTTTGGGTCAGAAGTTTGGAGATTTATTTTAAAAACAGTGAATCTCCCATCGAGTTATATAAGCCATCATGACAAATTCTAGAACATGGACACAACCTGTAACTAAGTGTCCAGTTTAGATATACTAGTAGGAAAAGTAGTGTGATTCTTTACAAAAATAGCGATTGTACAAAAGATGAGTCTATCTTTTCGTTGTTTTTTCATGTGTGTGTGAAGATAATACTTCCTGTCACTCTGTATTCATCGTTCATTCAGTCACCAGGCAAAAGTGTAAACAGTGAAACTCACCATGGATCTTCTCTGGGCCAAAAGAGAAGACAAACTCCACTTTCCCATACTCCGGAAATCTGTCATCTGGAAACACAAACACGTCCAACTATTCAACGATTTCATAACACAAATCATGACTGAAGATTAAAAGTGCATTGTGGGACTTCTCCAGTGTTTGTCTCCATGGAGATGCTGGTGCTTCTTTCTTTCTCTGACAAGAAAAGGTTCATAGTGCACCTTTAGAATCATCAGAAAGTAAAACATCTCTGTTAACATACTATGAGGAATGGCCCATATATAGTTGTGTTTGGTTTTCTTTTGGTATTGGTCAGATGCTGCTGATTTTTGGCACCAGTATTTTTCTGTGTGCCATGTGTCATTCCCAGTTTGTCCTTTTTGAACAGACTAAAAATAATAGAGCAATCATGGAACTAATCATTTTATCTCCCAAATGAATATTTTTGAATTATCTGTGAACACTTTGCAAGATCAATTCTCACAATTTTTTTGAGTTCTTGAGGATCCTCTTACAGCAGAAGCTTGTGACAGCTCCTGCACTACCTGTCAATCACTGAACAGTGATTGGTGATTGGTCACTGGTTATAGTAACAATACCACACCTAACACCATAACTTAACACAAATTTATGGGCCTTAATATGGATATTAAAAACCTAATATCAAAATCTGTAAGTGTGGTTCACAGGAGCAAGACAAATACTGGACATTGTTTTTATCTCCAATTTATATCAGACTTTTCCTTTTGACACCATGACTGATTCTGAACCATGTGATTCTAAATGTTTCATCAACTTTGACTATAATAGAGAGAGAGTACCTCTGCAGGAGTAGTAGAGTATAGAGAGAGAGTACCTCTGCAGGAGTAGTAGAGTATAGAGAGAGAGTACCTCTGCAGGAGTAGTAGAGTATAGAGAGAGAGTACCTCTGCAGGAGTGGTAGAGTATAGAGAGAGTAGAGAGTAGAGTAGTAGAGTACCTCTGCAGGAGTGGTAGAGTATAGAGAGAGAGTACCTCTGCAGGAGTGGTAGAGTATAGAGAGAGAGTACCTCTGCAGGAGTGGTAGAGTATAGAGAGAGAGTACCTCTGCAGGAGTGGTAGAGTATAGAGAGAGAGTACCTCTGCAGGAGTGGTAGAGTATAGAGAGAGAGTACCTCTGCAGGAGTAGTAGAGTATAGAGAGAGAGTACCTCTGCAGGAGTGGTAGAGTATAGAGAGAGAGTACCTCTGCAGGAGTGGTAGAGTATAGAGAGAGAGTACCTCTGCAGGAGTGGTAGAGTATAGAGAGAGAGTACCTCTGCAGGAGTGGTAGAGTATAGAGAGAGAGTACCTCTGCAGGAGTGGTAGAGTATAGAGAGAGAGAGTACCTCTGCAGGAGTGGTAGAGTATAGAGAGAGAGTACCTCTGCAGGAGTGGTAGAGTATAGAGAGAGAGTACCTCTGCAGGAGCGGTAGAGTATAGAGAGAGAGTACCTCTGCAGGAAGTAGGTAGAGTATAAGAGAGAGAGTACCTCTGCAGGAGTGGTAGAGTATAGAGAGAGAGTACCTCTGCAGGAGTGGTAGAGTATAGAGAGAGAGTACCTCTGCAGGAGTAGTAGAGTATAAAGAGAGAGTACCTCTGCAGCAGTGGTAGAGTATAGAGAGAGAGTACCTCTGCAGGAGTAGTAGAGAGTATAGAGAGAGAGTACCTCTGCAGGAACAGTAGAGTATAAAGAGAGAGAGTACCTCTGCAGGAGTAGTAGAGTATGGAGAGAGAGTACCTCTGCAGGAGTGGTAGAGTAGAGAGAGAGAGTACCTCTGCAGGAACAGTAGAGTATAAAGAGAGAGAGTACCTCTGCAGGAGTAGTAGAGTATGGAGAGAGAGTACCTCTGCAGGAGCGGTAGAGAGTATAGAGAGAGAGAGAGTACCTCTGCAGGAGTAGTAGAGTATAGAGAGAGAGTACCTCTGCAGGAGTGGTAGAGTATAGAGAGAGAGTACCTCTGCAGGAGTGGTAGAGTATAGAGAGAGAGTACCTCTGCAGGAGTAGTAGAGTATAGAGAGAGAGTACCTCTGCAGGAGTAGTAGAGTATAGAGAGAGAGTACCTCTGCAGGAGTGGTAGAGTATAGAGAGAGAGTACCTCTGCAGGAGTGGTAGAGTATAGAGAGAGAGTACCTCTGCAGGAGTGGTCCAGCTGCTCCTTGTTGAAGAGCAGAGACAGTTCGTGAACTGCACATGTGTGGAACTGCACACGGAACATGACGTCTCTGCTGGGCCCACGCACACGCTTATGGTAACACTTCAACTGTCAACACAAACACACACATGTGTACAGGTTATGTTCTGTGTAACACTGCCCAGAGTTTTATAGTAACACTTTAAGAGTCAACACACACACACACACACACACATGTGTACAGGTTATGTTCTGTGTAACACTGCCCAGAGTTTTATTGTAACACTTTAAGAGTCAACACACACACACACACACACACATGTGTACAGGTTATGTTCTGTGTAACACTGCCCAGAGTTTTATAGTAACACTTTAAGAGTCAACACACACACACACATGTGTACAGGTTATGTTCTGTGTAACACTGCCCAGAGTTTTATTGTAACACTTTAAGAGTCAACACACACACACACACACACACACACACACATGTGTACAGGTCCTGTGCTCAGACATCAGTGTCCTGTGGTAACAGTTCAGCTGAAGAGAGAAAGGCAGTGGAGTATGTGGCCTATGTAACTCAATGTTTATGTACAAACTAAAAATCTGATCTGATTTCTGGAGTTATCCGATTACTGAAATGTCATGTAAACAGTTGGATCTGATGTGAGTAATCTGATTACTGTCTCATTGTTCACTCCTGAGCAGTTTTGACAAGAAAAATAATGAAAAAACTGCAGACTATGAAAGAGGAAATGTTATGTTAAAATACACCGTGTCTTCCAAACACAAAGTTACTCTAAAAATCACTGACACGTGTCACCAGGTGATTCTGTGATCATTATTAAAGTACATTCAAGTACATTCAAGTATATTCAAGTATATTCAAGTATATTCAAGTATATTCAAGTATATTATATTAGTGTGTTTTACTTCTAACTGCTAACACAACATATTTAAATCACCGTGTTAACTTTTATTGTTCTGCAAATGTTCTATTCCCCCAAAACAACATATTAACATCTTTTAAGAGTTTCACTTTTTGTTTTTCATCCCCCTAATTAAACTACTGCACATCGTATCAGGTTTGTGAAGTTGTAGTGTACAGTTCATGATCATGTTTTTGTACGTTTATGGAGAATTGTCATGTGGGAGCACGGGTGACCCAGTCTAAGAGAGATCACTAGATTACTCAAACATGCATGGATGACTCTCAAAACCTCTTCTGATATGTTTTTGGTAGAATACTCCAAAAAAACGCAATTTTACTGTCCTTGAATGTACTTCGCGGTGGCAAAGTACAAGACTAGGTAGTTTGGACTTCACTCTTTTCACCGTTTGAAGTGCTTTCCTTGATTCTAAAGCTCTGATGTGAGTTTTACAGAGCGGCAGATCATTTGTGAGTGCAGACGAGAGACTAACGGTCCCAGATCAGCACTCAGAGACAGTCCTGCATTACCAGAGACTCGTAAACACTTCACTTTTAAGAGGAGAGACGAGAGCGGCCAAAAAGGAAAGTCTGAACCAAAGAAACGCTGAGTGCAAAGTTATCAGCATCCTTTTCAAATGTGACCGAACGCCTCAACCCTGGAGGACTAAAGGGGAGGGGGAAGGCAGGAGGAGAAGAGGCGGGGTATGGAGGACCAAAGGGGGAGTGAGGGGGGAGGAGGGACTGGGTTTTGAAGGACTAAAGGGGGGAGTAAGGGTAGGAGGAGGGGGGGAGAGGTTTGGAGGACTAAAGGGGAGAGTGAGGAGGGAAGAGGGGTGAGGTTTGGAGGACTAAAGGGGAGAGTGAGGAGGGAAGAGGGGTGGGGTTTGGAGGAGTAAAGGGGAGAGTGAGGAGGGAAGAGGGGTGAGGTTTGGAGGACTAAAGGGCAGAGTGAGGAGGGAAGAGGGGTGAGGTTTGGAGGACTAAAGGGGAGAGTGAGGAGGGAAGAGGGGTGAGGTTTGGAGGACTAAAGGGGAGAGTGAGGAGGGAAGAGGGGTGGGGTTTGGAGGAGTAAAGAGGAGAGTGAGGAGGAGCGGTATGATCTGAAGGACTAAAGGGGGGAGTGAGGAGGAGGGGTGGGGTTTAGAGGACTAAAGGGGAGAGTGAGGATAGGAGGAGGAGGGGAGAGGTTTGGAGGACTAAAGGGGAGAGTGAGGAGGGAAGAGGGGAGAGGTTTGGAGGACTAAAGGGGAGAGTGAGGAGGAGGAGGAGGGGTGAGGTTTGGAGGACTAAAGGGGGAGAGTGAGGAGGGAAGAGGGGTGGGTTTGGAGGACTAAAGGGGGAGGTGGGGGGAAGGAGGAGGGGTGGGGTTTGGAGGACTAAAGGGGAGAGTGAGGAGGGAGGAAGGGGTGGAGGGGTCTGGAGGACTAAAGGGGAGAGAGTGGGTGCAGGGTCTTTAAAACTAAAGGGGAGAGTGGGGGGTGGGGGGTGAGGGGAGGGTCTGAAGGATTATCCGAAACACCTGTCTGTGATTGGGGCAGTTCTGTGTGATGTCAGGTAGTACTTAAAATTACAGAGTCCACTGAAGGCAGCACAAACTTAGATTTTGACTTTTTTGACCTGCAAATTGCATTAGGGACAGTAGACAACACTGTTTAGACACTACAAATATTTTTTGTTTGTTTGTTTTGTTTTGAGCTCAATTTGCTTCCTCAGCAAAACAAAATCGTCCAATCTGCCCCTAAAGATGTTTTATAATTTCATTTAGAGGTCCATTGTGTAACTTTTCCAGTAGAGAGTCTGTCAAATGCTTTTCTTTTTTTGTCAGGAATGTTTCACAGTATGGTATTAAACCTTTCTTTTTTCATGGAGACCAAACCAGACCAAGTTACAGGTAAGATCTGTGGAGAGGCGACCCCGCTCACAGTTAGAATGTTTGTTTTTCTGGGTATTTTTGAGTGACAAAACCACCTGTAACTGAACAAACGTAAGTAAAACTGTTTAAAGTCATACTGTGGAACATTCCAGGCAGAGAAATGACAAAGAAAACAAGGAGGTGATGGACCTTTCACCAGAAAAGTTACACAATACACCTTTTAAGAGGGGGTATTATGCTAAATTTGTTTGGACCTTTCTACCTTGTTCCTTTATCAAAAACATGTCTGAAGAGGTAGAGTCATCCACGCATGTTTGAGTCATTTAGTGATCTCTCCTTCTTACAGTACAAGGCTCCTCCCACAAGCCTACATCATCCATGCTCCAAATTTGACATACATATACAAAACAATACACTACGACTTCACAAACCTGAGCAATTTCTTTGTACTTCTACTTGATACGTAATATTATTTTGAAGTAACGTTACTCTCACTTGAGGCTACATATTTTGGCAAACTCTCGTTATTACTCACAAACCTTCGTCCCCTATGTTTTTTGGCTCTTTTCAGAGGAAGTGCCTTGCTCATTGGCGTCATAGTTTCCAGGTTCACACTGTGCTAATGAGGCTCACTTTAAAGACAGGAGCCGAGCCAAAGCTCTCAGGCACGGCTGTAAAAACACTGCAGGAATCTACCGTCAAACTACAAATACTCAAATGGATCTTATAAAATATTTAGTAGCACCAGAGATAGACCAGGACTAAAGCAGAACTCAACCAGGTCTAGAAATAAAACAAAAATGGACTCCAAACCGGATCTTTAAAACAGGATTAAAGCATAAAGGAAATTCATTTAAAGCTGCACTATGTAACCTTTTTCTGGTGGGGGTTGTGGCACGTTTTTGTTTCCATGATGTCCTTGCTCATCCTGGAATGTTTCATGGTACGGCTTTGCTCAAAAGTACCTTGAAAATATACCTTCTTATAAGTTTGATATGCAACTTGGACCGTCGTCAAGCGGAATCCTGCACGGCAAATAGTTGCTGTAACGGGCGGGTTTTAACTTTGTGGAATTTACGGGCGGGTAGTGATTACACACGGCGGGTCAGGTGAATCAAATGAACAACGAACGGGAGAAAAATACTTGACGTGCGTCCAGAGCGTCCGTTGCCCTGGAAACAAGTGACATTTCCTGGTCTTTTCTTGGAACGATGGACCAGACTGAGAGAGACTTCAGTGTTTTTATTACAGAAAACCATCAGCGGAAGTGAACAGCTCGGCGGCTGAGCTCCTGGTTTAAACTTAGGTTTAGACCTGGTTTAGACTTGGTTTTGTCCTGATTAAGGCGTGGCCCAGTTTTGGTATAGTCCTGGTTTAGACCTGGTCCAGTCCTGGTGTAGTCCTTGCGATCGGCTCTGTGGTTGCGGCGTATATATATTTATAATCCACTGATGACATGGTGTAGGTTCATTCCAGTTAATCCTGGTTTAGTCCTGGTTTAGACCTGGTTTAGACCTGGTTTAGACCTGGTTTAGACCTGGTTCAGTCCTGGTTTAGACCTGGTGTAGTCCTGGTGATCAGCTCTGCAGTTGCGGCATGCATATTTTTATATTCCATTAATGACATGGCGTAGATTCAGTTCTGGTTTAGTCCTGGTTTAGTCCTGGTTTAGTCCTGGTTTAGTCCTGGTTTTAGTCTTGGTCTGATCCTGGTTTAGTCCTGGTTTTGTTCTAATCTAACTTTGGTTTAGTTCTGTTTAACTCCTGGTTTAGTCCTAGTCTGGCCCTGGTCTAGTCCTGGTTTAGACCTGGTTAAGTCCTGGTTTAGACCGGGTTCAGTCCTGGTTGAGTCCTTCTGTAGTCCTGGCGATCTATTCTGCAGTTTGCAGTGTGTGTATATATTTATAATCTGCTAATGACACGGTGTCCTGGATTAGTCCTGGATTAGTCCTGGTTAGTCCTGGTTTAGTCCTGGTTTAGTCCTGGACTAATGGGCCGACCCCGATTTATCACGAGCACAGGCAGGTAAAGCGTGGAATATTAACGGGTCGGGGCGGGTGCGGTTTTAATTTTGATATAATCACGGGTTTACGTTCGGGTGTGGTGCTGTACTGGGCAGGTGCGGGTGGGTGCAGGTCTCCAAAAATGGACTTGTGCAGGCAAAACAATACGGAGACAAGAAGCTGATGTTCCCTTTACCAGAAAAGTTACGCAGTGCAGCTTTAACAAAAACAGAGCCTTCATAATGACATAACAGCAGTAAAAGTCCACGTCTCACCAGGATGTCTCCTTTGAGCAGCAGTCCTGGTTCTATGGTGATGCAGATGGACGTTTGACTGTCTCCCTGGACGTTACTATGGAAACAACAGAGGACACAATGCACCGTTTGGACACGTCTCTTTCATTTACGATTTCACTTTTTGATTTCATCCATTTACGAGAGCAGAGAAGAAGAGAAAGAGAAAAAGATAAAGGTAGAAGACTTACTAGATCCCAGACGTGTAGACGGGTTGCATGGCCTGGTAGATCTTTAAAAACGGACGACAACCTGAAAAACAACACGAGGATTTGAGTTCAGAGAAGTTCTAATGTGCAAATCTGTCAACAAAGTCAACAGTTTTTAACATAGGACAGATTTTTACACATGACAGACGATGCTTTTGTCTAATAAAGGTTTAGGTTTAGTCCTGGACACAGATCAAGTTTTTCCATCCTGGTTTAGTCCTGGTTCAGTCCTGGTTTAGTCCTGGTTCAGTCCTGGTTTAGTCCTGGTTTAGTCCTGGTTCAGTCCTGGTTTAGTCCTGGTTTAGTCCTGGTTTAGTCCTGGTTTAGTCTTGGTTTAGTCCTGGTTCAGTCCTGGTTTAGTCCTGGTTTAGTCTGGTTTAGTCCTGGTTTAGTCCTGGTTTAGTCCTGGTTTAGTCCTGGTTTAGTCCTCCTGGTTTACTCCTGGTTTAGTCCTGGTTTAGTCCTGGTTTTCCTGGTTTAGTCCTGGTTTAGTCCTGGTTTAGTCTGGTTTAGGTTTTAGTCCTGGTTTAGTCCTGGTTTAGTCCTGGTTCAGTCCTGGTTTTCTCCTGGTTTACTCCTGGTTTTAGTCCTGGTTTAGTCCTGGTTTAGTCCTGGTTTAGTCCTGGTTTAGTCTTGGTTTAGTCCTGGTTTAGTCCTGGTTTAGTCTTGGTTTATCCTGGTTTAGTCTTGGTTTAGTCCTTGGTTTAGTCCTGGTTTAGTCCTGGTTTAGTCCTGGTTTAGTCCTGGTTTAGTCTGGTTTAGTCTGGTGGTTTAGTCCTGGTTTAGTCCTGGTTTAGTCCTGGTTTAGTCCTGGTTTAGTCCTGGTTTAGTCTGGTTTAGTCCTGGTTTAGTCCTGGTTTTAGTCCTGGTTTAGGTTTAGTCTTGGTTTAGTCCTGGTTTTGTCCTGGTTTAGTCCTGGTTTAGTCTTGGTTTAGTCCTGGTTTTAGTCCTGGTTTAGTCCTGGTTTAGTCCTGGTTTAGTCTTGGTTTAGTCCTGGTTTAGTCTGGTTTAGTCCTGGTTTAGTCCTGGTTTAGTCTGGTTTAGTTTAGTCCTGGTTTAGTCCTGGTTTAGTCCTGGTTTAGTCCTGGTTTAGTCCTGGTTTAGTCCTGGTTTAGTCTTGGTTTAGTCCTGGTTTAGTCCTGGTTTAGTCCTGGTTTAGTCCTGGTTTAGTCTGGTTTAGTCCTGGTTTAGTCCTGGTTTAGTCCTTGGTTTAGTCCTGGTTTAGTCCTGGTTTAGTCTTGGTTTAGTCCTGGTTTTAGTCCTGGTTTAGTCCTGGTTTAGTCTTGGTTTAGTCCTGGTTTTAGTCTTGGTTTAGTCCTGGTTTAGTCCTGGTTTAGTCCTGGTTTAGTCCTGGTTTAGTTTAGTCCTTGGTTTAGTCCTGGTTTTTTAGTCTGGTTTAGTCTGGTTTAGTCCTGGTTTAGTCCTGGTTTAGTCCTGGTTTAGTCCTGGTTTTAGTCCTGGTTTAGTCCTGGTTTAGTCCTGGTTTAGTCTTGGTTTAGTCTGGTTTAGTCCTGGTTTAGTCTTGGTTTAGTCCTGGGTTTAGTCCTGGTTTAGTCCTGGTTTAGTCCTGGTTTAGTCCTGGTTTAGTCTTGGTTTAGTCCTGGTTTAGTCTTGGTTTAGTCCTGGTTTAGTCCTGGTTTAGTCTTGGTTTAGTCCTGGTTTAGTCCTGGTTTAGTCTTGGTTTAGTCCTGGTTTAGTCCTGGTTTAGTCCTGGTTTAGTCCTGGTTTAGTCCTGGTTTAGTCCACACTATGCAGTAGCAAGCTGCAAATATACTTTCTTTTTCTTTCAATCTGAGCCAAAATAACCTTGAAACGCAGCTGAATGAGCAGAGCACCTGAGAGTGAAGTAGGAGCAGAGCAGCGGGTGTGTGGGGGGTAAGAGAAACAGGACATTTCAGAGCCATGATGTCTTGAGTCCAGGAGAATAAATATGACTCAAACACGAGACGAGAAGTACTATTGATACGTTTGCATCCTGACATCACGCTGGGGGAGCCTGTGTGCCCATGGCTGCCCTGTATGCCCACACGTTACCATGGTGACATGATGCACATGAAAAAGGTTTAGGATTGACTGAAAAAACTACAAAATGGATTTAAGCAGCACATTTTCAGGAGCCTGTGATCACTGTGATCAGTCCGAGTGTTCACCAGACAGAGCAGTGCCTGTAGTTAGAATGTTGATGTAAAAGCACATGTGAGAAGCACATTTGACAGAGCGTGTGTGTGTGGTGTTGTACCTCCTTTGGGCTCGTAGTGTGGGATGCCGTGCAGGATCACATGGTGCAGGAACAGAGGCTTGTTGTTGATCTTGATGTGTCCAGACAGAAGACCACAGAAGTACTCCACATATCTGGAAAACAATACACTTTAGATATAAATATAGTCCAGGTTTAGTCCTGGTTCAAACCTGGTTTAAACCTGGTTTAGTCATTGCTAAATCTTGATTTTATCCTGATTCAGTCCTGGTTTAGTCTTAGTTAGGGACTGATTCTATCTTGGTTTAGTCCTGATTCGATCCAGGTTCAGTCCTGGTTTAGTCCTGGTTCAGTCCTCACTAAATCCTGATTTAGTCCTGTTTCAGTCCTGCTTTTGTCTTGGTTAGGTCTTGAATCAGTCTAGGTTTAGTCCTGGTTCAGTCCAGGTTAAGTCCTGGTTCAAACCAGATTTACCCCTGGTTTAGTCCTCACTAACTCTTGGTTTTGTCCTGATTCAGTCCTGGTTTAGTCCTGGGTCAAACCTGGTTTAATCCTGGTTAAATCCTGGTTTAGTTCTCGCGTAATCCTGATTTTGTCCTAATTCAGTCCTGGTTTAGTCTTGGTTAGGTCCTGATTCAGTCTAGCTTTAGTCCTGGATAAGTCCTGGTTCAGTCCTTAGTTAGTCCTGGTTCAAACCAGATTTAATCCTGGTTTAGTCCTCACTAACTCTTGGTTTTGTCCTGATTCAGTCCTGGTTTAGTCTGGGTTAGGTCCTGATTCGGTCTATGTTAAGTCCTGGTTCAGTCCCCGTTTAGTCCTTGTTCAAACCTGGTTTAATCCTGGTTTAGTCCTCGCTAAATCTTGGCTTTGTCCTGATTCAGTTTTGGTTAGAACCTGATTTAGTCCTGGTTCAGTCCTGGTTCAGTCCAGGTTCAGTCCAGGTTTAGTCTGGGTTTAGTCCAGGTTTAGTACTTTGGCTCTGTGAGGTGACTGTTGTGATTTTGGGCTGAGTTTCAGCTCAAGAGTTTTTTATAAGGAAATCCAGCCCCGTGTTGTTTTCACAGCTGCCTGTAAACTTCAGGTCAGAGCGCGGCCACACACACAGGGGGCAGTAGTGAGCCAAAGTCACCACACATTCAATATACCCCACACACTAACCACAGGAAGGTCAAACGCAGGGAAATCAGCCCTCTGCATTTGACCCGTCGTTCAGTATCTCTGGGTTAAACCTGAATTACCAGCATTACTCAACACAGACAAAAAACAACTTCTACCATGGAAAGAAGAGACTTGTAAATAAAAAAGTAGAATTTGAAGTATAGAGGGCTGTACCTTTTCTGAGAGGGCTGTCCCACAGGAAGGACTTTGTCTTCATAGAAACGCTTCATGGCAAATCTGTCCAACGCCTGGTCCGCACTACAGAGACAAAGAGGAAGAGAGGGATGGGAGAGAGACATGAGGAGAGGGAGAAGAAAAGAGAGAAGAGAGCGGTTAAAATAAATAAAAATCTCGTCCAACGCTTTCTTAAACTGCACATTTCTCTGATCTGGCCAAGATTTTAAAACTTCTATCAGGTTATTCATCTTGTTTTCAGATTTATTATCCACGTACGAGACCAGAGGCTGCTTCATTCTAGTCTCGAGGTCGTTTAGTTTAAGACGACTTGTTCAGTAAAATGATTTTGCTGCATAGAAATATAATTTCACAGTTTTTAAGTCATTTTCTGAAAGAGTTAAGTGTTTATATATTAAATTTTTTGTTAGTGTATATATCAGAGTCCGCACCCGCCCAGTACAGCACCACACCCGACCGGTAACCCGTGATTATATCTAAAATAAATCGGCACCCAACCCAGACCCATTAACATTCTACCCATTACCCGCCCGAGCCCTTGATAAATCAGGGTCAGACCATTAGTTTCAGAGCCCAATAGTCCAGGACTAAACCAGGACTAAACCAGGACTAAAACAGGACTAAACCAGGACTAAACCAGGACTAAACAAGGACTAATCCAGGACTAAAACAGGACTAAACCAGGACTGAACCAACACCGTGTCATTAGCAGATTATAAATACATACACACCGCAAACTGCAGAAAAGATCGCCAGGACTACCCCAGGACTGAACCAGGTCTCAACCAGGATTATATCAGGTCTAAACCAGGACTGGATCAGCTTTGAACCAGGACTATAAAAGGTCTAAACCAGGACTGAACCAAGACTAAACCAGGACTGAACCAGGACTGAACCAGGACTAAACCAGGATTATACCAGGTCTAAACCAGGACTGGATTAGGTCTAAACCAGGACTAAACCAGGACTAAACCAAGTCTAAACCAGGATTAAAGCAGGTCTAAACCAGGACTTAACCAGGTCTAAACTAGGACTGAACCAGGACTTAACCAGGGCTAAACCAGGTCTAAACCAGGACTAAACCAGGTCTAAACCAGGACTAAACCAGGACTAAACCAGGACTAAACCAGGAGTGCAGCCTCCAAGCCATTCACCTCCGCTGATGGTTTTATGTCATAAAAAAACAACTAAAGTCTCTCTCAGTCTGGTCCATCGATCCAGAAAAAGACTGGGAAAATGTCACTTGTTTCCAGGTGGATGGACGTCCTGGACACGAATCAAGTATTTTTCTTCCGTTCGTCGTTCATCTGATTCACCTGATTCACCCGTGTGTAATCACTACTCGCTAGTAAAATTCCAGAAGGTTAAAACCCGATTGTTTCAGTAAGTATTTGCGGTGCAGGACTCTGGTGTATCGTGAAGGACGTAACCACACTATGAACAGGTTGGAGCTGGGATTGAACCCCCAACCTTAACTCAAGAAACAATAACTATTAGAACTTTCTGTTGTTATTACTTCTATTTCTGCAGAACTAATCTTATGGCCACAAAACAGTAGACGGACAGTGACTCATCTGAGCCCTGACACTGTTTAAGGTCACACACGTTTGTCTTTGTTTACAAAAGAATTCAACCTCCACAAACAAATTCAAATTCAAATGTAAAAACTCTAATCTCATGATGTTATTGTAGAAATTCTGTGCAAAATTATCTGGTAATGTTTCCTGGAATTTGTTCAAATAAACAAATGTCAGTTTGTCTCGTGATGTCTGAGTCCAGCTCCTATTATCTCACCTTTTCTGAAGTGTACTACTAATACTACAACTACTACTACTACTACTGATACGAGTACTACTACTACAACCACCACCGCTGCTACTACTACTACAACTACCATGACTACTACAATCACTACAATGAATACAACTGCTACTACTACTATTGCTACTACTACTACTACTACTACTACTGCTGCTACTACTGCTACTACTACTACTACTACTACTACTACTATTGCTTCTGCTACTACTACTACTGCTGCTGCTACTGCTACTACTTCAACCACCACTGCTACTACTACTACTACTACTACTATTGCTACTGCTACTACTACCACTGCTACTTCAACCACCACTGCTGCTTCTACTACTACTACTACCACTACTACTTCAAGCACCAGTGCTACTACTCCTACTTCTACTCCTACTACTATTGCTACTGCTACTACTACTACCACCACTAATACTACTACTACTACTACTACTACTACTGCTGCTGCTACTGCTACTACTACTATTACTAGTACTACCACTGCTGCTACTACTACTACTACTACTGCTACTACTACTACTACTACTACTACTATTGCTACTGCTACTACTACTACTACTACTACTACCACTACTATTACTACTACTACTGCTATTACTGCTACTGCTATTACTACTGCTATTACTACTACTACTGCTATTATCAGCTACTAATAATACTTCTGCATATACTATGACTACAACTGCTACCACCACTACAGCTACTACTACTACTACTACTAGTACTAGTACTACTACTCCTACTCACCTTGCAGATATATTGCTGTAGTGCATATATGCAGCCACCACCACTCCAGTCCTCCCACGATTCCCCTGGAGAAACACACACACAACACATTTACTGAGGCTGTAGTATTTGTAGTATTTTTGAGTATTATTATTCGAAGTTGCAAATATTAGAAGCTTCAAGTAAAAACATGAAGTAGAAATACTTCAACTAATACTAATACTAAACTAACTAATAAAAACAGAAATAATGTATTATGTGTCAAGTAGTTGTAATTTATTGACAGAAACTACTACTACTACTACTACTACTACTACTACTACTACTACTACTAGTGAAAAAAACAGAAGTGACAGAAACTACTACTACTACTACTACTACTACTACTCGTGAAAAAAAAAAAACAGAAGGAAGAGAAACTACTACTACTACTATTACTACTACTACTACTACTACTACTACTACTACTCGTGAAAAAAAAAAAACAGAAGGAAAAGAAACTACTACTACTATTACTACTACTACTACTACTACTACTACTACTACTACTACTGGTACTACCAGTGAAAAAAAACCCAAACTGAAATAACAGAAACTTCTACTACTACAACAACCACAACTTCTACTTTTACTACTACCACTACTACTACTACTACTACTACTACTACTACTACTAGTGAAAAAAAAACAAAAAAAAAAAAACAGAGATAACAGAAACTTCTACTTCTACTATTACTACTACTACTACTAGTGAAAAAAACAAACAGAAATAACAGAAATTGCAACTACTACTACTACTACTACTACTTCTAGTGAAAAAATTGAATTAATAACAGAAATTACTACTACTACTACTACTACTACTACTACACTACTACTACTGTTAGTACTTGTGCTCCTGCTCGTACTGTGTGAGTGTGTACCTTGTTGTGCAGTACCACCACGTGCTGGCTGTCTGCACTCAGCCATGTGTCCATGGCTTTACAGATGCTGCAGATTTTATCCAGAGCCGGAGCGTGATGGTCTGGCCAGCCGAAGTCCAAGACCTGGACCACACACAGACCAGGGTTAGACCAGGGTTTAGACTAGGACTAATCCAAAACTAAACCAGGACTAGACCAGAGTTTAGACCAGGACTAAACCAAGACTACACACGAGTTAGACCAGGGTTAGACCAAGACTAGCCCAGAGTAAACTAGAACTAAACCAGGACTTGTCCAGAGTTAGACCAGGTTTAGACCAGGTTCACGACAATATTAGATCACAGATTAAACAAGACAAGACCAGGATTAGGACGGAATAGGACCAAAATCAGACTTGGACTAAACCAGGGCTAAACCAGGACTTAACCAGAATTAAACCAGGACTAAACCAGAGCTAAACCAGAATTAAACCAGGACTAAACCAGAACTAAAGCAGGACTAAACCAGGACTCAACCTGGGCTAAACCAGAACTAAACTAAGACTGAACCAGGGTCAGACCAAGGATTAAACTTGGACGAAACCAGGGTTAGGCCAGTTTGTGAGTATAACAGTACACACAGTAGTTTTACCTTTGGGTGGAGTTGGCCGATGTCAAACCGTTTTTCACTCAGATTGAAGAGCTGAAGAAAAAAAGAAAAAAAACTTCATTACAACATAATTACATGACATTATTCATTATCTCATCTACAGGTCGACACTTGGAAAACACAAAAAACTGCACCTAACTACCTGGAAAACGAGAAGGCAACTTTGTAAACAAGGTGGAGTTGGCTGATCCTTTTTTTTCAGTGTTGACTTTTTGAGCTTTCAACCATTTTACAGTGTTTTTATAGAGTTGTATTTTTGCTTCATTTACGCTTGTTTCATTGAGCCATGAATCCAAAACGGTCCTTTCAGAGCCTCAGAAATACTCAGTTTGAATATTGTCAGTTTAGTTGCGTCACAGGTAAAAGTCCAGACTTGTTTTTAAGACCATAAACCATCAGCAAACTTCTATTCAGAATTCTATGGTCAGGATTGGGCTTGACTAAATCAAGACTAAACCAGGACTAGACCAGGACTGAAGCAAGACTGAAGTAGGACTAAACCAGGACTAAACCAGGACTGAAGCAAGACTGAAGTAGGACTAAAGCAGGACTAAACCAGGACTAAACCAGGACTGAAGCAAGACTGAAGTAGGACTAAACCAGGACTAAACCAGGTTCAGACTAGGACTAAACCAGAACAAAATCAGGACTAAGCAAGACTTGAAGTAGGACTAAGGGATGACTAAAGCTGGACTAACCGAGGGTCACAGTAGGACTATATAAGGACTATACTAGGACTAAACCAGGACAATATGGACCAAAACAAGACTAAACCAAGATTAGATCAGGACTAAACCAGAACTAAACCAGGACTATACCAGGACTAAACCAGGACTAAACTAGGACTATACCAGGACTAAACCAGGGTCAAAGTAGAAATAAACCAGGACTATACCAGGACTAAACCAGGACTAAACCAGGACTAAACCAGGATTAAACCAGGACTAAACCAGGGTCAAACCAGGACTAAACCAGGGTCAGAGCAGGACTAAATCTGGGTCAGAGTAGGACTAAACCAGGACTATACCAGACTAAACCAGAACTATACCAGGACTAAACCAGGGTCAGACTAGGGTTAAATCGGGATTAAACCATGGTCTGACTAGGACTGTACTGGGCCTAAACCAGGACTAAACCAGGACTAAACCAGGACTAAACCAGGACTAAACCAGGACTGAACCAGGACTAAACCAGGACTGAACCAGGACTAAACCAGGACTAAACAGGACTAAACCAGGACTAAACCAGGACTAAACCAGGACTAAACAGGACTGAACCAGGACTAAACTCATCTTCTCCTGCTCTGTTTTTAAATCAATAAACCCTGAGCAGAGTCGTTCTTCTGTCAGACTGTGTTCACAACAAACACATGGCTCCACACAGATAAGGAGTGCATTTGTTTATTTTCTGACTGTTCATTCTCGTTGCTGACAGCAGAGGGAGCTCCACCGCCTGAATACCTCATTAGGATCTGGTTTATAAAGTGTTTTCCAGATGAAGATATTATTTTAAGAGGAGACAAGAAAAAGACAAGAATATGTGACTTTAAAGAGCCTTAAATTAACTATATGTGATCTGTGTTCTAGTGTTGTTTCTTCATCACAAACAGACCTGGACTTGTGTTTTGTTTCATTCACACGTTTAACACACAAACCCTGCACATTTAGGCTCTTCTTCTCTTCTCTTTTTTTTTTTTTTTTTTAATTTCCAGTCTCTTCTCAACAAAAGTAAACAGCTGTTAACACGAAAACTGCCACTTCATGACGTCACAAGGTGTAACAGAGCATTTTGAGCTCTGGGATGTAAACAGACTCATATTAACCCTATAAAGCCTGACACATGAAATAATTGACAGAAAATTCTTTTTTTTAAATATTTAACTCATTATTGGAACTTTGAACAAAATATATACAAGAAGCATTAAATAATGATTATTAAAAATATATGTAAAAAATAAATGAGTGAATCCTCTATATCAGACAGGACAGTTACTCCAAACATTACACCTTTCATTTATATACAAGTCATGTAAAGATCAAAATTCTACCATTATGCAATAATAATAATAATAATAATAATAATAATAATAATAATAACGATTGAAAATAAATATTTTTAAGGTGACATCTTAGTTATGAAATACTAAAAATTGTGTGTTAAATTTGCATGGAATTGCATGAATTATGCAGATTGCATCATAAAATACATTATAGTGATGATGAGGAACATAATCAAAAAGACCTGCTGTATCAAATTTGATACATAAAATTTTAACATGATTTTTCTACAAAATGAAAATAAAAATATGAAGATTTCATAGATTAATCTAAGAAAGTAAATGTTCATATTGGAGGATCACTAACAATATTTAGGCAATTCTTACACTAACCTTTTCAAAATTTGCAAAGTTGTTTACTGAAAACCATGGAAAGCCCACTAGGGGGCAGCTGACAAGTATTTAATTGTATACAACAGGTTTTTCAGGAAAAGTATTGATTATGTGTGTGGGCAGAGGTCTGAGAATGTTGTGTAACAAATATGATACAAATGGCATTATAGGGTTAGAGGATTACATTTGTGAATGAAACAAAACACAAGGTCCAGGTCTGTTTTTGATGAGGAAACAACATGATAACATGGTTTAAACTCTCAAGGGTCAATTTTATATAATCTAAGACATTAAAAAAACAGAAATTACTTGAGTAGAAGCACAGAAAGAGATTGGTAAAAATAAAACAATTGATCCCTCTTTAGATTGACTGAGTGATTGTTTGATTGATTTATTTCGGTCACATGTCTATTCTGACATTATTTCGCAGACATATTTGCATATATTGACTGAAAAGGTGTCGGTTGAAGTTTGAGCTTATCTTATCATCTTGACACCAGTTCATCTTCATAAATACAACAAAAGGAAACAAACAAATCAGTAACTGTACAGCAACGTACTCCAGCACAAACTAAGTCTCATAATTCATGTTTCTGCCCAAAGTTACACATTTAAACTTCTTTGTAAAATGGAAAAAAAGTGGTGCACAACTTGAGATCTTCTGTACAATTCTTCCAGAGGTCCACATACACAACTTGATAATGTTTGGACGTAACATCTGATTAAGATTTTGAGTTAATTCTCCAAAAGCTGCACAAATCCTGATTGATATTTGATTTTCAGATAGTGCGCAGATGTACCGCCGCAGTCTGAGGCGCACCCACCGACAACAAACAGCCCTGTTCTGTTCCATATGAGACGTGAGAACAGAGAACTCAGCTGACTGTCTCCTGATCCGCTCCATCTGCACCAGGACGGAACATCACACTCACATTGTGCTGCTCAAGGGGCTGGACGTAAGAGTCTGATACGGACTCTGCTTCAAATGTTCCACCATCTACTTTACATTTATTCAACTGCAAGTGGATTTATAACTCAAAAAAATACCTACAAAAACAAACATTCTGACTGTGACTGTGTGTGGGTTGCCTCTCCATAGACCTGGCCTGTAACTTGGCTTGGTTATTAATTAATTAACCTATTTATTGCTCATACTGTTATTTTGTTGGTATCAATTTAAAGAACAACAACAACAACAGCAACACAATCTGACAATTAATATAAATGCATGTCCCAGTCATTATTTGCCTCGTCTTTGGTGCATGAAAAAAAGAAACAAGAAGAAAATAAATCTTATAAACCCTGCTCCTTTCCATGAAGTTAGAAAAGTTTAATGCCATACTGTGAAATATTCCGAAAAGTTACACAATGTGCTTTTAAAACTTCATAAACTTGACTTATCTGTGTAAACAAATCAACTTTTACTGGTAACATTAGGACACTGATTTATTCTAAATGACAAAAACATTGGACATGATGGCTCATTTATTTTTATAATTTGGTGTTTTGGTTCAAGACAATTCTCCAATCAGAAAGCAGAATGAGCCTCACATGACTCTCTCATTTGGGTTGCTGGTTCAATGCTGAAATCCGTTTGGTTTAAAGCTAACATGTCTCTCTCTGATCTGAACGGTCTCGTCTTAAACCTCAGCTCCTGTGTCAGTGCTACTGCAGCCTCCTGAGACAGTCCAGCACAGAACTGCAGGTGCAAGATGCTGCAGGGAAACAAACATGGAGCGACAGAACCAAGTGGCGGGCAGAGTGTACAGAAACATCTGGCTGGAGACCCCAGGATCAAGGTGGGAAACACCTCCAAAGGTTGTGGAGAATGACCGAGCTAAGATCCTGTGGGACTTCAGATACAGACGGATGGTGATGATGGACCAACCAGACATGTCACAGTTCTGCCTTTTTGTTTACATGTTTTCCCCAGTCCAGTTCCATTTCTCAGTCTGTTCCGGTCCTCCTTTTGCTACCTCCCTCCTTTACCTGCAGCTGCCCCTCATGCCGTAATCAGCCCAGACCAGTGTATACATACTCCCTCTGCTCCCTCAGTCTTTGCCAGATTGTCAACCTGTTAAAACAGACACTCAAGCTCCTGAAAACCCTGAATCATAACCCTTGAATCTGATCTGTTTGCTTCTTCTGAAATTCTGAGTTTCCCGGTTTGTTGTCCCTGTTCTTGAGTTTTTTTGCAGTCTTGGAAGATACTTTTCGTTCACACTTAATATCATATATTCCTCTGTTGTATTTCCAGTCTGTGTTGCCATTATAAACATTTCCTGTTATAGGACACTTTCAGTTATTTAAATAAGACTTTGCGTGCCAGGTGTACATGTGTTGCATTTGAGTCCAAGTTACCTGCGTGATAAAACATAGTGGTGGTGGATAAGAAACAGAGCAGAGCCGTGGTGGTGGACGTCTCAATACCAAGAGATGGTAATACCAGGAAAAAGGAACATGAGAAAGTAGAAAAATACCAGGGGCTCAAGGAAGAGCTGGAGACAGCCTGGAAAGTGAAGGTATCAGTGGTGCCTGTGGTGATCGGACACTCGGGACTGTAACCGCCAAACTGGAAGAGGCTACAAACAGATACCGGGAAAAACAACGGACATCTGAGTCCAGAACAGTGCAGTACTGGGAACAGCAAAGATACTGCACAGAACTGTCAAGCTCCCAGGCCTCTGGTAGACGACCCGAGCTGAATGTGAGAGACCAAACACCTTGGAAGGAGACACTTTGGCTACGTTCAGACTGCAGGGCTTAACGCTCAATTCAGATTTTTTGTGTGTGAAATCCGATGTTTTTGTGAGGTCGTTCACATTTCCAATTAAATGTGACTTGTATGTGACTCCAGTGTGAACTTTAAACGCCCCAAAAGTGTCCCACATGTGACACTGGAGACACGACGACGTCAACCGCAGCGAGCGTCTCTGTGTTTACAGAAGTTGTCCAAACATGGACGCAGCATTGAGCACCTGGAGATTTTAAAGTTCCTCTCGTACCGGAGCCAGAACATGAACAACTTACTTGTTTTAAGGAGGAGATTGAGAAGGAGAAGGACGAGGTTTTTGGTCGTGGTGTTTTGTGGGACAGCGGCAGCGACGTCCGTAGAAAGGAACGTGTGGATGTGGAGATGTAGCCAAGAGTGGTGAGTGGTGATGTGCTTCACTTCAGTGACACGGAGTTCATTAACAATTTTCACCTACTTCAGTGACGTTTGTGGCTTGTTGATAACGTGTAGGTGGATGAATGCACTTTGACCGTTCAGACTGAAGTCACATGTCAAAAGATCAGATATGTATCAGTTTTAGGAGCACATATCCAAGTGGCCTGGGTCGCATTTGAAAAAATCGGATCTGTGTCATTCAGACTGTCATTAAAAGATCAGATACAGGTCAAAAATCAGATTTGGGTCACTTCAGGCTGCAGTCTGAACGTAGCCTTTGTTGTTCGTTATGTGTTCAACTTTAGTTCAGGTTATCTTTTGTTTTACTTTTGGGCTCATTTGTTGTTAATTTGTTTTGATTTAAGCCCTTAACTTTATCTGGTATTTTCTTTTCACCACCTCTTTTCTTTTTTCTTTCTTATTCCATTAATTAATAAATTACCATTTTTAGTGAAACCTAGAACATCTGGATTTTGGGTGTGTTCACGTGTGATTGTAGAACCTTAAAAAAAAACCTGCGCGAGTGAATTCTTCGTACAGTTCCTTAAAGGGACACGGCAGGTACGTCATGATGAGGATGAGGGAGGTGTGCATGACTTCACCTCTTTTGTATTCACGTCTGCGGTGAGTTTAACACAGCTACGGCTTTGCAGGAGGGAACATACCGGGAAGTTCTGTCTGTGTTTGGAATGTATGACGGACAGATGGAGGGATGAAGAGAGGTATAGAGGGATGGAGAGAACGGAGTATTACAAAGAATAAATGGAAGGATGAAGGGAAAGAGAGACAGATGAAGAGAGGACATACCGGGTTATTGTGTCCGTGTTTGGAGTATTATGAAGAAGAGATAGAGAAATGAAGAGAGGTATAGAGGGATGGAGAGACAGGAGGAGTATGATAGAGGGATGATGTGAAAGAGAGACAGATGAAGAGAGGGCAAACCAGGTTGTTGTGTCTGTGTTTAGAGTTTTATGAAAGACAGATGGAGGGATGAGTGTTGGTATCAGGTTGTTGTGTCCATGTTTGAAGCATTTGATGGACAGATGGAGGAATGGTGGAACAGAAGGATAGAGAGATGAAGAGATGGAGAAATGGAGAGATGGAAGAGGAGTACCAGGTAGTTGTGTCCGTTTTTGGAGCATTATGAAGGAAAGATGGACAGATGAGTGTATGTACCAGGTTGTTGTGTCCATATTTGGAGTATTTGATGGACAGATGGAGGAACGGTGAAACGGAAGGATAGAAAGGTGGAGAAATGGAGAGATGGAAGAGGAGTACCAGGTAGTTGTGTCCGTTTTTGGAGCGTTATGAAGGAAAGATGGACAGATGAGTGTAGGAACCAGGTTGTTGTGTCCGTGTGTGGAGTATTTGATGGACAGATGGAGGGATGGTGGCACAGAGGGATAGAGGGATGGAGAGAGGGAGAGATGGAGGGATGAGTGCACGTACCAGGTAGTTGTGTCCGTGTTTGGAGCGCAGCATGGAGGCCACTTCTCGGAGGTGTGCGGCGTAGCTGGGCTCCTCCACGGAGCTGGAGAAGGACACGGAGATGATCCTCTCTGTGATGTACAGAAGATCCAGCTCCACCGTCTCCTCCAGAGCCTGAAGAAGACTGCCCGTCCTGAAGAGACCAGACCAGAGACCAGAGTTAGACCAGGACTAAAGCAGGACTAATCCAGGACTAGACCAGAGTTAGACCAGGACTAAAGCAGGACTAAACCAGGACTAGACCAGAGTTAGACCAGGACTAAAGCAGGACTAAACCAGGACTAGACCAGAGTTAGACCAGGACTAAAAGCGGACTAGGACTAAACCAGGACTAAACCAGGACTAAAGCAGGACTAAACAGGACTAAAAACAGGACCCAGGACTAAACCAGGACTAAAGCAGGACTAAACCAGGACTAAAACAGGACTAAACCAGGACTGAACCAGGACTAAAGCACGACTAAAGCAGGACTAAACCAGGACTAAAACAGGACTAAACCAGAGGTAGACCAAGACTAAAGCAGGACTAAACCAGGACTAGACCAGAGTTAGACCAGGACTAAAGCAGGACTAATCCAGGACTGAACCAGGACTAAAACAGGACTAAACCAGGACTGAACCAGGACTAAAACAGGACTAAACCAGGACTAGACCAGAGGTAGACCAAGACTAAACCAGGACTAAACCAGGACTAGACCAGAGTTAGACCAGGACTAAAGCAGGACTAAACCAGGACTAGACCAGAGTTAGACCAGGACTAAAGCAGGACTAAACCAGGACTAGACCAGAGTTAGACCAGGACTAAAGCAGGACTAAAGCAGGACTAAACCAGGACTGGACCAGAGTTAGACCAGGACTAAAGCAGGACTAAAGCAGGACTAAACCAGGACTAGACCAGAGTTAGACCAGGACTAAAGCGGGACTAAACCAGGACTAGACCAGAGTTAGACCAGGACTAAAGCAGGACTAAACCAGGACTAGACCAGAGTTAGACCAGGACTAAAGCGGGACTAAACCAGGACTAGACCAGAGTTAGACCAGGACTAAAGCGGGACTAAACCAGGACTAGACCAGAGTTAGACCAGGACTAAAGCAGGACTAAACCAGGACTAGACCAGAGTTAGACCAGGACTAAAGCAGGACTAAAGCAGGACTAAAGCAGGACTAAACCAGGACTAAACCAGGACTAGACCAGAGTTAGACCAGGACTAAAGCAGGACTAAACCAGGACTAGACCAGAGTTAGACCAGGACTAAACCAGGACTAGACCAAGACTAATCCAGGATGAAACCAGAACTGAACAAGGCTGAACCAGGACTAAATGAGGACTGACCCAGACTCAACCAGGACTAACCCAGGACTAACCCAGGACTAATCCAGGACTAAACCAGGACTGAACCAGGGGTAGACCAGGACTAACCTAGGACTAAACCAGGACTAAATGAGGACTGAATGAGGACTGAAACAGACTGAACCAGGACTAATCCAGGACTAAACTAGGACCAAACTAAGACAAACTCAGGACTAAACCAGGACTAGACCAGTTTAGACCAGGACCAAACCAGGACTAAACTAGGACCAGACCAGGGCTAAACCCAAACGAAACCAGAACAAAATCAGGACTAAACCACAGTTAGACTAGGGCTAAACCAGGACTAAACCCAGACTAGACCAGGACAAAATCAGGACTAAATCTGGGCTAAACAACAGTTAGACCAGGACCAACCCAGGACTAAACCAAGACTAGACCAGGGCTAAACCGTAGTCAGACCAGGACTAAACCAGGACTAAACCACAGTTAGACCAGGACTAAACCAAGACTTAGACCAGGGCTAAACCAGGACTAAACCAGGTTTAGACCAGGACTAAACCACAGTTAGACCAGGACTAAACCAGGACTAAACCAAGACTAGACCAGGGCTAAACCAGGACAAAATCGAGACAAAATCAGGACTAAATTAGGACTAAACCAGAGCAAGACCAACGTTATACCAGGACTAAACCAGGGCCTAGACTGAACCAAACTGAACCAGGACTAGATTAGAACTAAACCAGGACAAAATCAGTAGTAAAGCAGGGCCAGACCTTGTTTAGACTAGGACTAAACTGGGGCTAAACCTGGACTGAACTGAACAGAACTGAACCAGGATTAAACCAGGACTAAACCAGGACTAAACCAAGATCAGACCAGAGCTAAACAAGGACAAAAACAAGACAAAATCAGGACTAAACCCGGGCTAGACCAGGGTTGGCCCAGGACCAAACCAGGACTAAACCAGGACTAACCCATCCATTCCTTTTCCACTTTTCATGCGTTTCAAAGTGACTCAAACCCACCACCGTTATCATAGCGACATTATAATCCAACAACATCAACGGCAAAGTCCTCAAAATGGCACCCAATTAAAAAAAAAAAAAAAAGAAACCCCGTCCTTATCCCGTCCCACGCGTAGCCACCTGCTCGTCAGACCTCCGCGGAGCCCGGAGCGTGTTTACCCCAGCGTGAGGCCCAGTCCATATTAGGATAAGACAAGCCTGAGTCCTGCTTGTATCCAGAGTTATGTAAACCCCGGACGCTCGATTAGAGCAGCGAGAGCACGCCGGAGTTTGTGTTGGCCGTAAACACATACTTCTCATTCCCAGCGTGAAATCAGAGGCTTATAAGGAAACGGGAGTCACATGGAGCGCACCAAAACATCTCAGGGTTTGGCTCCGTGGGTTTCCAGTCGGTTTAATGAGATGCGTGTTGTTTTTAAAAGGCAGATTGTGTGAGTTTTTTGGTGGATAAATGCAGTCAAATGCTTTTTAACAGGACTGAAGACTGAATCAGGACTAAACAAGGACTAAACCAGGGCTAGACCAGGATTAAAACAACCCTAAACCAGGACTGAACCAGGGCTAGACCAGGATTAAACCAGCACTAAATCAGGCTTGAACCGCGGCCAGGTTTAGACCAGTACTAAACCACGGCTGGAGCAGGACTAAACCAGGGCTAAACCTGGACAGAACCAAACTGAACCAGGACTAAACCTTAACCAGGACTGAATGAGGACTAAACCAGGACAAAAATTGGGGCTAAATCAGGACTAGACCAGGATTGAACCAAATGGAACCAGGACTAAACCAGGACTAAACCTTAACCAGGACTAAATGAGAACTAAACCAGGACTAAACCAGAACAAAACCAGGACTAAACCAGGGTTGAACCAACACTAAACCAGGACGACACTAGAACTAAACCAGGACTAAATCAGGACTAATCCAGGATTAGATCAGGACTAAACCAGGGATAAACCAGGACTAAACATTAACCAGGACTGATTGAGGACTAAACCAGGCCTGTACTAAACTGAACCAGGACTAAACCAAAATTAAACTTTAACCAGGACTGAATCAGTACTAAACCAGGACTAAACCAGGATTAAAACAGCCCTAAACCAGGTTTGAACCGCAGCTAAACTAGGACTAGACCAGGCTTAGAACAGGACTAAACCAGGGATAAACCCGGGTGAGACCAGGATTAAAACAGACCTAAACCAGGCTTGAACCACAGCTAAACCAGGACTAGACCAGGCTTAGAACAGGACTAAACCACAGTTGGACCAGGACTAAACCAGGACTACACTAGAACTAAACCAGGACAAAATCAGGACAAAACCAGGCTTAGCCCAGGACTAAACCAGGCCTGTACCAAACTGAACCAGGATTTAACTGGGATTAAACCTTAACCAGGACTGAATAAGGCTTGAACCAGGGCTAAACCAGGATTGAACCAAACTGAACCAGGACTAAACCTTAACCAGGATTGAATGAGGACCGAATCAGAGTGAACCAGGACTAATCCAGGACTGAACCAGGACTAAATTAGGGTTGAACCAGGACAAGACTAGACCTAAACCAGGACAAAATCAGGACTAAACCAGGACTAGACCAGGTTTAGACCAGGACTAAACCATTGTGTAACTTTTCTGGTGGAGCATCCGTCAAATCCTTTTTTTTTTTTTCTTCGTGGAGATGTTATTGTTTTGTCTAGAATTTTTCGCAGTGCGGCTCGCTATCTTCATGGAGACCAAAGACAAAGTTAGAGGTCAGATCTGTGGAGAGGCGACGCAGCGTACAGTCAGAATACCTGTTTTTCTAAGTATTTTTGAGTAATAAAACCAGCTGTAATTGCATGAATTTAAGGCTACGTTCAGACGGCAGGGCTTAAAACTCAATTTGGATTTTTTGTGTGAAAAAAATTAGGAAAGAGGGCATCTAATTGTTCTTGTTCATATCTTAATTTATGGACAAAACAGTGAAATAAGATGTAGAGTGGGTTAATATGAATATTTTTAGACCAAACTGACAAGGCTCACAACAGAAATTACAGAGAGAAGGGCGACGTTTCTTAATACAAAATGAATTGGAGTCGCTGAACGTGACTCGCTTGACTTATTATCAACTAGTATCTGAGTTTGGAGACTTTCGACAACAATAATTCAACGACATATCCGTAGATCCCCGCGCCGCAGACAAGACAGACTGTGAAACTACATTCGCGCTCCAATATGGGCTCAAGATGGCCACCTCCCGCAGACCGGCCCCAGCTGTTTTCAAGTGACTCCAGATGTTCGGAGCAGAGTCAGACGGATGAGACACTTCCTCTGGAGATACTCAGGTGACCCATGTGAGGAAAAAACGCTGCCCCGACACCAGCAAAAGCTCACACACTCATAAACTCACAGTAAGAAAGAGGCTTCAACCCAAACTTCGAACGAAAAACAATCAAATGGGAAAACAGTTTGTCATTCCATTTTTCTGTTTTAGTGTCAATCAAAAAAACAGATTTCGACCTCTAATTCCAATATTTAATTTCAAGTTGGTAACACTTTATAATAACTACACCTAATTTAGCCTTAATAAAGCATGAACAAAGACTTAATTAATAATGATTCACACTTAGTAACAACTTAATTACTACCTGAAATAGCACTTAACTTGTACTTAATTCACCTGTGCTGTAAATAGTTACTCATAAGTATTTCTTACTTAATTACTCATCAACTAACCATCTGCATGTTTACAAATGCATATTTAAGTTCACGTTTGAGCATTTATTAATGAATAGTAAGTTATGAGAGAATGATTTACAAGTAATGCAATGCAATGATCATTCAGGCAGCTGTTATCTGTTAGTTAAGTCTTTTTGAGAGCTTTTCTAAAGTGAAGACTAATTATGTTTATTAAAGGGATAGTTCGGGATGTTTGACATAAATCTGTATGTCATCCCCGTGAGCAGTGTCGTGCATCAACACTGACTTACCCCCGACAGCGTCCGGTGAACCGAGATACTGACCGTTTTCGGTGCTGACGAAAGTAGTCCGGCAAGTTGACTGGGGACTGTATAATAAAGTGTTTTTCTTCTCAAAACAATGTGTTCAAAAGAGTGAGACATTTGCATCACAAAACCATCATCACCTAAAAAGTCAGACCTCATAATCACTTAGCACTATTTTCTTTCCGTTCGTATCACTGCTGCGCGGCCGCCAGGTGACAGCCGCTCCTGGTTCACTTTGTTTACTGCTCGGAATGTTAGCGACAACATGTCTGATTACGACACCGACAATAAAGACTTTACCTTTACCACAAAGCCAATCTTTATGAACCTGAATATACTGACGGAGTGATCAGCTGATCGAATAAACAACAACAGAAAAAGAGCAGCCACAGTACAGTTTAGAAATAAAGAAAAATGCACTTAATCATCTTATGTTGTCTGGGCTACAGCGCTTTGTGTTGTGTTTTTTTTGGTATGAAAAGTGCTCTATAAATAAAGTTTGATTGATTGATTGAACTCCATGAAGCAGCGTTAAACTCTCCTTTGTTCACTTGACACTGAATTCACACGCGACGCTCTAAGCTGCACAACTTCCAGGGCAAATAAGTAAAAGTCTTTATTTATATAGTGCTTTTCACAGACATTTTTTGTCCCCAAAGTCGCTTTACAGAGCATTATTCAGCATTATTCATTCACTCTTTACCTGGTGATGGTAAACTACTATTGTAGCCACAGCTGCCCTGGGGCAGACTGACAGAAGCACGGCTGCCATGCCACTCGGTGCCATCAGTCCCTCCGACCACCACCATCACTCACACACACCACTTTCACACTAGGCAATGTGGGTGAAGTGTCTTGCCTAAGGACACAATGATTGAATTGATTGTATTTAACTGACCTTGACTATCAACTGTTCTGACCTGGAGCATGTTTTGGGTTGATTCCAGGGCAAATAAGCCAGAGAGAATAAAATATCCAAACTGAAATAGCCATGATGGTCCATGTACCATTCCTTCTTTTAAATTTCAGTTAAGAATGAAAAACAATAAAATGGGAAAGCAACTTGTTATTTCTTTATTCTGTTTTAAGCCGGTCATACATCATGCAATTTCTGGCCCTTTTTGAGATGATTTTTCACTTGTGCGACTGGTTTTGTTTAGAGTTTTGGCTTAATCGTGTGTCGTGCTTCGTGTAGTAAACATGAGGTAACGATTAATACACGTATCAAGAACCTCGGACTTCCGGTCATCGCGCAATGCATACTGGGAAGGATTTTCTGAAAAAGTGGGCAAACGGGATCCTCCTTTGATGGCGCTCCACATGCAAAATGTTTCCTGCAAACTCAGGATGATTTAGGTTTCCTTTTTTGTCATTCCTGTGTAACAATCCTGCCCGTCGCCTTTGTCTTTCACTATTTTTCAATTCCGTTGGGAAGGGAAACAGTTTGAACAGTTTGAACAGAGGTTTACAGTCACACACATCTGATTCACTTTTGTTTTTATGGAGTTCGCAAACACATTTCTCGAGTCGTTTTCTGCTGTTAAAATATCCAACAACCACACAATTACGATGTCTGAATCCCATGAGTAAAATATGACAACATCAGAACCAGAAACAAAAGTGATATGGTTCAAAAGACTTGAAAAGATCGACTTTGTCAACAGACACATCCCACTGAGAAAACAAACATGGAGGTTTGATGCTCACTTTTTCAGAAAATCCTTCCCAGTGTGAACTGCACAATGACCAGAAGTCTGACATTCTTGATGCGTCTCTACTTCATGACCAGCTCCAGATCAGCAGGCTCAGGTCGTAAGAATATTAAACCTGTTTGAAATCCAGTCGCCTCTCGTAAGGGTTTCACTCTGTTGAAGTGAACACACACACACACACACACACACACACGCACACACACACGCACACACACACACACACACACACACACACACACACACGCACACACACGCAGACAGATGTATACGCACTCAGACACACACACACGCACACAGACATATATGCACAAACACACGCATGCACACACACGCAGACGCACGCACACAGACGCACACACATACACACAAACACACGCAGATGCACACAAACACACGCAGATGCACACACACATGGAGACGCACACACGCGGACACAGACACATGCACGAACACACACATGCACCCACGCAGACACACACACAAACACACGCAAATGCACACACAAACACACACAGACACACACACAAACGCACACAGACTCATACACACACACGCACACAGACACATGCATGCACACACGCAGACGCATATGCACGAACACACACATGCACACACAGACACACACACAGACACACACAGACGCACACACACACAGATGCATATGCACGCAGATGCACACACACAGACTCATACTCACACGCACACACAGACACATATGCACACACACGCACACAGACACATAAGCGCACACACGCAGACGCATATGCACGAACACACACATGCACCCACGCAGACACACACACAGACACACACGGACGCAGATGCACACACAAACACACGCAGATGCACACAGACTCA
This sequence comes from Boleophthalmus pectinirostris, assembly GCF_026225935.1. Lineage (NCBI taxonomy): Eukaryota > Metazoa > Chordata > Actinopteri > Gobiiformes > Gobiidae > Boleophthalmus > Boleophthalmus pectinirostris. The sequence continues at coordinate 35,385,035 of NW_026570970.1, read as the reverse complement.
TACGCACACACACATGCACACACACACAGATGCATATGCACGCACACACACATGCACACACACACAGATGCATATGCACGCACACACACAGACCAACACACAAATACAGATGCATACACACACACACACGCAAACGTACACACACGGACACACACGCAAACGTACACACACGTAGACGCACACACACACTTGTGAATGTGTGATCTGGACATGAAGCAGGGCTTGAGTCGTTGTAACCCTCGGACAGATAACACGTCTGCTGTACGGGGGCTGACGAGGGTCAAATCTAAGGTTTCATTTAAAGTTCAAACTATTTTGGACAAACTTTTGCAATCCATCGTAATTATGCTTAAACATGCTTCAATGTCCTGGCCCAGGTTCAAGTGTCTCACAAAACAGGAAAAGGCTTAAACAACCACAAGTGCTCCACGATTCTGTATTTTTAACAACTTAAAGTCACAGTGTGTAACTTTTTAGGCAAAAAATAGACAAAAATAAAAACATGTTTGTTTTTTTATTGCTCTGAAAAACATGTGTCCTTACGATGAGCGGGCTTGCATCTCCACAAACCTGACTCCCCATGCTGGTTTCCATGGAAATGTTCATTTGGCAACAGTATGGCATAAAACTAAACCAGGACTAAACCAGGACTAAACCAGGACTAAACCAGGACTAAACCAGGGCTAAACCAGAACTAAACCAGGACTAAACCAGGACTAAACCAGAACTAAAACTAAACAGGACTAAACCAGAACCTAAACCAGGACTAAAGAACCTGGACTGAACCAGGACTAAATTTACTTACTGAGCCTTTAATAATAATACTTGAAAGTAACTATTATTCTTTTTGTATGTTGTACTTTCTGCACATGTGTGGAACATGTGAACCAAAGCTGAGGAGTGACTCACCTGGACGTTCTGCGTCTGGACTCCATGGACTTGGAGGATTTTGTTGATCCCTGAAAAACACACAGACACATGACAAATGAATCCACAAATATTCAGTTACTGTGTTATTACTTTTGTCATACTCATGAGTCTTGTCGTCCATGTGGACATTCAAAACAGATTCACTATTTCTCTCCACCCTTGAGCTGAACCGTCTCTGTCTGCAGTCTCTCTGATACAGTACAGGTTTCAGTGAAGTGGATAAGACCGTCTCTGAGTTATGAGAAACCAGGATACTCTCACTGGATTATTCTGATAGTATTCAGAATACTGTGGTATGTAGACGCAGTATTTCTCAAAAATGGTTTTGTACTGAGCATGTGCGAACTAAAGTCTAAAAATATGGTAGGAGCAGACCAGTAGTTTAACGGACAGTATCATGTAGAGCCCAGCCACAGTTTAACACCAGCTTCAGTTGTGTGGTTACTCTCAGATAAAAATGACACTGTGTATTTTGTTCTGTTGATGATGAATTTGACAGAAGCTGAGAATGTGAGATCGATTAGTGATCTCGTGTTCTGACAGGGCATTCACAGCTTGCACAAAGGTCGGATTCTGAAGGATTCTTCCGTGTTTTTGCAATAGGAACTTATTGTTTATTTCAGCTTCTAGTCATTGTCACAGAAGAACAACGAAATTGAGTTTGGAGCATCCCAAAAAGTGCAAACCGTAAATAATAAATACCCCTTAAACCCAAGTGTAGACATTGACCCAGTGTGAGATGGTTCTAATAGCAGCATGATGAGGGCGTGTCAAGTAACGTACACAGACAGAGACCTGAGAATCATGACAAAAAAATGCAACAGTGCAACCAGTTCAGTGTTATTATGAGTTGGATGTGTTTTTTGTCCGTGAGAGGGGGGCAGCTTTTACATTTACTCAGGTTGTAGCTGCCTCCAGTTGGCGTATTGGTCACTCACTGGAACTTCAGAGAGGATTTTTCTCATAGAGCGCAATGTAATCCCAAACTGCTCATGCTCAGCCGACAGGGACCTACAACTTTCAAAAATGTTGGATTTGTGTTGCGATTTTTACCTATTTTTACATCATAAACATTTGCTAAGCTCAAAATCCTTCAGTTGTCTTACAAACACTTTATAATCGTTTGCTCTGGCTCTGCTCTGCTCTAGCTCCTCTCGCTCTGATTGGTCAAAGCGATCACGTGATACTAGGGTGACCATATTTGTGTTTGTCAAAACCAGGACACCATACGGGGGGTGAGAGGTGGGGCCTCGTCATCGGCATTGAACTACTCTCACCTGGCAAAGCTTTTGAATGTTTTTTGGTGTCCTGGTGAACTTTGAGGTCCCTGACACCCCCACTGGACACCGAAAACATATGTGCTGCTTTGTACACTGTGCACATGGTCTCCCACTTGTCCCGACTGTAAAAGAAAGTGCAGAATTTCTTGTACAAGTCATCGTTAAATGAGCATTTGTGCTTTGGCGTGTTGCAGGCTGACTGACTGTTTGTGTCTCGCTCCTTCGGAGTTACAGAGAGCTACGAGAGACGCGCAATTGAATGACCCAATGAAAGGAAATGAAAACCTGGACATTTTCATCACTTTATTAAAAAAAACCTGGGCGGCCAGGACAGGACGCGAAAAATGGATATGTCCAGGGAAAAACGAACGTTTGGTCACGTTTGGAATGTTTGATCATATTAAAGGTCCTATGTTAAACTAACTAAAACAGGACTAAAACCAGGACTAAACCAGGACTAAAACCAGGACTAAAACCAGGACTAAACCAGGACTAAACCAGGACTAAACCAGGACTAAAACAGGACTAAAACAGGACTAAAACCAGGACTAAACCAAGATTAAACCAGGACTAAACCAGGACTAAAACAGGACTAAAACAGGACTGAACCAGGATGAAATCAGGAAGAAACCAGGACTAAACAAGGACTAAACCAAGATTAAACCAGGACTAAACAAGGACTAAACCAGGACTAAACAAGGACTAAACAAGGACTAAACCAGGACTAAACCAGGACTAAAACAGGACTAAACCAGGACAATACCAGGACTAAACAAGGACTAAACCAGGACTAAAAAATCTGACATGAAAACAAGACACGTCCGGGGAAAAAACGGACGTTTGGTCACCCTACGCGACACACGAGCCCGCGCTCCGTGTGTGCGTTCGAGTGCATTCGCATGTGTCCGTGGGAGAAAAGACACTACTGCACATGCTCGGTCGGCCCGCAGCCACCGGAAGAACCTCGCCGGGCTAAAGGCGGATCTGAAACCATGCACCGTTTTGAAACCCCGGGGCTTGGTCAGGTCTGAAGTGAACAAAGTTGCTTTTTTTTTAGCTCCTTGCCATGTCTGTTGCCATAGTTACCAGTCTAAATATGATGAGGGGTATGATTATCTGTTATCTGTTATTTCTCTGAACGCATGTAAACATCATATCAGAATATCCATGTAAACACTCTTTCTTTCATCCATTCAGCAAGAACAGCAGTATCCTTTGCTATTGTTAGGATGAAACCATAAAACTTCTGGTGAGTGGGAGAACATCTCATCCCAATCTACGAGTCGATTCTTTTTTCGTGGATGAATCAAAGGAGCGCGCTGTGACCAAATCAAACGTGCCACAGTTGTGTCTCTTGAAGATCAGATGCGAAGTGAACACGCACACACACACGGCTCGTCCTGCGGCCCGGTGCAGATCAGGCCCGGTTCAGAGAGAGTTTACAGTGAGGTCAGACCACGACAGACCACGACAACACACAAACAAACACGTCACATCTCAGACGCACACAAGAAAGACGCAGGGAAGAAAAGTATGAATGAATCACAGAGGAAAAAGGAGGGAGAGGGGAGATACACGGGACTCTGTGGGGGGTTGGGAGGCACTTTCAGAACAGCGCTGATTCAAAATGATAAAAATGACAGAGTTTTTTCCATGGATTTGAGCAAACGTGTCTTGCCCCAGTACAGATATATTGTACATGGGTCCGGTCAAGCAGTAACGGAGGGAAACAGGCAGATTTTTGACATTCAAATGTCTCTTATTCAGAAACTAGAGGAACTATTGAAATAAGTAAAGAATCAGAATGTAGGAAAGAGTTACACTCCAACAGGGTCAAGTTAAACCTGTGATATTCTTTCAAGTTGTTGACAAAAAATTTAAAAAACTCATGTCGGTAACAGAGGGAATGAAATATGCAGCACTTTTTGGTCAATAAATCCAAACAGTGATAACTCTTGGTTCTCACTTCCATATCCTTAACAAACTGGTTTGAATATTTGCTTCATATAGTTTTCTACCATATGGTACAAGATTAGGTTGAAAAACCTCTTACTTTTTGACTCATGAGATTTTTTATTAAGAAAGGTCATGGTAACGGAGGGAAAAGTAACGGAGGGAAAATTGTACAAACAAGTAGAAGGTGCAGGATTTTACATCATTTGTCGCTTTTTTCTTCCAAATACTTTAATATTACTTCAAAATGAAAGGAAACTATTTCTATAAAATATGTCAGTCCTTCCAAGCAAATTTTTATCATTTTAAATACATTTTAAAAAAAAAAAAAAATCCTGTACCTTCATCAACAGTTCCAAGATGGAATAACACAAGATATGATGAAATACATCCATTTATTTACATGATTTGGGAAATAATTTTTGTTCCATGTTTCATACATGGTCTGTTTAAAACATATGGAACTTCAGAACCAAAAATGGTACAGAAAAAAGGTCAACAGTTTCATAAACTAGAGTACATATGTATCTGTTCAATACATTTTTATATCAGATGCATTAACTTGAATTTTTGGCCTTGTTGTTTACTTCTGCTTGACCGGGCCCAGATATTAAAATGTTGACAGTGAAGTGGTGAGAGGTTCTAGTCTTGTGTGTGAGTATCTGCTGCTCCTGTTCCTCCTGTACCACTGTCACTTCACTCTACTGCACATGTCTCCTGCAGAAAGAGCCTCTGTTCTGTCTGTATCATGTCAGTCGATCGCACCATTACTTCTGCACCACTGAACAATTTAACATTTAAACAAACTTATAAAGACGACTGAGAAAACTGAACACAAATGAACCCAAAAAGAAAATCAGATTTTACAGATTACAAACTGCAAGTCGTGAAATCTGCAGCTGAAAATGCTAATTGAGCAACAGAAAGAAAGTTTGGAGTGAGAGAGAAACTTGTGACACTGGGAGGATGCACCATGAAACTTTCCTGAAGTCACTGGATGGATGGACAAAGTCTGGACTTCAGTGACACTGAAACCATCCTGTCGAGATTCAGAAAGACCAGAATAATTCTAACTGGAACTGATGCTGAGTCTGACGACAGCGACACAGAAGAGGAAGTGACGCTCTGTTTACCTCCGGAGGTCGAGGAGTTGTTCAGTGAAGTGACACCGAGGATGAAGAATTGAATGGATTTAGTGATTTGGAGTGAGATGGAGAGTTTGTTAAACTTGTTCTGTTCTGTTGTTTATGTTATAGTTTATCTGAAGAACTGTTCATATGTGACGTTAACAGTCTGTTGTTCTCTTCTATTCTTATTACTACAACTTGACTTTCAACTGGAAATGTCAGTTCCTTCTCTCTGATTTTATAAAATAAATTTCCCCAAAAAGTGCAACTTATAGTCTGGTGCAACTTAGATATGTTTTTTCTTCTCCATTACAAATTTTTTGGATGGTGCGACTTATACTCCAAAGCGACTTATACTCCAAAGCGACTTATAGTCCAAAAAATACGGTAAACTTAATTCCGAAGTAAGTGGGTGGTTTATTCCGATTTTAAAGCCGAATTAATTTATTCCTTGATCATGTAAACGTTTATTGTTCTTGCTCGTTGGTTTGCCCTTCTGACGACCCAACGAGTGGGCTGAGGTAGAGCAACCTTTGACTCAGTTTGTCTTCTTCCTCCCTTCTCCTCCTCAGCTCACAGACGTAAAGCGTGATGAGACAATTCTCCAGCTGCTGCTTCGCAATTATCATCGGAACGACTGCGAAGAAAGTTTTTATCGTGTTTGTGTCCGTGGAGTAACGACAAACGGAGCTGACAGAAAAGCCGGGAGCAGCTGAAGTGTGTGTTTTCTTCCGGTCGATGTAAATCCGTTGGTGTCTCTGTCCGATCAGAACCTTCCCCACCCCAAGACACTGAGACGAATTAAATAAAGATGATTTGACGTGTTTTCCATGTAAACCTGTTTTAAAATGAAACTAAAAACAGAACTAGATCGTGTTAAAGGTCCTATGTTAAACTAACTGAACCAGGACTAATCCAGGACTAAAACAGGACTGAACCAGGACTAAACCAGGACTAAAACAGGACTGAACCAGGACTAAACCAGGACAAAACAAGGACTAAACCAAGACTAAACCACGACTTCCACAGGACTAAACCAAGACTAAACCTGGACTAAAACAGGATGGAACCAGGATGAAACCAGGATTAAACCAAAACTAAACAAGGACTAAACAAGGATTAAACTAGAACTAAATCAAGACTAAACCACGACTTCACCAGGACTAAACCAGGACTAAACCAGGACTAAACCAAGGACTAAACCAGACTAGACTAAACCAGGACGAAACAAGGACTAAACCAAGACTAAACCAAGACTAAACCAGACTAAACCAAGGACTAAACCAGGACGAAACAAGGACTAAACCAAGACTAAACCAAGACTAAACAAGGACTAAACCAGGATTGAACAAGGACTAAACCGGGACAAACCAGGGCTAAACCAAGACTTCACCAGGACAAATCCAAGAATAAACCAGGATTAGACCAGGACTAAACCACGACTTCACCAGGACAAAACAAGGACTAAGCCTCAAATAAACCAAGACTAAACCAGGACAAAACTGGGATGAAACCAGGACTAAATCAGGACTAAACCAAGACTAGCCCAGGACGAACCCTGAAGTAAACCAGTTTTCCATGTAAACCTCAATTCAGAATTATTATTTCCATGTAAACTTGAAGTAGAATATTTTAATTCAGAACAATTAATTCAGAATAATAATAATAAAAATAAACATCATGTAAACGTGGCCACTGTCTGATCATCAGGAAGGACGGGAGGGCATCTGACACACCGCAGGGACACGGGGACGACGAGCAGCTGCGTGGCCCGGGGCGGTCACGTGATCCAAACGGGAAGCGCAGTTAACATGATGGAGTGCGTTTAGCTCGAGTCTCCTACACCCCGGCCTAAAGGTCAAAGGTCACGAGCACTCCCAGTGAACCGCGGGTCGCCAAAACACGGCGCAGACACATTTAGACACATCTGCCAACGATCAGGCCCCACCGAGACCCGTCCTGACTAATCCAGAACCACAAATCCACGTCAGGCATCTCCCCCCGCACGACAACTCTCCAAAAATATACAAAAACATGATACAAACGGTACGCAACAACTCCACAAACCTGGGGCTGTAGTTTCGTGAGTGTGTTGTAATGGGGCTCTGAAGGGGGAGTGACTTAGACTTAAGTGAAGGGCGCATACTCAGAGAATCTAATGTCACTGTAAAATGCAACAAGTTTCAAAGTAAAATATACAAAACTGAGACGCTTTTGAAAGACGCATCGTGTAACTTTTCTGGTGGAGATGTTATTTCTTTGTCTGGAATGTTCCACAGTATGGCATTAAACCTTTCTATCTCCATGGAGACCAAATCAGACCAAGTCACAGGTCAGATCTGTGGAGAGGCGACGTCGTTCACAGTCTTATAGGTATTTTTGAGCTGTAAAACCACCTGTAATTGAATAAACGTAAGGTAGATCTGTTTAATGTCATACTGCGGAACATTCCAGACAGAAAGCATTTGACAAACCCACCAGAAAAGTTACATACATAGCAAAAACTGGAGGGTTAAAATTTCACACAAAAAGTGTTAATTGAACTATATGAAAGTTAAATGGGGGTTGGAGTTGGGGTGATTTGCGAGAGTTGATATGGTTTAATTTAATTCAACTTCCTCTAGTGTTAATTCAACTTTCCCAGTGTTAATTCAACATCCCTTAGTGTTAATTCAACTTCTCTTAGGGTTAATTTGGCTCTTCCCACCCACCACTTCAAACTCCTGCCAGAGAAGACCAGTTTGAACCAGTTTTGTCCATAATTTCATCTTAAATTAACTCAAATGAAGTGTAAAAATAAAACACCTCTGAGTGTTGTTTAGCTAAATCAGGATAACCCTACAAAGTGTTATCTGTTTACTCTCAAAACGTTATATAACATAACTCTTGACTTCTGGATTAAACAGGAACTTTGGTCCAGTGTTACTTAATGAACATTTCCAAAAATGTTAAATTAACTCTAGAACAGATTGGACTCATATAAACCCTGAGAAAATGTTCAAATAGATTCTGTGAGAGTCCATTTTAACACTCCACTTTTTGCTGTAGTGCACCTTTGGTAACTAATGTAACTAAGGCCCGTCCACACTAGTACATATTCGAGTCGTTTTCGTTGTGGATGCAGTGTTCGTTCACACTAACCCGACTGAAAACAGGCTCCAGAGACGGAACGATTATGTGCCACCAGTTCCCACAAATTCATCCGAGTACAGATCTGATCCGGCACCATGTGGACGCCTGAAAACACTGATACTCTGACGTAGGAGCTCTAGTTTTCATCCTTATTGGACCACGTCACTGTGACTTGCTCTTTCCTGATTCGTTGGGTTTGTGACATCGGTCATGTGACGCTATTGCGGAAAACAAGCCACAGACAACTGGGAAACAGCGGAGCTAGAACTACTAACTGTCCACGAAAAGACTTTTTTTACGCACTGTCTAATGCGTATGACCTGCAGACGTATAATCTCTGAAAAGTTTCTCATGAACCATGTCCAACGTGACAGAAACACAGAACAGACTCACCATCAGCAGCAACACCCCTCTGTCACAGAGAGAACACTCATATTCCACTGAGTCGAGTCCTTTAGTCCGACAGAAGCTGAACCACATCAGCTGTTTTTTTGAGCGCTTAGTTTATGCAAATGAGTCATGTGGTTTTAAGTTTTGTTTCTGTAAAATGTAAACAAATATGCTCAAAGCTGTGTGGATAGGGAAGACTTGTGAACACAGAAATGACGTGTCTGGACGCAGATCGTTTCCAGTACGGTGATACGGTGATTCTTTTCAGTGTAAACATAACCTAATGTATGTTGTTCTTTAGATCTCAGAACAGTGCCGACTCTGTACCAGAAGAGTTAGAGTTAAAGCATTACTGTCTGACAGCCACATCATTATGACATTTTACGTCCCAAAATTCATCTCAAACGACTTAAAAAATGAAATAAGTTCACAGATTTCTGTGTTTTCCACCAGAAAAGTTACATAATGCACCTTTAACCTTTTAATTTGTTTATCTACTGGTCCTTTATACCAAAAGAATCTGGAGCGTGATTTTGTATTTGTATTTACCTGAAGTAAACCAGGACTAAACCAGGACTAAAGCAGGACTAAACTAAACCAGAACTAAACAGACTAAACAGGGGACTAAACCAGGTCTAAACCAGGGACTAAACCAGGACTTAAACCAGGACTAAACCAGGACTAACTAACCCAGGACTAAACCAGGACTAAACCAGGACTAACCCTGAAGTAAAACAACTTAAAAAATAAAATAAGTGGACAGAATTCTGTGTTCCATATTCTGTGTTTTCCACCAGAAAAGTTACATAATGCACCTTTAACCTTTTAATCTGTTTATCTACTGAGCGTTTATACCAAAAGAATCTGGAGCGTGATATTGTGGTTGTATTTGAACATTTATTTTATCTCCGTGATTAGCTGGAGTCTCTCAGGACCTTCAAAATAGAGAGAACGGTATTTAGCTCCAGGAAGTCCTCCACCTCCTCTGAGACCTTCTAATGAGCTAATAAACTATTTACAAATACTTGGACTAAGAGCGGCTCCAGCCTCTGTCCGAGCGGGGGCCCCTGTCCGAGCGGGGGCCCCTGTCCGAGCGGGGCCCTGTCCGAGCGGGGCCCTGTCGAGCCCCTGTCCGAGCGGGCCCCTGTCCGAGCGGGGCCCCTGTCCGAGCGGGGGCCCCTGTCCGGACGGGGCCTCACACTCCAAACTCTGATTTAAAGACGCTGCAGTTGATTTTTACTGTTTTAAAAACACAATTAGATGATATTAAAGGTCCTGTGTTTCACAAAATGGACTCTCGTAAGATTTAAGAGTGTTACTAGCATGCTAACAGTGCACTTCACTACCATATATCTGTACTGGGGCTCAGATACATGGGGAATTGAGTAGAAGTCCTTTAACTGGCAATGGTCTAACCCAGGACTAAACCAGAACTAAACCAGGACTAATCCAGGACTAACCCAGAACTAAACCAGGACTAAACCATAAACCAGGACTAATTAAACCAGGACTAAACTAAACCAGGACTAGGACTAAACCAGGTCTAAACCAGGTCTAAACCAGGTCTAAAAACCAGGACTATACCAGGATTAATCCAGGACTAAATCAGGACTAAACCAGGTCTAACCCAGGATTTAACCAGGACTAAACCAGGATTAATCCAGGACTAAACCAGGTCTAAACCAGGTCTAAACCAGGACTAAATCAGGACTAAACCAGGACTGAACCAGGACTGAACCAGGTCTAAACCAGGTCTAAACCAGGACTATACCAGGATTAATCCAGGACTAAACCAGGTCTAAACCAGGACTAAACCAGGACTAAACAGGACTAAACCAGGTCTAAACCAGGTCTAAAACAGGACTAAATCAGAACTAAACCAGGACTTAACCAGGACTAAATCAGGACTAAACCAGGTCTAAACCAGGTCTAAACCAGGACTAAATCAGAACTAAACCAGGACTTAAACCAGGACTAAATCAGGACTAAACCAGGACTAAACCAGGACAAAATCAGGACTAAACCAGGTCTAAACCAGGACTAAACCAGGTCTAAATCAGGTCTAAACCTTGAACTAACCCTGAACTAAACCAGGACTACACCAGGACTAAAAGAGGTCTAACCCAGACCAGGAGTAAACAATGAATAAACTTGGACGAAAAGACTAAACTTGACCAATCCAGGTTTAACTCAGGACTGAACAAACATGCTAATGCGCACTTCCTGATCCTCTGTCAACAAAAGCTGTGATAAATAAATCCAGACAGAACAGATCAGGTACAGGCCTTTTAACTCTGATGAGTGTTACAGACTGTGGACATGTGGTGAGACGCACCAAACATCACACACTGACACGAGCAAACATCAAACCACTTTTACTTTTAATGTGTCAAGAGGAAGTCCTGCTTTAGTCCTGGTTTAGTCTCTGTTTAGTCCTGGTCTAGTCCTTGTTTAGTCTGGGTTTAGTCCTGGATTAGTCCTGCTTGAGTCATGGTTTTAGACGTGGTTCAGTGTTGATTTAGTCCTGTCTGGATTCAGTCCTGGTTTAGTTCTAATTTCATCCTTATTTAGTCATGCTCCAGTCTCGGTTTAGTTCTAATTTAGTCAGGGTTCAGTCCTGGTTCAGTCCTGGTTCAGACCTGGTTCAGTCCTGGTTTATCCTGGTTTAGTCCTGGTTTAGTCCTGGTTAGTCCTGGTTTAGTCCTGGTTTAGTTCTGGTTTAGTCCTGGTTTAGTCCTGTTTTAGTCCTGGTTTAGTCCTGGTTAGTAGTCCTGGTTTAGTCTTGGTTTAGTCCTGGTTTAGTCCTGTGTTTAGTCCTGGTTTAGTCCTGGTTTAGTCCTGTTTAGTCCTGTTTTAGTCCTGGTTTAGTCCTGTTTTAGTCTGGTTTAGTCCTGTTTAGTCCTGGTTTTAGTCCTGTTTAGTCCTTTTTAAGTCCTGGTTTAGTCCTGGTTTAGTCCTGGTTTAGTCCTGGTTTAGTCCTGTTTAGTCCTGGTTTAGTCCTGGTTTAGTCCTGTTTTAGTCCTGGTTTAGTCCTGTTTTAGTCCTGGTTTAGTCCTGTTTTAGTCCTGGTTTAGTCCTGGTTTAGTCCTGGTTTAGTCCTGTTTTAGTCCTGGTTTAGTCCTGTTTTAGTCCTGTTTTAGTCCTGGTTTAGTCCTGGTTTAGTCCTGTTTTAGTCCTGTTTAGTCCTGGTTTAGTCCTGGTTTAGTCCTGGTTTAGTCCTGTTTTAGTCCTGGTTTAGTCCTGGTTTAGTCCTGTTTTAGTCCTGGTTTAGTCCTGGTTTAGTCCTGTTTTAGTCCTGGTTTAGTCCTGGTTTAGTCCTGGTTTAGTCCTGTTTTAGTCCTGGTTTAGTCCTGGTTTAGTCCTGGTTTAGTCCTGTTTAGTCCTGTTTAGTCCTGGTTTAGTCCTGTTTTAGTCCTGGTTTAGTCCTGTTTAGTTGTCCTGGTTTAGTCCTGGTTTAGTCCTGTTTTAGTCCTGGTTTAGTCCTGGTTTAGTCCTGGTTTAGTCCTGGTTTTAGTCCTGGTTTTAGTCCTGTTTTAGTCCTGGTTTAGTCCTGGTTTAGTCCTGGTTTAGTCCTGTTTTAGTCCTGTTTTAGTCCTGGTTTAGTCCTGTTTAGTCCTGTTTTAGTCCTGGTTTAGTCCTGGTTTAGTCCTGGTTTAGTCCTGGTTTAGTCCTGGTTTAGTCCTGGTTTAGTCCTGGTTTTTGGTTACCTGGTTTACCTTTAAGCTGTCCCCTATTTCATTTATATTTCTCATCACGTGAACCAAACTGTTGAACCTCTGGACACAGGGACTGGGCTCGACCAGCTGAGCTCGTGTTTGGATGAGAAAATTCCCTGGACGTGATCAGAGCGAAATGTGAGGACGACGCCAAAGAAAAGAGCAACATCAGAGCTCATAAAAGTGTCCAGATAAGAAACCAAGTGATTCTCCTCCAGAGTCCAGAGCCAAACTCTCCAAACCAAACATCTGAGCAGATACTTCCTAATTTAGACATGAGGGAACACAAGCACTCTGTCAGCCCGCTTTAGACCCGCTTTAGACCCGCTTTAGACCCGCTTTAGACCCGCTTTAGACCCGCTTTAGACCCGCTTTAGACCCGCTTTAGACCCGCTTTAGACCTGCTTTAGACCCGCTTTAGACTTTAGACCCGCTTTAGACCCGCTTTAGACCTTTTAGACCGGTTTTAGACCGCTTTAGACCCGCTTTAGACCGGGTTTAGACTTTTAGACCGCTTTAGACCTTTTTTTAGACCCGCTTTAGACCGGGTTTAGACCGGGCTTTAGACCAGGTTTAGACCTGCTTTAGACCAGGTTTAGACCTGCTTTAGACCGGGTTTAGACCAGGTTTAGACCTGCTTTAGACCGGGTTTAGACCTGGGTTTAGACCTGCTTTAGACCGGGTTTAGACATTTAGACCGGGTTTAGACTAGACCGGGTTTAGACCTTTAGACCTGGTTTAGACCTGGACCGTTTAGACCTGACCTTTAGACCTGGTTTTAGACCTGGTTTAGACCTGGTTTTAGACCTGGTTTAGACCTTTTAGGGTTTAGACCTGGTTTAGACCTGGTTTAGACCTGGTTTAGACCTGGGTTTAGACCTGATTTAGACCTGGTTTAGACCTGGTTTAGACCTGGTTTAGACCTGGTTTAGACCTGATTTAGTCCTGGTTTAGACCTGGTTTAGACCTGGTTTAGACCTGGTTTAGACCTGGGTTTAGACCTGATTTAGACCTGGTTTTAGACCTGGTTTAGACCTGGTTTAGACCGGGTTTAGACCTGATTTAGACCTGGTTTAGACCTGGGGTTTAGACCTGGTTTAGACCTGATTTAGACCTGGTCCTGGTTTAGTCCTGGTTTAGTCCTGGTTTAGTCCTGATTTAGTCCTGGTTTAGTTTAGTCCTGGTTTAGTCCTGATTTAGTCTGGGTTTAGACATGATTTAGTTCTGGTGTAGTTCTAGTGTGGTCCTGGATTTAGTCCTGTTTTAGACCTGCTTTAGACCTGTCTTAGTCCTACTTTTATTGTGGTGTAGTCCTGTTTTAGGCCATCTTTAATCCTGGTTTAGTTCTACTTTAGTCCTGGTTGAGTCCTGGTTTAGACATGATTTAGTTCTGGTGTAGTTCTCGTGTTGTCTTTGTTTAGATCTAGTTCAGACCTGGTTTAGGCCCACTTTAGGTCTTGGTTTTGTCCTAGTTCAGTTTTAGTCCTCTTAGTCCTGGTCTAGTCCTGGTTCAGTCTCTTGTTTAGTCCAGGTTTGGGTCTGGGATCTGGTGCACTTTTTCAAGAGGAAGAAGCGCATCACAACATGAGTGGTCTTGTATCTGGTCTGGTCTATAGTCCTGGTTTAGTCCTCATTTAGTCCAATTATAGTCCTGTTCTTGTACGCGGAGGAGCTAACTGGATTATCCACTTTGACTCTGGTCTGGTCCCGGTCTAGTCCTGGTTTAGTTCTGGTTTATCCTGGTTTAGTCATTTTAGTCCTTGTATCTGGTATATTGGTTTGTTCAATCAGTCCTAGTTTAGTACCTGGTTTAGTCCTGGTTTAGACCTGGTTTAGATCTGGTTTTAGTCCTGGTTTAGTTCTGGTTTAGTCCTGGTTTAATCCTGGTTTAATCCTGGTTTAATCCAGGTTTAGTTTTGATTTAGTCCTGGTTTTGTCTTGGTTTAGTCCAGGTTTAGTCCTGATTTAGTCCTGATTTAGTCCTGGTTTAGTCCTGGTTTAGAGCTGCTTTAGTCCTGGTTTAGTGCTGGTTTAAACCTGGTTTAGTCCTGGTTTAGACCTGGTTTAGACCTTCTTTAGTCCTGGTTTAGACCTGGTTCAGTCCTGGTTTAGTCCTGGTTTTGTCCTGGTTAAGACCTGGTTTAGTCCTGGTTAAGACCTGGTTTAGTGCTGGTTTAGTCCTGGTTTTGTCCTGGTTTAGTCCTGGTTTAGTGCTGGTTTAGACCTGGTTTAGTCCTGGTTTAGACCTTGTTTAGTCCTGGTTTAGAACTGGTTTAGACCTTGTTTAGTCCTGGTTTAGACCTGGTTCAGTCCTGGTTTAGTCCTGGTTTTGTCCTGGTTTAGACCTGGTTTAGTCCTGGTTCAGTCCTGGTTTAGTCCTGGTTTAGACCTCCTGGTTTTAGTCCTGGTTTTAGACCTGGTTTAGTCCTGGTTTAGACCTGGTTTAAGACCTGGTTTAGTCCTGGTTTAGTCCTGGTTTAGTCCTGGTTTAGAACCTGGTTTAGACCTGGTTTAGTCCTGGTTTAGTCCTGGTTTAGTCCTGGTTTAGTCCTGGTTTAGTCCTGGTTTAGACCTGGTTTAGACCTGGTTTAGTCCTGGTTTAGACCTGGTTTAGTCCTGGTTTAGTCCTGGTTTAGTCCTGGTTTAGTTTTGAAGACGCGTCCACAATAACAAAGTCTATAAAAGTTTGTGTTTTTTGTTTTTCCACGTTGGTCGTGACAGAAGTGAAAGAGCAGAAATGTGAAGAGTCGAGATCTGATCAGACGAGAAGAAAAATACAAACGTTTGAATCATCTGAGACTCGAAAGACTCCAAGTCCCACAAAGCACTTCCTAATTTAGACAAAAAGACCAGCGCCGCCGCGAAAGAGAGACAGAGACGAAGAGAAGGAGAGAGGGATGAGGACAGGAGAGAGACGAAGAGAAGGAGAGAGGGATGAGGACAGGAGAGAGACGGAGACGAAGAGAAGGAGAGAGGGATGAGGACAGGAGAGAGACGAAGAGAAGGAGAGAGGGATGAGGACAGGAGAGAGACGAAGAGAAGGAGAGAGGGATGAGGACAGGACAGGAGAGAGACGGAGAGACACAGACGAAGAGAAGGAGAGAGGGATGAGGACAGGAGAGAGACGAAGAGAAGAGAAGGAGAGAGGGATGAGGACAGGAGAGAGACGCAGACGAAGAGAAGGAGAGAGGGATGAGGACAGGAGAGAGACAGAGAGAAAGAGAAGGAGAGAGGGATGAGGACAGGAGAGAGACGAAGAGAAGAAGAGAAGGAGAGAGGGATGAGGACAGGAGAGAGACAGAGACGAAGAGAAGGAGAGAGAAGATTGAGGACAGAGAGAGATGAGACAGGAGAGAGACAAGGGGGGAGAAAGGAGGGAGCAGAGGGAGGAAGTGAAGGAGAGAAGGAGAAGGGGGGGGGAAGAGATAGAGAGAAAAAGGGATGATAGAGAGAGAGAAGTAAAAAAGAGAGAAAGAGTGAGGGTGAGAAAGAACGAGTGATCAAAGAGAGAGAGAAAGACAAGGGGAGAGAGAGAGGGAGAGAAAGAAAGAGGGATGGTAGAGAGAAAGAGAGATGGAGTAAAAGAGAGAGAGGAAAGGGAGGGAAAGAGTGGGTGATAGAAGAGAGAGAGAGAATGACAGATGGAGAGATGGAGAAGACGAGCGCGTGAGAATGAAAGAGAGGGAAGGGAGAGAGAGAGAGGGTAGCAGAGAGAAAGAAAGATGATAGAGAAGTGTAAAAGAGAGAGGGAGAGAATGAGAAGGGGAGGAAGAGGGGAGGGGGAGAGAGAAAGAAAAGAGGAGAGACAAGTGTGTGAGAATGAAAGAGAGGGAGAGAGGAGAAGAGAGGGATGATAGAGAAGTATAAACAAGAGAAAGAGAGAGAAAGAGTGACTGATCAAAGAGGGAGAGAAAGACAAGGGGAATAGAGAGGGAGAGAAAGAAAGCGGGGGGCAGAGAGAGAGAAAGATGAGAGACAGAAAATTGGGAGAGAGAAAGAGGGAGGGAGAGAGTGAGTGACTAAAGAGAGAGAGAATGAGAGAGGGAGGAAGAGGGGAGAGGTAGAGAGAAAGACAAGGGGGGGAGATGAGTGTGTGAGAATTAAAGAGAGAAAGAAAGAAAGAAAGAGGGGTGACAGAGAGAGAGAGAGAGAAAGGGAGGGAAAGAGCGAGGGGAGAAAGAAAGGGAGAAGAACAGAGGGAGGTAGAGAAGGATGGATGGACTAATAGACGAAAAAGAAGACGAGTGCGTGAGAATTAAAGAGAGGGATAGAGAAAGAAAGATGAGGGAGGGAAAGAGTGAGTGACTAAAAAGAGAAATAGAGAGAGAGACAGAGAAGGAGAGATGGGGAAGACGAGTGCGTGAGAATTAAAGAGAGGAAGAAAGAAAGATGGGTGAGAGAGAGAGAGAGAGAGGTGTAAAAGAGATGGGAAAGAGTAAACGAGAACGAGGGAGAAAGAGGGAAAGAGTGAGTGACAAGGAGGAGAGAAAGAGGGGGAGATGCGCAGAAGGAGGTAGAGAAGGAGGGATGAAGAAGACGAGTGTGTGAGAATTAAAGAGAGGAAAGGATAGAGAGAAAGGAAGATGACAGAGAGGAATAAAAGAAAGATAGAAGACAGAAAAGAGGGAGAGAGAGAGAAAGAGGGAGGGAAAGAGTGAGTGACGAGAGAGAGAGAGAGAGAGAGAGAGAGAGAGGGAGAAAGGAAGGGAGAAGAACAGAGGGAGGTAGAGAAGGATGGATGGACTAATAGACGAAAAAAGAAGATGAGTGCGTGAGAATTAAAGAGAGGGATGGAGAGAGGGGGTAGCAGAGAGAAAGAAAGATGAAGGAAAGACGAGGGGAAAAAACGAGGGAGTAAAAGAGAGAGAGAGAAAGGGAATGAAAGAGTGAGTGACAAGGGGGAAAGAAAGAGGGGTAGAAGAGCAGAGGGAGGTAGAGAAGGAGGGATGAAGAAGACGAGTGTGTGGGAATTAAACAGAGGGGAGGGAGAGAGAAAGAAAGAGTAGAGAGAAATAAAAGAAAGATAGAAGACAGAAAAGAGGGAAGGAGAAAGAGGGAGGGAGAGAGTGAGTGACTAAAGAGAGAGAGAATGAGAGAGGGAGGAAGAGGGGAGAGGGAGAGAGAAAGACAAGGGGGAGAGACGAGTGTGTGAGAATGAAAGAGATTAATTAAAGAGAGGAAGAAAGAAAAAGGAGTGAGAGAGAAAAAACAGAGAGAGAGTGAGAGGTGTAAAAGAGATGGGAAAGAATAAAAGAGAGAGAGGAAGACAGAGGGGGGAGAAGAGCAGAGGGAGGTAGAGATGGAGGGATGAAGAAGACGAGTGTGTGGGAATTAAAAAGAGGAGAGGGAGAGAGAGAGGGTCGTAGTAGAGAGAAAAGAAAGGAAGATGATAGAAGTATAAAAGAGAGAAAGAGAATGAGAGGAAGGAAGAGGGGAGAGGGAGAGAAAGACAAGGAGGAGAGACGAGTGTGTGAGAATGAAAGAGAGGGAGAAAGAAAGGGTGATGGTAGAGAGAGAGAGAGAGAGAGAGAGAGAGAGAGAGAAAGGAAAGAGTGGGGGGAGAAAGACAGGGAGAGGAACAGAGGGAGGTAGAGAGGGATGGATGGATGAATAGATGAAAAAGAAGACGAGTGTGTGAGAATTAAAGAAAAGAAGAAAGAAACAGAGGGTAGTAGAGAGAAAGAAAGAGGGGTGATAGAGAGAGACAGAGGTGTAAAAGAGATGGGAAAGAGTAAAAGAGAGAGAGAGAGAGAGAAAGAAAGGGAGGGAAAGAGTGGATGACAGGGGGAAGAGAAAGCGGGGGGATGATAAAGAGGTATAAAAGAGAGATGGAAGACAGAAAAAAACAGAGAGAGAAAGAGGGAGGGAAAGTAAGTAAGTGAGTAAAGAGAGAGATACAGAGAGACAGAGAGAGAGACGGGGAAGACGAGTGTGTGAGAATGAAAGAGGGATAGAGAGAGAGAGAGAGAGAGAGAGAGAGAGAGGGGGGAGGAAGAGAGAGATGGAGGAGGAGCAGGAGAGAGAGGAGGATGGGAGGAGGAGGATGGAGGAGGAGGAGGAGGAGGAGGAGGAGGATGGGAGGAGGAGGAGGAGAGGAGGAGGAGGAGGATGGGAGGAGGAGGAGGAGGAGGAGGAGGAGGAGGGGTTGAGATGAGAAACATGTGGGGACGTTGCCTTTACAAGCAGCTCGGACAAATTAAACATGAGAGAAACAAGAGCTGGGAGCGTGGGGGCGGGGAGAGCCCCACATGTGCTCCACACCACCAAATAATCCACACTGAAGCTTTAAACACACACACGACAACCAACAGCGCGCTGACAGAGTCCACGCCTGGACTCAAGTCTCTGGACTCAAGTCTCTGGTCTCTGGTCTTTGGTCTTTGGTCCAGGCTCTAGTTTCTGATTTTATCTCTGGTCTTGTTTCTGGTCTTGTTTCTAGTCTTGTCTTCTGGTCTCTAGTCTGGTCTCTGGTCTTGTCTCTGGTCTTGTCCAAATCTGGTCTCTGGTCTTGTTTCTGGTCTCTGGTCTTGTTTCTGGTCTCAAGTCTCTGGTCTCTGGTCTTTAGTCTTTGGTCTTTGGTCTTTGGTCTTTGGTCCAGGCTCTAGACTCTGATTTTATCTCTGGTCTTGCTTCTGGTCTTGTCTTTGGTCTCTGGTCTTGTTTCTGGTCTTGTTTCTGGTCTCTGGTCTTGTTTCTGGTTCTGGTCTCTGGTCTTGTCTTATTTCTAGTCTTGTCTTTGGTCTCTGGTCTTGTTTCTGATCTTGTTTCTGGTCTCTAGTCTGGTCTCTGGTCTTATTTCTGGTCTTGTCCAGGTCAGGTCTATGGTCTTGTTTCTGATTCTGGTCTTGTCTTGTTTCTGGTCTTGTCCAGGTCTGGTCTCTAGTCTTGTTTCTGGTCTCTGGTTTGGTCTCTAGTCTGAGTTTTGGTCTTGTCTCTGGTCTTGTCTCTGGTCTGGTCTTTGGTCTTGTTTCTGGTCTTGTCCAGGTCTAGTCTTGTCCAGGTCTAGTCTCTATCTGGCTTCTGGTCTTGTTTCTGGTCTCTAGTCTTGTTTCTTGTCTCTGGCCTCTAGTCTTGCCTCTAGTCATGTCTCAAGTCTTGTCCAGGTCTGGTCTTCGGTCTTGTCCAGGTCTGGTCTCCTGTCTCTGATCTTGGTCTCTGGTCTGGTCTCTAGTCTGGTCTCATCCTGTCTCTGGTCTTGTTTCTGGTCTCTGGTCCAGTCTCTAGTCTGGTTTCTGGTCTTGTTTCTGGTCTCTAGTCTTGTCTTTAGTCTTGTTTCTGGTCTTGTCCTGGTCTCGTCCCTGGTCTTGTCCAGGTCTGGTCTCCGGTCTCGTCCTGGTCCGGTCTAAAGTCCTACCTTCCGAAAGAGGTACCCAGTGCTCCATCTCCAAGCCCCACGCAAAGAGCTCAGACTTCTCCTCAAAGAACTCCCTCGCTCCATGACGGTTCCGCTTTGGACTCGGGTCGAGACTCCGGCTTAGTCTTCGGTCTAGACTACATCAGATCCCTCCCTGTCTTCTCAAAAATAATCCACAGTGAGGCTTTAAACGGAGTGAAAACATCCAAAAGAGTCCGCGAGGGTCCAGGTGTGGTCTCCGGTTTAGAGTCTGGTTTGGTTTCTGGTTTGGTTCTGATCGGGTCTCTGGTCCGGACACCGATCTTGATCTTGGTCCAGATCTCGGTCCAGATCTTGGTCCAGATCTCGGTCCAGATCTGGGTCTAGACTCCCGGACAGACCTCTCCCTGGCTCTTCGGTTGTGAGAGCAGATCTGAGTGAGTTTACATCACGCTCCCCTCTCTCTTTCTCTCCCTCTCTTCTTCTAGCCCCTCCCCCTTTTTTCCAAACCTCGTCTCCGCTCTCGGGGCTGGAGATTCTTTCAGACTTTTTGCGACTTTTGAAACTCCAAAACACTTCACCTCGCACGTAAAATAAAAAAAGAACTTACCAAGAACTTACCAAGAACTTACCGAGACATTATTATTCTCGTACTACTCCTTGTTCTAAGTTTGTACCAGATGTTTAAAAGTGCATTCCCGATTTATTTCATTTGATTCTTGGACAATGACGAAGCTTTTCTCAACTACAAATTCTGACTTTCGTAGAATTTTAAAGGTACAGTATGCAACTTTCTGGAAGTGGCATGACTCCTGTGCTATTCCACAGAAATAGAAAACTAAAAAGAAAAAAAAAACAACAACTCTGAAACGTTCTCCACATTTTAGGTCTGTGTATCGTTCGTTTTTTTTTTTTTTATTTCAGTTAAGAACAAAAAACAGTAAAATAAGAAAAGAGCTGTAAAAAAAAAAAAAAAGATTTTGACCTCTATTTCCAATATTTAATTTGAAGTTTATTTCAAATAACACTAATGAAAAAATAGTCTTGGTGCCGATTTCAATTTGTAGTAGTAGTAGTAGTAGTAATAGTAAAAGAAGAAGACGTAGTACAAGGAGCAGGAGAAATAGTAGTAGTAACAGCAGTAGTAGCTGTGGTTGTAGTAGTTGTAGTACTTGTCACAGTTAGTAGAAGTAGTAGTAGAAGTAGTAATCAAAGTAGCATTATTAGTAGTAGTAGCAGCAGCAGTAGTAGAAGTATTAGTATCAGTAGTAGTAGTAGTAGTAACAAAAGTAGTCATAGAAGCAGCAGCAGCAGTAGTAGCAGTAATAGTTGTAGTAGCTGTAGTAGTAGAAGTAGTAGTGGTACCGGTAGTTGTAGTCATACTTCTAGTAGTAGTAGCAGTATTGGTAATAGTACTAGCATCAGTAGTAGTAGTACTAGTAGTCATAGTAGCAGTATTCAGCAGTAGTAGCAGTAGTAGTAGCAGTATTAGTAATAGTAGTAGTAGTAGTCTTGGTTGGATATTTTATTCTCTCGAGTTTATTTGCCTCAGAAGTTCTGCTGCTAAAAGGACTTAACGGAAAAATGATTGCAATTTTGTGGAAAAACATGTCCTCTTCTTTTATAGTGACACGTTTATTTCACGTCTTAGGTTCAGACTGCAGCCTGAAGTGAACCAAATCTGATTTTTTGGCCCCTATGCTCCAGTATCTGATCTTTGAATGTCTTTTCAGCGACCCAGGACACTTGGATATGTGTTCCTACAGCTGATACATATCTGATCTTTTGACATGTGACTTCAGTCTGAACGGTCAGGTCACATTCATCCCACCTACACGTCACAAATGTACACAAACGTTCTTCTCGTCATATGGAAATTGTGTCTGAACTCTGTGTCAGTGAAGCAGCGAAGCACATCGCAATCCCAAAACTCTTGGCTGTGACTCCGCACCCACACGTTCATTTCTACGGACGTTGCTGCCACTGCTCCACAAAACGCCATGACCAAAAACCAAACGCCTTCAAGACCGAGACAAGACCGAGTCCAAGCACCTTCAAAACTGAGACAAGACCGAGTACAAACGCCTTCAAAACTGAGACAAGACCAAGTACAAACGCCTTCAAAACTGAGACAAGACCAAGTACAAACACCTTACTGAAGACTGAGAAAAGACCGAGTACAAATGCTTTCAAGACAAGACAAGACCGAGACCAAACGCCTTCAAGATTGAGACAATACTGAGACAAGACCAAGTCCAAATGCCTTCAAAACTGAGCCAAGACCGAGACCAAACGCCTTCAAGATTGAGACAATACCGAGACAAGACCAAGTCCAAATGCCTTCAAAACTGAGCCAAGACCGAGTCCAAACACCTTCAAGACCGAGACAAGACCGAGTCCAAGCGCCTTCAAAACTGAGATAAGACCAAGTACAAACGCCTTCAAGACCAAGAAAAGAGTGAGTACAAATGCTTTCAAGACAAGACAAGACCGAGTCCAAACGCCTTCAAGATTGAGACAATACCGAGACAAGACCGAGTCCAAACGCCTTCAAGATTGAGACAAGACCGAGACAAGACCGAGTCCAAACGCCTTCAAGATTGAGACAAGACCAAGTACAAACACCTTACTGAAGACTGAGAAAAGACCGAGTACAAATGCTTTCAAGACAAGACAAGACCGAGACCAAACGCCTTCAAGATTGAGACAATACCGAGACAAGACCGAGTCCAAATGCCTTCAAGATTGAGACAAGACCGAGTCCAAACGCCTTCAAGACCGAGACAAGACCGAGTCCAAGCGCCTTCAAAACTGAGATAAGACCAAGTACAAACGCCTTCAAGACCAAGAAAAGAGTGAGTACAAATGCTTTCAAGACAAGACAAGACCGAGTCCAAACGCCTTCAAGATTGAGACAAGACCGAGACAAGACCGAGTCCAAACGCCTTCAAGATTGAGACAAGACCAAGTACAAACACCTTACTGAAGACTGAGAAAAGACCGAGTACAAATGCTTTCAAGACAAGACAAGACCGAGACCAAACGCCTTCAAGATTGAGACAATACCGAGACAAGACCAAGTCCAAATGCCTTCAAAACTGAGACAAGACCGAGTCCAAGCGCCTTCAAAACTGAGATAAGACCAAGTACAAACGCCTTCAAGACCAAGAAAAGAGTGAGTACAAATGCTTTCAAGACAAGACAAGACCGAGACCAAACGCCTTTAAGATTGAAACAAGACCGAGTCCAAGCGCCTTCAAGAATGAGACAAGACCGAGACCAAGCGCCATCAAAACCAAGACAAGTCCGAGTCCAAGCGGCTTCAAGACCGAGACAAGACCGAGTCCAAGCGCCATCAAGATTGAGACAAGTCCTAGTCCAAGTGCCTTCAAGATTGAGACAAGTCCGAGTTCAAGTGCCTTCAAGACCGAGTCACGACCAAGTCCAAACGCCTTCAATATCGAGAAAATATCGAGTCCAAGCGGCTTCAAGACCGAAACAAGACCGAGTCCAAATGCGCTCGAGTCTGAAACAAGACCAAGACCGTAAAAAAGCTGTCTCGAGGCCGGCCGCGAGACCAAGACCGGTCTTGAGTACTACGACACTACTTAAAATAAACTCTCTAGACTAGAACAAATCTCAGAACTAGTAAGTAGATCTTAAATCTGAAAACACAATGAATATCCTGACAGAAGTTTTAAAATCTTGGCATCTGTGAGCATCCGAATTACTCACTGCGATGAGTCTCTCAGAGCTTTCAGAAACCAGAGGATCACAGTAATGCTAATGCGCACTTCCTGATTACCAAACAATCAAACTTAGACAGTACACAACAGACTTATTTTGACGTCAAGAGCTGCTTATTCAAAATATCTGTTCTGGACTTTATGACATGAAACAGTCTCTTGATTATTCAGACGTCATAATGAAAAAGCTCTCCAGACTCGACTTTAAACAGATTGGAAGTAAAAGTGGCAGAGAGAAGAGAGAGAGCGGCCTCATGCAGTCACAAGACCGCTCTGCACACTGCCCCAGGGCCGAGGGGGCGTGGCCAAACACACCGAGGACCACAATGCATTTCACTGACCGGCGGAGATACACGGGGAGGTGCGGTTTAAGTGGAAGGTCATAGATTGTAGTAAACGGACTTTTTGATCATTAAAGCTTTTTTCACGCAGCGCGATGTAGGTTTTATGGAGTAAAGCCCGGAACGACACTTTCTTATCCCCCTGGAGATGTTACTGCTTTGTCTGGAATGTTCCACAGTATAGCATTAAATGTATCTGTAGACATATATTTGACATATATCTTCAAAAACAGACTTGGAGTTGTGTTTTGTTTTTGTAGAAGTAGTAATAGTAGTAGTAGTAGTAGCAGTAGTAGTAGAAATACACACATGTTTGAGTAACCCGTCATCTATGTAGTAGTAGTAGTAGTGGTAGTAGTGGTAGTAGTAGTAGTACACATGTTTGAGGAACCTTTTATCTATGTAGTAGTAGTAGTAGTAGTAGTAGTAGTAGTAGTAGTAGTAGTAGTAGTAGTAGTAGTAGAAGTACACACATGTTTGAGTAACCCGTTATCTATGTAGTTGTAGTAGTAGTTGTAGTAGTAGTAGTAGTAGTAGTAGTAGTACACACATGTTTGAGTAGCCTGTTATCTATATAGTAGTAATAGTGGTGGTAGTAGTAGTAGTAGTAGTAGTAGCAGTAGCAGTAGTACACATATGTTTGAGTAACCCATTACCTATGTAGTAGTAGTAGTAGAAGTAGTAGTAGTACACACATGTTTGAGTAACCCGTCATCTATGTAGTAGTAGTAGTACTGGTAGTAGTGGTAGTAGTAGTAGTACACACGTTTGAGTAACCTTTTATCTATGTAGTAGTAGTAGTAGTAGTAGTAGTAGTAGAAGTACACACATGTTTGAGTAACCCGTTATCTATGTAGTTGTAGTAGTAGTGGTAGTAGTAGTAGTAGTAGTAGTAGTAGCAGTAGCAGTAGTACACATATGTTTGAGTAACCCATTACCTATGTAGTAGTAGTAGTGGTGGTAGTAGTAGTAGTGGTAGTAGTAGTAGTAGTAGTAGTAGTTAGTAAGCAGTAGTACACATATGTAGTAAACCTATGTAGTAGTAGTAGAAGTAGTAGTAGTAGTAGTAGTAGTAGTAGTAGTACAGTAGTAACCTGTTATCTATGTAGTAGTAGTAGTAGTAGTAGTGGTAGTAGTAGTAGTAGTAGTAGTAGTAGTAGTAGTGGTAGTAGTAGTAGAAGAAGGTAGTACGAGGAGCAGGAGAAAGAGTAGTAGTAACAGCAGTAGTAGCAGTGGTTGTAGTAGTTGTAGAAGTTATAGTAGCTGTAGTAGTTGTAGCAGTTGTGGCGGTGGTAGCAGTATTAGTAGAAGTAGAAGTAGTAATCATAGTAGCAGTATTAGTAGCAGTAGTAGAAGTACTAAAAGTAGTACTTATAGCAGTAGTGGTAGTAGGAGTAGTAGAAGTATTAGTAATAGTAGTAGTATCAGTAGTAGTACCTGTAGTAGTAATAGTAACAGAAGTAGTCATAGTAGCAGCAGCAGCAGTAGTAGCAGTAATAGTTGTAGTAGCTGTAGTAGTAGATGAAGTAGTTGTACTGGTAATTGTAGTCATACTGCTAGTAGTAGTGGTAGTGATGGTAGCAGTAGTAGTACTGATAATGCTATCAATAGTAGTAGAAGCAGCAGTCATAGTAGCAGTATTAGTAGTAGTAGTAGAAGTATTTGTAATAGTAGTAGTGTCAGTAGTAGAAGTAGTAGTAATAGAAGTAGTCATAGTAGCAGCAGCAGCAGTAGAAGCAGTAATAGTTGTAGTAGCTGTAGTAGTAGATGAAGTAGTGGTACTGGTAGTCGTACTGCTAGTAGTAGTGGTAGCGGTGGTTGTGGTATGAGTAGAAGTATTAGTAGTCGTCATGGTAGCAGTAGTACTACTTGTTGCAGTAGTGGTATTGATAGTACTATCAATAGTAGTACAAGTAGTAGTCATAGTAGCAGTATTAGTAGTAGTAGCAGGAGTAGTAGAAGTATTTGTAATAGGAGCAGTGTCAGTAGTAGTAGTGGTAGTAGTAACAGAAGTAGTCATAGTAGCAGCAGCACTAGTAGCAGTAATAGTTGTAGTAGCTGGTCAGAAAAATAGACGTCCTACTGCAGCACACATCAGGAAAAACAATAACATCTCCATGGAGACGAGCAGGTCGCCGCCCACCACCAGGAAAGTGACAGAATACATCTTTAATTCTAGATCCCTGAGTTTGACTGTTTTTGGAACACGTCTCCAAACTCGTGATCCACACATGTTGAAGCTTCTCGTTATTTGTTTGGAAATTGGCTCCACACACTCGTCATATTCATCACTTCACTTGTATTTATTTATACTGACAGAGATCTGCGTTCTAATGTCTCCTCATCACAAACAGAGCTGCACTTGTGTTTTGTTTCATTCACACATATGTAATATCAAAAAACTCATATCTGTTCCACCTTGTGATGTCATTTGGTAATACAGGAAGTGTTTCTCTGTGTTTTTAAACTCTATACGGCTTCATTAGAATCATCTGGATCATTTCAGTTCTGGAAATGTCGATCTCTACTGAACTAAAGGTAAATGTAGCTGTTACGGGTGTAATGGTACATGTATTTGTGCCATGCTGAACCGTTTCACAAGTGAGCAGTGTTGGGGAGTAACAGATTACATGTACCGGAGTTACGTAATCAGAGTACAAATTATGAGTAACTGTATTCAGTTACAGTTACTGTTTCAGTGAGTGGTAATTGGACTACAGTTACTTTTTTTTTTTAAATAAATGGATTACACAGTGGTATTTTCCTATTACTACTAGATTATTACTAGATCTAAACTAGATCTAAACCAGGCCTAAACCAGGTCTAAACCAGGTCTAAACTAGATCTAAACCAGGTCTAAACCAGGTCTAAACCAGGTCTAAAACATACTGTCTGGACGTGTCTCCTTTTCTATCAATACTATTTTTAATACGGTTCAGTAAAGTCTGAGCTTTTTATTTTCTTTTAACAGACAAAACATCTTATGTTACGATTTCCTCGTCTTTGCTTCTCTACAGCAAATCAAATAATCCAAAGTATTCAGATTACGTTACTCCCTTTAAGTAATTTAATGGATTCCGTTACAAACTACTTTCTGGTGTGTGTAATCTGTAATCTGTAGGGGAATACATTTTAAAAGTCACCTTCCCAACACTGCAAGTGAGTTTGAGCAATTTGTGTGTGTTTACATTCTGCCACTACATGTGCAGATACAAGGAAGACTTTATAGTTTTATAGCTTTATAGTTAGTGCGGCCGCCTTGACAACAATTACCCCCCGCCTTGACTACGTCCCTCTGAAACACGTAAATCCTCACAAAACTACAGGTTGTCACGCCCCGGTCTTCACTTACGCCTTTCGACGGCACAAAATCTCCGCTCCCTCATACCCCCAACCTCTGTCCCTGGCGAAAGTGTATTTTCAACATTGAACATTTTCGACATTGTAACTGCATTAGATCTTTACTTACTGTAGATAATGTGGACAAGTTTTTTTTTTTTTTTTTTCGGCCAAAAGTAAAGTAAAAGTTCATGCTGGAACTGTTAGTGCTGCACTTTACTTTTTTTTTTTTTTTTACAAGGAATTTATTTATTTTTTTAAATAATATTTCATACATTGTTGCTTATTTGAGATTTTTTTTATTTAACTTATTAGTTTTACCAAGCAGCACTTTGCATTTATTTTATTTTCTTATTTGTATAAAGTTAAAACTAATTATTGGTGTAATAAAACCACAAATAGTTATGCATTTTGTTCCCATACTGTACGGTAAATAAACCAAACCATGACCTCAAAACGGAAGTGCGTACCAAACTGTGATTTTTGTAGTTACACCTCAGTAGCTGTTAACTTGAAAACTACCACTTCATGACATCACAAGGTGGAACAGAGCATCCCGAGCTTTGGAGATGTAAACAGATGAATAATAAAGAGTTACTCAAACATGTGTGAGTAAAACAAAACACAACTCCAGCTCTGTTTCTGAGGAGGTAATAACATTCTAACATGACTTATGCCTTGGACCGGGAAGTAACATCACACTTGACAACCCTGCTGCAACCAAATCTCCACTAGAAAAGTTCCGTAGTGGATCTTTAGCGCAGGATTAGTCTTGGTTTTGAAACGATGTGTGTTTAACATGTGTGAATGAAATAAAACACAACTCCAGCTCTGTTTTCGAGGAGGTAATAACTTCTAACTAAGACTTAAAGCTCACAAGAGTCAATTTTGTGTAACTTTAATGAAAGAAAACAAAAAAACAAACAAACAAAAAACACGTCTCATATTTTCAATGAGCCGTCGTGCCTTGGACCAGGAAGTACCATCACACTTGACAACCTTACTGCGTCCGAATCTCCAGAAGTAAAGTTCCGAGGTGGATCTTTAGAGCGGGATTAGTCTTGGTTTTGAAACGATGTGTGTTTAACATTGGGACACTGGAGTAACTGTTGTATAGGACGGTTTAGAATAGTAATTGCAGTGCAGTTTTTGGACACCGGTGGGTTACAAAGATATATTTTGGATTTAATTTCACTTGGAAATGTTTCAGAGCTGAGCTAAAGAAACACAAGGTACATTTAAGGACAAGCTCGCAGTGTTTTGCAATAGAATATTTTTAGTAATCAAATAATAGTGAATGAAATTACTGTAGCGGAGGGCGTAGCATGGCACGCTCCTCCGCTTTCAAAACTATTCTGGGTTCAGCTTCCTGTCACGGGCGACATTTTGAGGACTTTTCCACTTTGACAGATGTGATATTTTTGTTTTAAATTATGAATAAATTTAGTTTCATGTAGTTTAAAGGCCATAAATGTTACACAAAATGGGACTATTGTGAGCTTTAAACGTCCACTGAGACGTTCTTGCTTTGTCTAGAATGTTCCGCAGTATGGCTTTAAACCTTTCTATCTCCGTGGAGACCAAACCAGACCAAGTTACAAGTCAGATCTGTGGAGAAGCAACCCCGTTTACAGTCACAATGTCTGTTTTTCGAAGTATTTTTGGGCTATAAAAGCACTTGTAATTGAATAAATGTAAAGTAGAGCTGTTTAATGTCACACTGTGGAACATTCTACATAGAGCAGTGACATCTCCATAGAAACAAGAAGGTGACGGACCCGCAACCGAAAAGTTACATAGTGCACATTTAATCCATGTTATAATGTTGTTACCTACTCAAAAACTTGGAGTTGTGTTTTGTTTTATTCAAATTAATTTATTTATGTAGTAGTAGTAGTAGTAGTAGTAGTAGTAGTAGTAGCAGTACTAGTACTAGTAGTAGTTTTACTAGTAGTAGAAGAAGAAGAACAGCAGTAGTAGCAGTGGTTGTAGTAGTTGTAGTAGTTATAGTAGTAGTAGAAGTAGAAGTAGAAGTAGTAGTCATAGTAGCAGTACTAGTAGTAGTAGTAGCAGCAGCAGTTGTAGTAGCTGTAGTAGTAGAAGTAGTAGTAGTAGTGGTTCTGGCAGTTGTAGTTGTACTGCTAGTAGGAGTAGCAGTAGTAGTAGTGGTAGTAGTAGCAGTATTAGTAAAAGTCATAGCATCAGTAGTACTAGTAGTCATAGTACCAGTATTCAGCAATAGTAGCAGTATAGTTATAGTAACCGTATTAGTGGAAGTAGTAGTGGTACTGGTAGTTGTAGTCGTACTGCTTGTAGGAGTAGCAGTAGTAGTAGTAGTAGTAGCAGTACTAGTACTAGTAGTAGTTTTACTAGTAGTAGAAGAAGAACAGCAGTAGTAGCAGTGGTTGTAGTAGTTGTAGTAGTTATAGTAGTAGTAGAAGTAGTAGTCATAGTAGCAGTACTAGTAGTAGTAGCAGCAGCAGTTGTAGTAGCTGTAGTAGTAGAAGTAGTAGTAGTAGTGGTTCTGGCAGTTGTAGTTTTACTGCTAGTAGGAGTAGCAGTAGTAGTAGTGGTAGTAGTAGCAGTATTAGTAAAAGTCATAGCATCAGTAGTACTAGTAGTCATAGTAC
Organism: Boleophthalmus pectinirostris; assembly: GCF_026225935.1. NCBI lineage: Eukaryota > Metazoa > Chordata > Actinopteri > Gobiiformes > Gobiidae > Boleophthalmus > Boleophthalmus pectinirostris. Next base: position 35,355,118 of record NW_026570970.1, on the reverse strand, counting down.
CAGTATTCAGCAATAGTAGCAGTATAGTTATAGTACCCGTATTAGTGGAAGTAGTAGTGGTACTGGTAGTTGTAATCGTACTGCTCGTAGTAGTAGCAGTAGTAGTAGTAGTACTGTAGTAGCAGTATTAATAATAGTAGTAGCATCAGTAGTAGAAGTAGTATTCGTAGTCATAGTAGCATTCAGCAGTAGTAGTAGTAGTAGTAGCAGTAGCAGTAAAAGTCATAGCATCAGTAGTAGTAGTAGTAATCATAGTAGCAGCAGCAGTAGTAGCAGTAATAGTTGTAGTAGCTGTAGTAGTAGAAGTAGTAGTGGTTCTGGTAGTTGTAGTTGTAGTCATACTTCTAGTAGCAGTAGAGGTAGTAGTAGCAATATTAGTAGTAATCGTAACATCAGCAGTAGTAGTAGTAGTCATAGTAGCAGTATTCAGCAGTAGTAGCAGTAATAGTTGTAGTAAGTGTAGTAGTAGAAGTAGTAGTGGTACTGGTAGTCGTAGTCATACCTCTAGTAGTAGTAGTAGTAGCAGTAGTAGTAGTATAGTAGTCTTAAAAACGTGAAAATCAGAACTAGTTTTTGCAGTAGTCGAAAATGATCCCTACTTTTTCACCGCAATAATTTTATAGTCACTTTTCACAACTCTCCTAGACTATAGCTACCAACAACTAGCATGCTACCACACACTTCCTGATTATCAGACACTAAAACGCTTTATAATTATCTGCAGGCAGTACACAGAGGTACAAACAAGTTACACAGTGCTCCTTTAATTCCCACCCTCACATTAAAAATAGTTTAAAAAAAAAAACAGTTTTGTCCTGAGGAATGTTGCTTATGTTTCTGAATGAGTCTATATGAAGCCGAGGCGTGGTGTGTTTTCAAAGCGTCCCAAAACAAAACCAAGCCAAAATCAGCACGCGCTCCGAATTCTTTCTCAAATCGAGCTCGTATTTGGGTCCTGTGGTTGCTGTGGTTACCGTGGTTACCGGACACTGGGTGGTTTCGCAAACTAAAGTTACTCAATGTTGCTTTTTTTCACACACCAGACGACAAATACAATACAGGAAATTGTCCCAGAGTTTTTCGAAAGAGTTGTTTAGTTTCGTGAGCTTCAGCGAAAGAGGTGTGGTGGGTTTGGAGCTCAGAGGAGGCGTTATAAATGCTGGGTACAAAACGGTCGTCTGCTCCTGATTGGGACATGCTCAAAATTTTAAAAAATAACACATAAACATGACTTTTTATGGAAGTAATGATGTGCCAGAAGTTTTGAATTAGAACATTTCATGATGAATTAAAAATGTTGAAATGGAAATAACTTGGGGAAAAAAGCATTAACATGTGATAGGTGGGAAATATGTTACTTTTCAGCATCTTTAATTCAGACTGATAAAATTTAAGTAGAGAAATTCAAATAGAGAAATTCAGATTAAATAATAATAATAATAATAAAAAACATCAAGGTTCCCAAATTCAGATAAAAAAATAAAAATAAATCAATTTGAGAAATTCAGATTTAAATAACTAAATAAACAAATAAAGTTACCAAATAAAAAAAAAAAAAAAAAAAGAAAAAGAAAAAGTCAAGTTGAAAAATTCTGAAAAAAAAAAAAAAAAAAAGTTGTAATATTCAGATTGGGGGAAAAAACAAACCAAAAAAAAACAAAAACTCAAGTTGCCAAATTCAGATTTAAAGTTGAGAAATTCAAGTTGAGAAATTAATATTTAAATAAATAAATACATTTAAAAAAAAAATCAAATTGCGAAATCCAGATGAAAAAAATCAAGTTGAGAAATTCAAGTTGTGAAAATCAGGAAAAAAAAAAAAAGAAAACTCAAGTTGCCAAATTCAGATTTAAAAAAAAAAAAAAATCCAGTTGAAAAATTCTGATCAAAAACATTCAGGTCTCAAGTCCTGGTTCAGTCCTGGTTCAGTCCTGTTTTTTTTTTTTTTTTTTTTTTTTTTTTTTTCTGTTTTTTTTCCATCATTTAAACGTAAGATCGGAATCTGAAAAAAATCTAATCGTTATCTTTTTTTTTTTTTTTTTTTTTTTTCATTTTGGTTTTGGAGACAAATAATAAACATAATAGTGTTTTTTGTTTGTTTGTTTTTTGATACATGATATGATAAACAGATCTCTTCTGCTTTTTGGCCTCTATGAGCATGTCGCCCCCTGGTGTTAGCAAGTTCCCATAGTAACAGAATGTGTAGTGAACTTTGACCTGAATGTTTTCAATTTGAATTTCTCAACTTGATTTTTTTTTTTGCCAATTTTTTTCCCCCAATTATTTCCATTTCAGCTCTTTTTTATTCAGTTTATTCCATTCATGAAATATTCTAATTCAAAACGTCTGGAATATTTATACTTCCAAAACTTTTTTTTTTTTTTTTTAAAGGGCCCATTTGACGCTGTTTTCTGATCTCTGTTCAAACCCTGCACGTTTAGACTTTATAGTTCTTCTCTCAAACCTAAAACCTCAGTTCCAACTTGTGATGTCATGTGGTAATACAGGAAGTGCTCCACTGTGTTTTGAAACTCCATACACCTTCACTACAGTAGAATCATTTGGTTGATTTCAGCTCTGGAATTGCCAATCTCTTTTGAAATATCATGACATCACAAGGTGAAACGGAGCATTTTGAGCTTTGGAGATGTGGACAGACGAATAATAATGTGTGAATGAAACAAAACACAACTCCAGGTGTGTTTTTGAGGAGGTAAAAATGCCCACAAGAACCCATTTTGTATAATACGGAACTCCTAAGGTGCATTGTGTAAGTTTTCTGGTAGAGAGTCCTTCAAACGCTTTTCTCTATGGAGGTGTTGTTGCTTTGTCTGGAATGTTCCACGGTATGGTATTAAACCTTTCTACCTTCATGGAGACCAAACCAGACAACGTTACAGGTCAGATCTGCGGAGAGGTGACCCCGCTCACAGTCACAATGTATGTTTTTCGAAGTCTTTTTGAGCTGTAAAACCACCTGTTATTGGATAAATGTAAAGTAGAGCTGTTTAATGTTATACTGCGGAACATTCCAGGTAGATCAATGACATATCCAAGCAAGAAACAAGCAGGTGATGGACCCCCAACCAGAAAGTAACGTTGTGCAACTTCAAGTAAAAACAGTGAATATAAATGAATGAGACTCACCATTGTATCTACATGTTTGAGCTGCAGGTCTGGACTTGGGGCCTGTTCAAACACAGAAACACAAGATGTTAGACTCACTACATGTTTAAGAGAATATTGCCAAAATATCGAAAATCAGATACTGATCGATACTAAAACCAGTATAGAAACTACATCTTCGTTTTTCACAGGTATTGATGCTACAAAAGTCACACTGACAGGACAGAAATTAAGCTTTCCTGATGATCTTGAGCTGGATCAGAAAAAGTATAAGAGCACATGGGAATAGAACAAAAAGTACTACCATTTAAAGTTGAAAATTACTGTATATTGTCTAAAGAAAGAGTGTTTTTCATTGTCACTGTGGTATCGGAATCGGTATTGAGTCTATTCCTTAGTACGGAAGCCAGGAGGGCCCATAACAAACGCAAACGTGACAACACAAATGCAAACGCCACAACACAACAAAAAGTCAAAACAAACCAAAAAAAGCCACAATACACCAAAAAAAGCTACAACGGAAGTGACTGCGGGACTCTATTTTAATGCAAACACCGCAACAAATACAAATACCACAATACAACAAAAAGTCACAACACAAATGCAAACCAAAAGGCCACAACAAACCAAAAAGCCACAGCGGAAGAGACCGCGGGACTCTATTTTCTGACGAACCAAGCGAAGCGTTAAAGAATCAAGCGGGAAGTGAATGGGAAAATTTGAAAAAGAACAAGAATGTGGAAAGTAAAGTAACGGAGAAGTGAATGAAGTTGGAAACATGAGGAAAAGTAATTTATTGTTTTGTGGCCAGGATCGATGTCCTGTCGCTTGGTCCATCGGAAGATAAGAGTCCTGCAGTCACTTCTGTTGTGGCTTTTTGTTGTGTTGTGGTGTTTATATTTCTTGTGGCGTTTGCATTAAAATAAGAGTCTTGCGGTCACGTCCAATGTGGCTCTTTTTGTTGTGTTGTGCCATTTACATTTGCGTTGTACATGTGCGTTTGTATTTGTTGTGGCGTTTGCGTGTGTTATGAGCCCTCCTGGCTTCCGTATTAGTATCGAAATTGTGTTTGAAATTGTAGTATCGTGACAACACTAGTTTAAGATGAGTTCTTCTCATAAACCGAAACACCTTCAACCTTGTGGTGTCATGTGGTAATACAGGAAGTGCTCCACTATTATTTTAAACTCTCTACAACTTCACTTGAATCATTTGGATAATTCTAGCTCTGGAATTGTCGCTTTTTTGCCTACTGAACAAAAGTAAAAAGGCTTCATGACATCCCCAGGTGGAATTTTTGAGCTTTGGATTACTCAAACGTGTGTGAATGAAACAAAACACAACTCCAGGTCTGTTTTTGAAAAGGTAACGACATTCTAACTTTTCTCGTGGAAGGTCTGTTACTTATTTGTCTCATGAAGATGTTATAGCTTTGCATTAAAGTCATCTATCTCTTGCATAGATTCATCACAGGTGTTTTTATTGCTCAGAAATTCTTTGAAAAGCATACATCTGTACTATGGGTGGACTCCCTCTCCACAGATCTGACCTGTAACTTGACTTAAGGCCTGTAGACTTAAGGTTGCTACACACTACAGGAGAATTTGCCTGATTTTGGCTGCCATTTCTTCTCCCAGAGTTCTGGAAGGAGTGAGCTGACTTTGTGTCTTCATGTGCAATTTTGAAGCTGCTGTGCTCCTCGTGTGTGTGACTCTGAGCTGCTCTGTCAGATCGTAACCACCAAACATCAGCAACACTACGGCAACAGCCAATAAAACAGAGCAAGTGACGGACACATAGACGCAACGTACAAACTCAGGAAATACCGAAAATAACGATAACTCACCTCTCGTAAAGTTATAAATTTTAAGTGCGGCGTCTCGTTCACATTATCCATACAAATTGTCCTTTGCCAATAATGACATCAAGTCCCCAAAACTGAACAATTAATTCAGTTTGAAGTGTTCTTTTAAAGCAAAAAAGTGAGCGTAGCTCCTCACGTTTGTCTGTTTACATCCACACATTAAGATCAAGGTGAAGCTGCAGATTAGTGATAGTGACTCTGCTTCCTGTGGACTTTATCTCCAATCTTTTATGTTTTAAAAATCATGTATCTGGTTTACACTCGTCTCTCCCTCTATCGCAGTTCACTTTTCGCGGTCTCGCTGTTTCGCAGATTTTTTTTTTTTTTTTTGTGCAATTTTGCATGCCCTGTTTGTTTTTTTTTACATTGTATGAACACGTATTGTGTTCCTCCCGCTGCGTCCTGACTGGCCAAGGGACTCCTGTCTCCTGTACAGTACAGTACAGAATGTGTTCAGCTGCCAAATTTAAATACATGTTCAATCTCTAGCAAGTTGCAAGTTTTCTCCCCGACGAAACCCACAACGTCGACGAAACGTTCTGCACCGACAAAGGCTCCTGCACTCGCACCCAAAAGGCAGAGGAAGATGCAACCATCACACAAAAAGTTGGACTTCTGGACACGCTGAAGGAAGGTAGAAGTTACGCGCTGTAACAGACTCTTGCACCGGCTCGGGTCCCTGCAAATAGTTGCTGAAATTTCTCCTGCGGTCACCTTCGAGCCCGTCCCTACAGTGAGTCCTGTTTTAGTCCTAGTTCAGTTCTGGCTTAGTCCTGGTTCACTTCTGGTTTAGTCCCGGTTCAGCTCTGGTTTAGTCCTGGTTCAGTCCATATACAGTGCAAAGTTATTTTGGTGAGAGTAACTTGAAGTAATGCAATAGTAATGCAATTTTAAACATTTACATACTTTACATTTTAAATGCAGTAATATTATAATGTAACGAATTACTTTGAAATGACAGTAATAGGTATAAATAATGCATTACAGTTTCAAAGTAACTTGCCCAACAGTGAATATAGGACCTTTAATATTCTTGAAAACATTAGAGAAACAGTCATTCTGGTAATTCCCCAAGAAGAATCTCTTCTTCTCTACTACAAGGGTAATGTTCCGCAGTGGGCTTTAAAACGACTGTTCCGCGTGAGTTTCCTGAAGTGAAACATGCGGCGCTCGTCCATAACCTCCAGAATAAACATTTACACAGAGCGACAGGCCCCGTTCAAGAGCAGAGCGCGTAAAGCCTTATACAGACAAGAGGACCGGGAGTCTAACCCACAACCTCCTGACTGAGACGAGGAGACGGGCTCACCACTCTGCCAGTCCTCCTCTCGACTAGAAAAGCGTGAGTCATGTCGGTGGACGTCGGTGCGGTTTGAAGAACATCTGGACCACATCAGCTGAGTAAAGGTCCACGCAAGACTTCTAAACACACGTCCCGCGCACTGGACAGTCTTATTACAGCGATTTGTAAGTCCGATTCAGCACATTATTCAGAATCAACGGCAAAATCTGATCCCAGTCTCAGATCGGGGCGTCCCTAATCGAAACTAGATACTCGTTTGGGCAGGAATCGATAAGAAAAAAGTCACTGACAGAATCAGTGACTTTTTTTCCGTGTGTCATTCATTGATTGAAAATAAAATCTAAATGACAAAACAGATAACGATTCCAGGTCTAAACCAGGAGTAAACCAGGACTGAACCAGGACTGAACCAGAACTCAACTTGGACTGAACCAGGACTGAACCAGGACCAGACCAGGACTGAACCAGGACTGAACCAGAACTCAACTAGGACTGAACCAGGATTGAACCAGGACCAGACCAGGACTGAGACTGGACCAGACCAGGACTGAGACTGGTTTAATCCTGGTTCAGTACTGGTTTAGTCCTAGTTTAGTCCTGGTTCAGTCCTGGTTTAGACCTGGTTTAGTCCTGGTTTAGTCCTAGTTTAGTCCTGGTTCAGTCCTGGTTTAGTCCTGGTTTAGTCCTGGTTCAGTCCTGGTTTAGACCTGGTTTAGTCCTAGTTTAGTCCTGGTTCAGTCCTGGTTTAGTCCTGGTTTAGTCCTGGTTCAGTCCTGGTTTAGTCCTGGTTTAGTCCTGGTTCAGTCCTGGTTTAGTCCTGGTTTAGTCCTAGTTTAGTCCTGGTTCAGTCCTGGTTTAGTTTAGTCCTGGTTTAGTCCTGGTTCAGTCCTGGTTTAGTCCTGGTTTTAGTCCTGGTTCAGTCCTGGTTTAGTCCTAGTTTAGTCCTGGTTTAGTCCTGGTTTAGTCCTGGTTTAGTCCTGGTTTTAGTCCTGGTTTAGTCCTGGTTCAGTCCTGGTTTAGTCCTGGTTTAGTCCTGGTTCAGTCCTGGTTCAGTCCTGGTTTAGTCCTAGTTTAGTCCTGGTTTAGTCCTGGTTTAGTCCTGGTTTAGTCCTAGTTTAGTCCTGGTTTAGTCCTGGTTTAGTCCTAGTTTAGTCCTTGTTTAATCCTGGTTTAGTCCTGGTTCAGTCTTGGTTCAGGCCTGGTTTAGTCCTAGTTTAGTCCTGGTTCAGTCCTGGTTCAGGCCTGGTTTAGACCTGGTTTAGTCCTGGTTTAGTCCTAGTTTAGTCCTGGTTCAGTCCTGGTTTAGTCCTTGTTTAATCCTGGTTTAGTCCTGGTTCAGTCCATTATCCGTTTTTTCCATTATTCATTTAAACACAAAATCGAAAACTGAAAAAAATGAATCATCATCTGTTTTTTCAATTTGTTTTTGGAGACAAATAATGAAGAAAAAAGTTGTTTTGCTTTTATTTTGAAAAACTAATGTACGAATGATTGACAGATTGAACAGAAATGAAGCTTCCTTGAATATCTTTAGAATAATCTGGAGCTTTATCAGAACAAGTATAAAAGTGCATACATTAATCTAAATCTAAATTTTAATCTAAATATCTGACAGAAAACATTTACTTTTCTCACTTTAAACTATAAATTTGATGAATGATGAAAACACACGGTCAACAGTCACTGGGCCAGAATAAAAATAAGACTGTTTCAGATTAAACACACAAAGCTTTATAAAGTATCTCATTATTTTGAATCTTTGGTCCAAACCACATCAGCTGACTCCCATCATGCACCTGTGCTCCCGGGCATCCAGCTGTCTTGAGGTACAACACGGAGCTTTGTTTTTAGTAGGACAAACTAATCTGAAACTCGACTGTAGATTTACTATGATCTGCAGGTTTTCAAAAGGTCCACTGTTCCTGTGTGGTTTTACCCAGAGACACTGAAGGGTTTTAGAGGACGATATGTAAAAAAGTGGTCAAAAAAAGTCAGTAAGAACACATTTAGTGCAGTTACCGTATTTTTCAGACAATAAGTTGCACTGTTTTCATGGTTTGGGTGTTTCCAGTGTGACTTATATATTAAAATGTTCACAGTGAAGCGTTGAGAGGTTCTAGTCTTGTGTGTGAGTATCTGCTGCTCCTGTTCCTCCTGCACCACTGTCACTTCACTCTACTGCACATGTCTCCTGCAGAAAGAGCCTCTGTTCTGTCTGTATCATGTCAGTCGATTGCAGCATTACTTCTGCACCACTGAACAATTTAACATTTAAACAAACTGATAAAGACGACTGAGAAAACTGAACACGAATGCCCCCAAAAAGAAGATCAGATTTTGCAGATTACAAACAGGGAAATCTGCAGCAGAAAATGGTAATCAAGCAGCAGAAAGAAAGTTTGGAGTGAGAGAGAAACTTGTGACACCGGGAGGATGCACCATGAAACTTTCCTGAAGTCACTGGATGGATGGACAAAGTCTGGAACTTCAGTGACACTGAAACCATCCTGTCGAGATTCAGAAAGACCCGAATAATTCTAACTGGAACTGATGCTGAGTCTGACGACAGCGACACAGAAGAGGAAGTGACGCTCTGTTTACCTCCGGAGGTCGAGGCCGAGTTGTTCAGAAGTGACACCGAGGATGAAGAATTGAATGGATTTAGTGATTTGGAGTGAGATGGAGAGTTTGTTAAACTTGTTCTGTTCTGTTGTTTATGTTATAGTTTATCTGAAGAACTGTTCATACGTGACATTAACAGGAAATGTCGGTTCCTGGTCTCTGATTTTACAAAATAAATTTCCCTCAAAAAGTGCGACTTATAGTCAGGTGCAACTTAGGCTACGTTCAGACTGCAGGACTTAATGCTCAGTGCAGATTTTTTTTTTTTTTTTTGTGTGAAATCCGATGTTTTTGCGAGGTCGTTCACATTTCCAATTAAATGTGACTTGTATGTGACTCCAGTGTGAACATTAAACGGCCCAAAAGTGTCCCACATGTGCACTGGAGACACGACGACGTCAACCGCAGCGAGCGTCTCTGTGTTTACAGAAGTTGTCCAAACATGGACGTGAGCATTGAGCACCTGGAGATTTTAAAGTTCCTCTCGTACCGGAGCCAGAACATGAACAACTTACTTGTTTTAAGGAGGAGATTGAGAAGGAGAAGGACGAGGTTTTTGGTCGTGGTGTTTTGTGGGACAGCGGCAGCAACGTCCGTTGAAAGGAACGTGTGGATGTGGAGACGGAGCCAAGAGTGGTGAGTGGTGATGTGCTTTCACTTCAGTGACACAGGAGTTCATTAACAATTTTCACCTACTTCAGCGCAGAATAGTGACGTTTGTGGCTTGTTGATAACGTGTAGGTCGGGTAAATGCACTTTGGCCGTTCAGACTGAAGTCACATGTCAAAAGATCAGATATGTATCGGTTTTAGGAGCAAGTGTCCTGGGTCATATTTGAAAAAAAAATCGGATCTGTGTTGTTCAGACTGTCATTAAAAGATCAGATACAGGTCATAGGGGCAAAAAAATCAGATTTGGGTCACTTCAGGCTGCAGTCTGAACGTAGTCTTATATGTTTTTTTCTTTTTCATTACACATTTGTCTGGTGTGACTCATAGTCCAAAAAACACAGTAATCATATTTTCATGAAGACTTTCCAGTGGTTATTGATGAGTTTGAGTCTTGCGTCTTGTGCTTATGTGACGTGGAAAGATGCAATAAACCCAAGGCGCTCACTGGTTAAAATAAAATGCCTTTATTCATTTACAGCATGTCTTATGTCGTGTGTGACGTGGGTTCGAACACACAGTAAACACGATTATATTCAACATTTCACAAAAAAAGAAAAAGGCATAGGTTTTTCTAGTTTTGTCATTTTGGTGAACTTTATCATTTTTCGTCCCGGTTGGGCCACAGACTTGACATACGCAGACATAACTCAATAACGGTTACCTAGCAACCATAAACAAAGGCCCAAACATGTCTGCGTTACACAATAGTTATGATTAGTCTAATAAAAATTACGACCGCGCCTTTATTTTGTTAAATTGAGTTGAAATTGATAAGAGTTGATGACACAGACACAGGGATTCTCAGCATTAACCTTTGCGTCGGGAGAGTCTGTGTAACAGCCTTTCACGTGCGCGCTCACAGACACGTGCGCGCTCACAGACACGTGCGCGCTCACAGACACGTGCGCGCTCACAGACACGTGCGCGCTCACAGACACGTGCACGCTCACACGGTGTATCTGACTCAGCCTCTAAATTACAGGCTGCTGCTCTTTGGGGACTCAGGGCCAGAGCTGAGAGCGGGAGTTTCCCTCGAAAAAAAAAAAAAAATCTGTCCAGGACACACAGGCTGCTAAATATACAACTACTGTACTGAAAAGAGAGGGAGGAGGAGAGAAGGAGAGAAGGAGAGAGAGAGGGAGGGAGGAGAGAAACTGTCCAAGATAGACAAGCAGCTAAGAGAGAGAGAGGAGAGAAGGAAGGAGGAAGGGAGAAGAGAGAGAAACTGTCCAGAACACACAAGCAGCTAAAGATACAACTACTGTAGAGAAAAGAGAGAGGGAGGAGGAGAGGGGAGAGAAGGAGGGAGAGGGAGGAGAGAGGAGAAAGAAGGAGGAGAGGGGTAGAGGGAGAGAAGGAGAGGAAGGGAGAAGAGAGAGAAACTGTACAGAACATACAGGCAGCTAAATGTACAACTACTGTAGAGGAAAGAGAGAGAGAGGAGGAGAGGGAGAGAAGGAGGGAAGGAGGAAAAAGAGAGAGGGAGGAGAGAGAAGGAGGAGAGAGGGAGAGGGAGGAAAGTAGGAAGGGAAAGGGAGGGAGGAGAGAAACCGTCCAGGACACACAGACAGCTAAGAGAGAGGGAGTAGAGAAGGAGGGAGGGAGAGAAGGAGAGAGAGAAACTGTCCAGGACACACAAGCAGCTAAAGATACAACTACTGTAGAGAAAAGAGAGAGGGAGGAGGAGAGAGAGAGAAGGAGGGAGAGGGGGAGAGGGAGGAAAGTAGGAAGGGAAAGGGAGGGAGGAGAGAAACCGTCCAGGACACATAGGCAGCTAAGAGAGAGGGTTAGGAGAAGAAGGAGAGAGGGAGGGAGAGAAGGAGAGGAAGGGTGAAGAGAGAGAAACAGTCTAGAACATACAGGAGCTAAATGTACAACTACTGTAGAGGAAAGAGAGAGGGAGAGAAGGAGGGAGAGGAGAAAGAGGGAGGGAGGAGAGAGAGAAACCGTCCAGAACATACAGGTTGCTAAATATACAACTACTGTACTGAAAAGAGAGGGAGGAGGAGAGAGGAGAGAAGGAGAGAAGGAGGGAGAGAGAGGGGAAGGGAGGAGAAAGAGAGAGGAGAGAAACTGTCCAGGATAGACAGGCAGCTAAGAGAGAGGGAGGAGAGAAGGAGGGAGGGAGAGAAGGAGAGGAAGGGAGAAGAGAGAGAAACTGTCCAGAACACACAAGCAGCTAAAGATACAACTACTGTAGAGAAAAGAGAGAGGGAGGAGGAGAGGGGAGAGAAGGAAGAAAGAGGGAGGAGAGAGGAGAGAAAGAGGAGGGAGAGAAGGAGGAGGAGAGAGAGGGAGAGGGAGGAGAAAGAGAGAGGAGAGAGAGGAAGGGGGTCCAGGAATAGACAGGCAGCTAAGAGAGAGGGAGGAGAGAGAGAGAGGGAGGGAGAGAAGGAGAGGAAGGGAGAAGAGAGAGAAACTATCTGGAACACGCAGACAACTAAATGTACAACTACTGTAGAGAAAAGAGAGAGGGAGGAGGAGAGGGAAGGAGGAGAAAGAGAGAAGAGAGAAACTGTCCAGGATAGACAGGCAGCTAAAAGAGAGGGAGGAGAGAAGGAAGGAGAGAGGTAAAGAGAGAGAGGGAGAAGGGAGGAGAGAGAACATACGGGCAGCTAAATATACAACTACTTTAGAGAAAAGAGAGAGGGAGGAGAGAGAGAGAGAGAGAGAGGAGGGAGAGGAGAGGAGAGAGAGAGGGAGAGGGAGGGAGGAGAGAAACTGTCCAGGACACACACGCAGCAAAGAGAGAGGGTTAGGAGGAGAAGGGGAGAGGGAGGAGAGAAGGAGGGAGGGAGAGAAGGAGAGAGAGAGACTGTCCAGGACACACAGGCAGCTAAATATACAACTAATGTAGTGAAAAGAGAGAGGGAGGAGGAGAGGAGAAAGAGGGAAGAGAGAGGAGAGAGAAGGAGGAGAGCGGAGAGAAAATGTCCAGGACAAAGGCAGCTGAATATACAACTACTGTAGTGAAAAGAGAGGAGAAGAAGGAGGGAGGGATGGAGGGAGCAGAGGAAAGAAAAGGACGGAGAGAAGAAAGTGAAGGACGGAGATGAGAGAGGTGGATGAAGGAGAGAGAGAAGCTGTCCAGGCCCTGACTATTGATACAACCACTGTCCAGAAGAACAGAGGTAAAGGGGCAAGAGAAGGAATGAGGGAAAAGAGAGAGGGAAGAGCGGGATGAGAGAGAGAGGAAGGTAAAGGAGGAGAAGACAGAAGAGAAGACTGGGAAAATAGAGAGAGAGAGACAAGGGTGGGGAGAGGAGTGACACCAACATAAACACTGCACTGTGACAAACTCAACACAGACACAACTGAGTCATTTATAAAACCTTCATTACAGTTTTTAAAGCTGCATTGTGTCACTTTTCCGGTGGAGGGTCTGGATTTGTCACTGACCTTCCAGAAAAAAAACAAAACACCAAACCAAGACCACAAACCAACCACCAGACCACCAGACCACCAGACCACCAAACCACCAAACCACCAAACCACCACCACCACCACCAGACCACCAGACCAAAAACCACCAAACCACCAGACCACCAGACCACCAAAACCACCAAACCACCAAACCACCAGACCACCAAACCACCAAACCACCAACCACCAGACCACCAGACCACCAGACCACCAGACCACCAAACCACCAAACCACCAGAACCACCAGACCACCACCAACCACCAACCACCAAACCACCAAACCACCAGACCAACCACCAGACCACCAGACCACCAAACCACCAGACCACCAGACCACCAGACCACCACCAACCACCAACCACCAAACCACCAAACCACCAGACCACCAACACCAGACACCAGACCACCAAACCACCAGACCAGACCACCAGACCACCAGACACCACCAAACCACCAAACCACCAGACCACCAAACCACCAGACCACCAGACCACCAAACCACCAGACCACCAGACCACCAGACCACCAAACCACCAGACCACCAAACCACCAAACCACCAGACCACCAGACCACCAAACCACCAGACCACCAAACCACCAAACCACCAGACCACCAGACCACCAAACCACCAGACCACCAAACCACCAGACCACCAGACCACCAGAACCACCAGACCACCAAACCACCAAACCACCAGACCACCAGACCACCAACCACCAGACCACCAGACCACCAAACCACCAACCACCAGACCACCAAACCAGACCACCAGACCACCAGACCACCAAACCACCAGAACCACCAGACCACCAGACCACCAACCACCAAGACCACCAGAACCACAGACCACCAACCACCAACCACCAGACCACCAGACCACCAGAACCACCAGACCACCAGACCACCAGACCAAAAGACCACCAAACCACCAGACCACCAGACCACCAAACCACCAAACCACCAGACCACCAAACCACCAGACCACCAGACCACCAACCACCAAACCACCAGACCACCAGACCACCAACCACCAGACCAGACCAGACCACCAGACCACCAAACCACCAGACCACCAGACCACCAGACCACCAACCCACCACCAAACCACCACCACCAGACCACCAGACCAAACCACCAGAACCACCAAACCACCACCACAGACCACCACCAGACCACCAGACCACCAGACCACCAACCCACCAGACCACCAAACCACCAGACCACCAGACCACCACCAGACCACCAGACCACCAAACCACCAGACCACCAGACCACCAACCACCAGACCACCAAACCACCAGACCACCAGACCACCAGACCACCAGACCACCAGACCACCAGACCACCAAACCACCAGACCACCAGACCACCAGACCACCAGACCACCAGACCACCAAGACCACCAAACCACCAAACCAAGACCACCAGACCACCAGACACCAGAACCAACAGACCACCAAACCACCAAACCACCAGACCACCAGACCACCAGACCACCACCAGACCAACCAGACCACCAGACCACCAGACCACCAGACCACCACCAACCACCAGACCACCAACCACCAACCACCAAACCACCACCAGACCACCAGACCACCAGACCACCAGACCACCACCAAACCACCAGACCACCAAACCACCAAACCACCAGACCACCAGACCACCAAACCACCAGACCACCAGACCACCAGACCACCAACCACCAGACCACCAGACCACCAAGACCACCAGACCACCACCACCAGACCACCAGACCACCAGACCACCAGACAACCACCAGACCACCAAACCACCAAACCACCAGACCACCAAACCACCAGACCACCAGACCACGTGTCCATCAAGTCCAATGTTTTTGAACTTTGCCTCAGATCTGGAGCTATTTTTATCAAACTGTAAACCAAACATGTGAACAACACTGCCCCCTACTGTCACACAACACTACTGCACTACTGTCACACAACACTACTGCACTACTGTCACACAACACTACTGCACTACTGTCACACAACACTACTGCACTACTGTCACACAACACTACTGTACTACTGCAATACTGTCACACAACACTACTGCACTACTGCACTACTACTGTCACACAAACACTACTGCACTACTGCAATACTGTCACACAACACTACTGCACTACTGCACTACTGTCACACACAACACTACTGCACTACTGTCACACAACACTACTGCACTACTGTCACACAACACTACTGCACTACTGTCACACAACACTACTGCACTACTGCACTACTGCACTACTGCACTACTGCACTCTACCACCACTCACTGCTCTGACGAGGAGGAGGAGTAGTAGTAGTAGTAATAGAAGCTGTTGTTGTTGTCATAGTAATAGCAGGAGCAGTGGTGGTAGTAGTAGTAGTAGTAGTAGTAGTAGTAGTAGTAGTAGTTGTTGTTTCTGTTGTTGTCATTAGTAGTAAATAGCACCTGTAGCAGTAGTAATGGTTCCAAAAGTGCTACTAGTAGTGGCAGCAGTAGTAGTAGTAGTAATAGTAGTTGTTGTTGTAGTAATACTAGTAGCAATAGCAATAGTAGTAGTAATAGTAGTAGTAGTAGCACCTGTAACAGTAGTAATAGTAGTAAAGGTGGTACTGGTAAGGGCAGCAGCAGTAGTAGTAGTAGTAGTAGTAGTTGTTGTTGTTGTAGTTGTCATAGTAGCAGTAGTAGCAGTATTCATACTAGTAGTAGTAATAGTAGTAGTTGTAGTAATAGAAGCAATAGTAACAGTAGTAACAAAAGTGCTAGTGGTAGTAGTAGCAGGAGCAGCAGTAGTAGTAACAATAAGAGTAGCAGTGGTAGTGGTAGTTATTGTTCTAGTAGTAGTAGCAGCAGCAGCAGCAGCAGTAGTAGTAGTAGTAGTAGTAGTAGTAGTAGTAGTCGTCGTGGTAGTTTTTGTAGTTGACATAGTAATAATAGTAGCAGTACCAGTAGTAGTCGCACCTGTAGAAGCAATAATAGTAGTAGAAGGTGTACTGGTAGTAGTAGTAATAGTAACAATAGTAACAGCACTTGTTACAGTGGTAGCAGAAGCAACTGTAGTACTAGTAGTAGTAGTAGTAGTAGTAGTTGCTGTTGTAGTTGTTGTCATAGTAATAGTAGGTGTAGTAGTAATAGTACTAGTTGTTGTAGTTGTCACAGTAATAGTAGTAGCTGTAGTTACACTAGTAATAGAAATAGTAGTAGCTGTCATGGTAATAGTAGTAACAGTAGTAGTAGGAGCAGTAGTAGTAGCAACAGTAGCATTAGTAGTAGTAGTAGTAGCATCTGTAGCAGTAGTAATAGTACTAGAAGTGGTAGTATCAGCAGCAGTAGCAGTAGTAACAGCAGTAACAGCTGTAGTAATAGTACACATGTACAGTACACATGTTTTTTTTTTTTTTTTTGTCTTCCCAATGTAAACACAGTACACGCAGTACACGCAGTATTTGTGGTACTTGTGTGGGAAAGGCCCTGAGTCGACCCTGCTCCTCTCAGTATTATGTAACTGCAGTACTACAAATATTTGGACGTGTTTGAGTGCGGAAGGCTACGCTCTCTCCCCTCTTTCACCCCCTCTCTCTGTCTCTCTCCATCCGTCTCTCTCTCCTCTGTTCCCACTCTTTTCTCTCTCTCTTTCTCACTTCATCCGTCTTCCTTTCTTTCATTTTCTCTCCTCCTCCCTCTTTTCTTTCACTCTCTCTTCCTCGTTCTAAACATCGGCATCTCGTACGTCTGCAGAATTTGTCCAAATACAGTAACACTCTCTCTCTCTCTCTCTCTCTCCTCTCTCCTTCTCTCTTTCTTTTCTTTCTCTCCATACCCTCAGAAGTGCATGATGGGAAATATGTACTCCCGACTATAAACACGATCAATTCAAATAGAACTGTACCAATACTATGGGAGCTATTACTCTGCTACTACTACTACTACTACTACTACTACTACTACTACTACTACTACTACTACTACTACTACTACTACTACAACTACTACTAGTATTACTACTATAACTACTGTTACTACTACTACTACTACTACTGCTATTATTACTACTATTACTGTTACTACTACTACTACTACTACAACTACTACTAGTATTACTACTATAACTACTGCTACTACTACAACAACTATTACTAGTATTACTACTACTACTACTACTACTACTACTACTACTACTACTACTACTATAACTACTTCTACCATTACTACTACTAACTACTGCATTTAAAAGTAGCTATAGCCTAGTACAGTTAAGGTATTGTCTACTACCACCACTACTACTACTACTGCTGCTACTACTACTACTACTATACTACTGCTATTACTACTACTACTACTACTACTACTGCTACTACACCTACTACTACTACCGTTACTGCTACTACTGCTACTTCTACTGCATTTAAAGGTAGCTATAGTCCTAGTACAGTTAAAGTATTGTCTACTACTACTACTACTACTACTACTACTACTACTACTGCTGCTGCTGCTGCTCCTGCTTCTGCTGCTGCCGCTGCTGCTGTTAATGCTACTACAAATACTACTACTGCTACTACCATCACTATTGCTGTTACCACAACTTACTGTAATTCCTATTTCACACTGCATATCAATCAGTAGCAGCTGCAGCTACAGTTAAAGTATCCTGTCTATCCTCCTCCTCCTCCTCCTCCTCCTCCTACTAGTACTACTACTACAACAACTAGTACTACTACTGCTACTACATACAGTGAATAGAACAGTACAGAGACAGTAGCTCCTCCTCCTTTCCTCACAGCAGATGAAGTGTCAGTGTGTGTCTCATGTGTTTGTCATTACAAGTGTTTGAGTGCAAAAGTGTGAGTCCAGTTAACCGCCGTTCACTTAAAGCCGCATTACGGAATTTCCCCCGCTGTCTTAGCTTGTGACCGTCCTGTTATCTGAGAGGGACTCGTTTACCTGCACAAATCTGCTCACCTGTCCCATTTCCTTCCAGCTCTTTCTGGGCTGACTGCGTTAAAAAAAGCTCAGATTAAAGTCTTAAATCGAGTTTCAGACAGAGCAGTGCTTCCAGTTAGCGTCACACCCACCGGAGAGTGTTGATAATCATATTGTTGTAGTAGCTTTGTTATTTCAACAGATTTCGTGGCTGGTCTCTTTTTTTTCCTGCAGTGGTGATGAAACTCCGAGGCGTAAATCCCGAGCCTGTAATTATTTCAAAAAGCCAATACTGCCGCGTCCATTTTTGTTTTGGGCCGTTACCGTGGAAATGCACATGAGTCAAAATAACAAAAAGGGGAACTGTCCCAGACTTAAGGAACAGATTAGCGAGTTTTTTAACAGGACAGTGAGCCGTGCACGCCCAGCGAAACATGTCCGATGTGTTAAAGACGACGTACTTTGCTTCTAAAGCAACGGTCTTCACGGTTTTTCAGGCCAGGGACCCAAACGGATGAAGAGCTGAAGTAAAGACCAACTACTATATGTATATATATATATATATATATATATATATATATATATATATATATATATATATATATATATATATATATATATATATATATATATACCATACACAGTGTTGGGGAGTAACAGATTACATGTACCAGAGTTACGTAATCAGAGTACAAATTCTGAGTATCTGTATTCGGTTACAGTTACAGTTTCAATGAGATTACAGTTAATTGGATTACAGTTACTTTGTTGAAATAAATGGATTACACGGGCGGTATTTTCCTGTTTTCACATTTCGGGCACATTTTTTGTTTTTTTTTTTTTTTTGGTAATTCCACTCATTGCCGGAAACTAAACCAGGACTAAACCAGGTCTAAACCAGGTCTAAAACCAGGATTAAACCAGGACTAAAACCAGGACTAAACCAGGTCTAAAGCAGGTCTAAAACCAGGTCTAAACCAGGACTAAACCAGGTCTAAACCATGTTTAAAACAGGATTTAACAGGACTAAATCATGCTGCGCGGACGTGTCTCCTCCTCTTCTATCAATAATATTTTTAATTCAGTTCAGTAAAGTCTGGACTTTTTATTGTTTTTTAGCAGATTAAACATTTTATACTCTACAGAAAATCAAGTAATGCAAAGTATTCACATTTTGGGGTATGTAATCTGTAATCTGTAGGGGAATACATTTTAAAAGTCACCTTCCCAACACTGGCCATACAATGTGTTTTATGTTAAATTGGGCCTAGTGTCGTGTATAAACAGATACTCTGGGTGTTCAAATCATCATCAAAGTCACTTAACCCTTCCAGACCTAAGAGCAGTTTCAGTACATTTGTCCTCACCTGGATTTTTTTCTTAATTTTGCAATTAAAACTCCCCCTTTTACCCCCTAATGAAGTGTTATACATCCTTTTTTTTTTCACTACAACTTGTTATTTCACAATCTGCTGCTGTAGTTGTGTCATATGATTGTAATAAAAGCAACAGGACCAGAAATACAAACGAAAAAAACAAACAAAAAAACAGAAAATAAAATTCACATTCTCTCACACAAAACACACAGCAAACATGTATAAACAACTTTTTGGACATAAAAAAAAAGCTTAATTTAGGGCCTTAGCTACAAAAGTGCAAAATATCAAGTCTGGAAGTAAACTAAAAATATCCTCATTGCCCGCAAAAAAAAAAAAAAAAAAAAAAAAACTAACAAAAAAAGTGCAATGGGCCCATGACTTTCCTGATGTCAGTCATGGAAACAGCTGGTGTCAGGTCCAGGACACAGAGCCACATCACTTCCTTTATTTATTGCATTTGGATTTGTACATTTTGAGTGAAAATATAGCAAGAGATGCACAATTACACAGACCAATATGTGTAATTTGACATTTATTTGAGAAATAACTGCACTTAGAGCAGCTTTTACAATTGTTACAAACACAGAAGCTCAGAGTATCGACCATCTTGACTCACTACACTCTTTGGCAAAGTTTGGGCCGATCAAAAAGGGCAGAGAGCATGAGTTTGGCAGAAAACAAAGTTCCTATTTCACACTCGTTTTCCCAGCGTCATCACGCAGTGTGTGTGTGTGTGTGAGACGTAGGATAATGCGGGAAAAGTGCTCGGAAAGTCACAACTCTCAACAAAGTAAGTTTCTATCTTTTGTAGTTGGAAAATTATGCACGATTATATATGATACTGTCCATCTGGAAGGGTTATTTAATGATAAAAAGGAAAAAAGACAACATAACATTAGAAATAGATGGGATACAGATTCAAAGAGTAAATGAAACCAAATTTTTTAGGAGTTATGATTGATGAAGGTTTAAACTGGAGTTTGTCTCATATAAATTACACAAAAGGCACAATTTCCAAAGCCATTGCTGTTCTGCATCAAGCAAAGTTCTCACTGAATAGTACAGCATTATTAACTTTGTATAACTCTATAACTGTACCAGATCTGATGGACTGTGTGGAAATTTGGGGTTCAACATGTAAAACTCACCTACAACCTTTATTTATTTTACAAAAAAGGGCCTTGAGAATCATCACCAACAGTCATTGTAGAGACACATCCAACCCAAGATTTGTTCAACTTAAAGTGTTGAAAATGCAGGATATTGTCGACTTAAGTCTCCTCAAAATCATGTATAAAGCAAAGTGCAATATATGACCTGTAAATATTCAAAGACTGTTTAGGATGAGAACAAACCACTACAATTTAAAAGGAACCTACATGTTTAAAAAACCCAGATTCAGAACCGAGGTTATGGAGCGAAGTGTCGCTGTGAAAGGAGTTCACTTATGGAAGAGTCTTGACAAAGAAATAAAAGAATCAAGTACAATGACGACATTTAAAAAACATATAAAATCAAATGCAGTGTGTCTGTATGAAAAAGAAAACTAAGTTGTGTATAATAATGAAGATTTACTGTTTGCAATTGATCAGTAATTCTGCCTGAACTGATTTGGAATGTTTCGTGACCATCGGTGTTGATGTTTTGTCTTGAAAAAGGAAAGGGGGGCAGATAACATAAGATTTTTTCTTCTTTCTGCTCCTTTTCATTCATTTCTTGTGTGTTTGATGTTCTGACACTGTCAATGTCTTTTTATGCTTTATGAATTAATTAAATAAATAAATAAATAAAATAATAAGTCCAGGTGTATCCTAAAATCCTGAGCTGAAACTAGCTCCATCTCCAGCTCAACTTGTTCCATGACAGAAATAAGCCTGAGTCTGACCAAAGCTAATTCAGGCCTGAAGTTTAAGCTTCACTTTGTGCTCGCGGTGACTCAGAGAAAACCAGAACAATGGAGCAACGACATCACGGAAAATGGGCTGAAAGTGTGACTTTTTTAATGATCTGATTAAACAAGAGAGGAATCACAGTGCGGAATCAGAGTGGAACTTTTCTGGTCTTTCTGATCTGAGGAGCGAGAGGAAAGACATGACTCCACCCTCCTCTTCTATTCACTCCCTCCTTTCCTTGTCACTCCGCAGGTAGAGAGGAGGCAGCTGGTTAATGTGACCTGGAGAATGAAGTCCCTTCCCGATGCGTGGTAGTATGTGCCGAGTTTAAGTTCCGCTGTGTGTAAAAGTAAAGCTGTAACTGAACTCTTCACGTGTAGCTTAGAAGAAACAATCAAATCCGGGTTGATGTGTTGGCAGTTTGACAGAACGAGAGACGAGGGGATGAAGAGAGAGAAACAGAAATGATGAGCATAGACTATATACGGTCTATGGTGGGGTGGGCAAACTACGGTCCGGGGGCTGTATGCGGCCCTTTAAACCTTTTAGTCCGGCCCAACGAACTTGAATAAATTATAGTAATAAACCTTGTTAATGTTTTATTTTTCCTGCATTTCTGGCATTTCCCAGTAGATGGCGCACTACATATGGGAAAGTATTCTTTTGGACTAGCTAATGACAGGAGTCATTTTTGGGCGGTGTATTCGGACCATGACACACTTATGCATGTGACCTCGCGGCACGGGCTCTGTGTTTCGCAATGAACTCTGCGCGCGCAGGACATCCGCGTGGCTATCGTGTGCAGTGGAGCCGCCCTCATTCACTTTTCGTGCATTCTGAAACTTACGCGTCCGAAAGTTGCAGCGCAATAGGGCAAAATACGCCCTACACGAGTGTAAATATGAGTGCAGTGGAGCCAGACCCTTAACCCATCATGGAGCGTGTTTATGGGTAGAGGTTCAGTTGGGCTTGTTAACATTTGGTTGGGCCCAGGCTCGTACAGAGATATGTTGCAATCGTGCATTTTGGTCAGTGGAAATTCAAGTTTAGGGAGGTAGGCTAAAGAAAGTATGGTGAGGGTTACAACTAGATTCCTCTCCAGAAAGTATTTCGGAAGTATTTGTCTTTTGGATGCATTTGCACTCAACTTTACACTGCAGTAACTGGGTTAGTGCATTTACATGCACCATGACTCAAAAAACCCGATCGTAACTGAGATACTGATGTGCATGTATAGCTGGGTTTCACGTGACGTCACAGGGCTACGTTTGTCTGCACGCAAAATCAGATGGAGGCAGGAAGTGAACTGACTGGAGGAAAATGCCGATGTGTTGTGTAGTTTACAGCTGTGCCAATTGTTCTAACCGAGAGAAGGAAAAGTGATTTTTTTTTTTTTTTTAGAATACCGAATATAATCATCCACAAAGGTCAGAAATGGGAAAAGCTGACAGAACAAAGCCGTAAAAAGTGGATTACAGACCTGTTTACGGTCGGGAGGAGCAGAATCCGCAAATGCTCGTGTCTGCAGTGAACACTTCAACAAAGGTTTGTTACAAAACTAAATTGTTTTTTGTGGTTTACCTAAACATAAACGAATCATTAACGACTAACGACTAATGACGTTTGTTGACATTAAATAGTTCAGATTGAGGTCACTGCCGATACACTGCAGTTTTTCCATAACGTCTATACACATAAAATAAGAGAAACACTCACCCCGGCCAAGACCAAACCATAATCATCATTTAGGCGTTTTGCACCAAGGTTGAGGACCCATCCACTGACAAAAAAAAGACGATGTCTGAAGAGCTAAATAGTTTGGTGATCTCCTCTGCCTCGATTGTTGGCAAATCTTTTACTTCGGTTGAAAATTCTCTCATTTTCAATATGATCAGGGTCACGCCCAATATATTTGTCGACTAACTGCTCGTACTTTTGCCTTGCTACTGGCTCTAAATCCTTACAATAAGAACTCTTCTCCATATCTGTGTTCTCCAGAGCCGTGTTTGTCGTGTTTGTCTTCACTTCCTGCCCTCCACCTGAAATTCACGCATCATCGTGATCACGTGACTGAAACCCTCCTATACGAACTTATTATAAACAATGTGCACCAGATCAAATATAACACATTGCTCGCAGACTGACACGCTGGCACTGTTCTGTCCTTTCGTTGGTCGTTGTTGAGTTTTGGCTCTGAGGACGCACATTGAATAGAAATAGATCTGCATCTTCTGCTGTTTATTTTATTAATTTCATTTTCAGTGTTTTAGAAAGACAGATATTTTGTTGTGATGCTTTGTAGTGACTTTCAATTGAAATTTAAGCACAGATTTTCTCCATATCCCATTATTATTATTTTTTCTCTCCACTCCATCCATCTGCTCCTGGTCCGGCCCCTCAGTCAAATTTTAGAACCCTTTGTGGCCCCCGAGCCAAAAAGTTTGCCCACCCCTGGTCTATGGTGATGAAGGAGCGCACAGACAGAACCCAATGAAAACCAGTTCATCTTCATCCTTCAAAAACCAGAAAAAGCACACCACGCGCCTTTAAAACCTGTCCATTAAATTACACCAAGCCAACAAAGTGTTCATAGTACTCAAAATACTTCAGTACTTCATGTCATTTACAACATAATGACCTCTTTTTTTATTTGTATTCCAATGGCAGATGTAATCACACTTTCACTTTTCATTTCTCAGACTTTAATGAAACAAAAACATCAAATCTGTAAAGAAATATTTTGGATGGAGCGAAATAAAGTACCGAGGATGTTTGTCAGATTCCCAAAACCATTTAAACAAACAGCATCCAACATTCCAACCCTGTACAGGGCCCTGAACGCACCGCCAAATAAGGACACGCAGCTCTCCGTCTGCGCTGCACTCACAACATTTGCTTCCTGTTCTGATAAGAAAAGAAAATCGCAACTTAGCTACGATTAAAAGTTGCACTGCGTAACTTTTCCGGTTGGTTGTCTCCATGGAGATGTTACTGCTTTTGACTGTAATGTTCCACAGTGCGGCATTGAACGTGCTGTATGTGTTTTACATTTATTCAAGTACGGATGTTGTTACTGCTTAAAAAGACCTTGAGAAACATGTACTTAGTGTGAGCGGGGTCGCCTCTCCACAGATCTGACCTGTAAGTGAATCGCATCAGCTGCTTGTCCCCATCAAGATAGGATGTAAGTTAAAAGCCACACTGTGAAACATTCCAGGCAAAGCAATAACATCTCCATGGAGACAAGCACATGGTGGATTTCGTGGACCTTTAAAGTAAGATTAAAGATCTTTTGTTACACAAAATGGACTCTTATATTCAATTCAATTTTATTTTTTCCACAATTTTAAATTACAATCCTACAAAGGCACACATTTAGACATATATGTAAATATGTAATAGTTTATAATCTGTGTGTCATTTGTTCATTCGTTTTTCAATATAAAACCAAAAATAAGAAAATGAAAAAAACAACAGTTTTCTTCATTATTTGTCTCTAAAACCAAAATGAAAAAACTAATAATGATTCATTTTTTTCAGTTTACGATTTTGTGTTTAAATAAAAAATGGAAAAAACGGATAACGGCTGTTTCCCGTTTACGTGACTTCCATGACTGCGATGCCGAACTTTTACACTGTACATGGACTGAACCCGGACTGATCCAGGTCCGGGACCAGATCAGGACCAGATCGGGACCAGAGCGGGACTGAGACCGGGACCAGACCGGGACCAGATCGGGACCAGAGCGGGACTGAGACCAGACCGGGACCAGAGCAGGACTGAGACCGAGACCAGACCGGAGGTTCAGAGCCCACGGCAGGGCTGGAGCCCGAAGCTGAGGCTCAGACCCCGCGGAGGCTCGAAGTCAAAGCTTGGAGTCCGCCCTGGTCCCACTCTGGTCCTGGACCTGGATTAGTCCTGGATCAGTCAATTCCCTTGTTTGAGCTCCTGATGAGTAATTTCCAGATGAACAGTGAAGAAACGAATTGTTTTATCCTTTTCAGAGCGTCTAGAACAACCAAATACACAACAAAACCTGCCCATGTTTCTCCGATGCTGCTGAAGTCAATGACATAGTGTTGCCCGGTGTCATGGCGGCGTAGGTACTGTTACTATAGGGGTCACGTGACGGTGCAAAGCCTCTATAAGCACATGGCGGTCATGTGAGTTTAGAGAGACCAGCGCCACCTTATGGACACTCACTGAATTGAACATAGTGATTTCATTTATCTAGTATTTCATGGGTTATGGTTAAAAATATACACATCTGTAGAAATTAAAATAAGTTAGAGATAAAAAGAGATAAAAACAGTAATTCATTTATGTAATTGTGAATGGTTAAAAAGATTTTAAAAGTGTATTTACAGTGATTTAACAAATATGTACAAATGTTAATATTCATGGATTCATGTCACTTGGATTATATGTTATGTTACGTGCATGAGAGGAAGAAGCTCTGTTGTGAAGTAAAGCTGCTCAAAACGTGCTTTGTCTATTCTTTTATTAACAGGCTTACTTCACTGAGGCATGTGCCGTCTGAGCCACTTGTTAGAGGAGCAACACTCTAATATGATTTTAATGTATTTCTTATTCTGTAAAGCAGAGGTGTTCACACTAGCATGTGAGCTACTTACAAAATGACCAAGTCAAAATGATCGACCTAATACAAAGCCAAACAAACTGCACTGAAACACTCTGCCCCTTTTTTTGGACCCTCACCCACAGTTTGAGAACCCCTTCTTTAAGAGAACTTCCTCTGGCACTTTACACAAAACTGTGAAAAAAGTGAAGGAAGATTTTTAAACCTGTTTTTTAAAGTTCCAAACTGGAGTTTCATTCTTTTCTGGTTTTGCAGTGATATTTACCAGCCTCTGCACGTTTACCAAACCAAACGCACATCGTGACAAACACAGATGCATTTGTGCACTTTTGTTAGACAAACTTCAGCCAAATGTGGCAGTAGGTCTGTTCTGTAGATCTGCTCTATGCTGTAGACCTGCTTTGTGCCGACACTGGAACACAAATTTAGACTGGTTTTTGCTTCACGTTTGGTCTTGCTCTTCTAATCAGCCGCACTGTGGGAGGGGCTTGTGTTCGCTGTACGCAGGAAGGAGCGAGAGCGTGAA
This sequence comes from Boleophthalmus pectinirostris, assembly GCF_026225935.1. Lineage (NCBI taxonomy): Eukaryota > Metazoa > Chordata > Actinopteri > Gobiiformes > Gobiidae > Boleophthalmus > Boleophthalmus pectinirostris. The sequence goes on along the minus strand of NW_026570970.1, from coordinate 35,328,778 downwards.
AAGGCGAGGGGCGGCGTGCTGACGTGAGGCAGATGGACAGGTAGGATGTTTAGGAAGTTGAACCTGCCCTGTGATGCACGCTGGTACACGAGGGCACACGCTGTCGCAGACGAGCCGTGCATAGGGAGCGTGTGTGTTTGTGATGCGCCGTAGAGTCTCCGCGGGTTTCAAATGAGCGCACAGGCTGCACTGAGACGCCCCACACGCTCCTGCACCCCGCTACAAGTTTATTACCAACAGCAATAAACTTGTAGCAGCTTGCAAATATGGCTGTAATGAAATATGATCGCACTTGTTGAGTGTCAGACCGTGAGTGAGAGACAAGACCGAATCCAAACGCGATCGAGTCCGAGACGAGACACGGCGATCTACCCACACGACCTTGGTGATCGACTGGTAGATCGGGATCGACGTATTGAGCACCCCCACTGTAAAGCACTTTGAATACTTTGTGTACCAATTGTGCTATACAATTGTGCTATACAAATACACTTCTCTTGCCTTATCTTCTTTTAGATTAATTAGATTATATTTAAGCTATTTTATTTGATATTTAACAACTTAATTTAATGGTTTCTATTTATTTCTATAACTATGCAAATGAAGAACATCATATGAGCTTTAAACCAAAAACAGACCTGGAGTTGTGTTTTGTTTCATTCACATGTTTGAGGAATCCTTTATTATTAGTCTCTCTACATCTCCAAAGCTCAAAACGCTCTGTTCCACCTTGTGATGTCACGAAGGGGTAGTTTTCAAGAGAACAGCTCCTATTTTTACCTTTAGTTCTGAAGTGATAAGCTGAAAATATCCAAATGAATCTAGCGAAGGTGCATGAAGTTTCAAAACACAGTGGAGCACTTCTTGACATCACAAGAAGAACTCAGAGGAAAAGTTAGAACATGTTTAATTTCCAAAACATTGAATCTCCCGTAGAGTTACACAATCGCGACCCCGCCCTCCATCTGAGACTGACATCACCAAACTCAAGAACACTGTGAGCTCCTTTTTTTTTTGTTTTCCTGTTCTGATACGACGTTCACGGTCACGGTTTTCGCATCTCCTTCCCTGGATGAGTAACGAAATTGGTATTTTAATGACTGTTTGTTCAGATCTGGTGCAGAGGAGACCGATTTAGCTCCTAAGCCCAAAAAGCTGCAGTCAGGAAAAGCTTAGCCATAATAGCCTCATTATGTCAAATAGTTAACACGTTGTTGCTAATGGCGCGCTGTTTTTAACCGAGGAACTGTACACACGAGGCGGAGACGCATGGAAGTCATTAAGCACAAAATGCAGCAAAAATGTACCGAAATTAAGTTAAAAAAAAAAAAAAAAAGTAGCGGTGTTGCTCGAAAAAGGAGAAATCAAGTCTTTTGAAACCTGTCAGAGAAGATTTTAATTACAATGCTTTGTCTAGTTCTGACTTTAAACGTGCTCTACGTAACTTTTTGGTTGCTGGTCCATCACCTGCTTGTTTCCATGGATACGCCATCGCTCTGAATGTTCCACAGTGTGACATTAAACAGCTCTAACTTACATTTATTCAATCATAGGCGAACAAACATTCTGACCTGTAACTTGGTCTGGTTTGGTCTCCATGGAGATAAAAAAGATTAATGCCAAACTGTGAAACATTCCAGACAAAGCAATATCATATCCCTCCACCAGAAAAGTTCCACAATGCACCTTTAAGCCGGGTTATAACGTTGGTACCTCCTCAAAAACCTGACCGACAGACCTGGACTTGTGTTTTGTTTCATTCACTCTTTCATGTTTGAGGAACTTTCATTATTGTGTTAGGCTACGTTCAGACTGCAGGGCTTAACGCTCAATTCCGATTTTTTTGTGAAATCCGATGTTTTTGCGAGGTTGTTCACATTTCTAATTAAATGTGACTTGTATGTGACTCCAGTGTGAACATTAAACAACCCAAAAGTGTCCTGTATGTGCACTGGAGACACGACGACGTCAACCACAGCGAGCGTGCTCTGTGTTTACGGAGATTTTAAAGTTTCTCTTGTACTGGAGCCAGAACATGAACAACTTACTTGTTTTAAGGAGGAGATCGAGAAGGAGAAGGATGAGGTTTTTTGGCCGTGGCGTTTTGTGGAGCAGTGGCAGCGACGTCCGTAGAAAAGAACGTCTGGATATGGAGATGTAGCCAAGAGTGGTGAGTGGTGATGTGCTTCGCTTCAGTGAGTTCATTAACAATTTTCACCTACTTCAGCGCAGAATAGTGACGTTTGTGGCTTGCTGATAACGTGTAGGTCGGGTGAATGCACTTTGACCGTTCAGACTGAAGTCACATGTCAAAAGATCAGATATGTATCGGTTTTAGGAGCACATATCCAAGTGTCCTGGGTCATATTTGAAAAAATTGGATCTGCATCGTTCAGACTGTCATTAAAAGATCAGATACAGGTCACATAGAAGCCAAAAAATCGGATTTGGGTCACTTCAGGCTTGCAGTCTGAACGTAGCCTAAGTCTCAAAACGCTCTGTTCCACCCTGTGATGTCATGCAGTGGTAGTTTTCAAGTTAACAGCTCAGCGCTTTTACCTTTAGTTCAGTAGAGATCGGAAATTCCAGGGCTGAAATTATCCAAATGATTCTAGTGAAGGTGTGTGGAGTTTAAAAACACAGTGGAGCACTTTCAAGAAAACAAGAAAGGTGGACCTGGAGCCTTATCCCTTCTATCAGAGGGTGTGATTGACAGGTAGATCAACCAATCAGAGAGATGCATTTGTCTGTTCGCATCAAAAACAAACATGGTTGCTTATATGTAAAAAATTGAAAAACATAAAGGACTGAGAAATACCAAATTATAACTTATTTCAGGATATAGTTTGTTCTTGTTCTGAATGACACAGAACAAACTTTGTATCATGTGTCTCTCTGCATTTGACAGACACTTGATACGATTTAGCAGCTGCGGTTGAATCATCTCGAGTCTGGAGATGATTTTAACGCCCTATGGTCCGATTCCAGACCTTTCTACATTCCGTTTAAATCCAGAACTGGCTGGTCAGGAAATAACTTCGATACTTGTAGCTAAGGCTGTGCAATTATTGAATTTTGATCGTAATTTTGATTTGTGCGTCCATTGATCTCCAAACTCATAGAATCAAGTTGAAACGACAAAGCTTAACCAAGTTTATTTTGGAATATTTTTATATAAATAGGTATATTTATTAAATTTTTTAAACATAGAGATTGTAGAACAGCTGGATATATAGTTTAGTTTGGATAAAATGTTTTTATATGCCTTATTTCCAGTGGTGGAGTTAGAAATTTGGGAGCACTGGGTGAAATTGAGTTTGGGGCCCTCACTACAATGTACCATTTTTTTTATATATATTTTTTTATATATATTTATTGTGACTATTAATAAATTTACCACTAATCAGAATGCCTCTGCCATCCCTTTTTTTTCCACTCCACAAGAGTCTAAGCCCTCCGGTTTGATGAGCACCTGTATGTGTACGTTTTTGATCCAGTGCAGCACTTCAACATTGTTATTTTTATATTTATTATTATTTATTTATTTCCCCTTTATTCTTGAGAAACAGATCTCTATTTATTTGAATTATGTTGGATTGGAAACTTGTCTTATTAGTTCGGTCGCCTACTAGAAAACCAGAGCTGAAATTAGTTTTATTTTTTTGCTGGTCCAATTATGTTTTTGTTTACATTTTCTTATGATTATTGTTTAAAAGTAAAACTACTCTCATTTAATGTCATATTGAGAGAAAATCTAATTGCTCTGAGGCCTTGGCCATTAGTGGCACTGAGGGCAGTTGTTTGGGGGCCCCGAGCAGCCACCTACTTTTGCCTAAATGGTAGCACCACCTCTGCTTATTTCATGTTCAAAGTATATTTTATTCATTTTGTTTTATACATCGCAAAACTGCTCTGAGGTACGTAGTTGTAGCTTATATTTATTTAAAATTTTTCAATTTTATATTTTTTTTATTTTTAAATTATCAATAACAATTTTATTTTATTTTTTTAGAGAGAGAAATGCTGAATAAATGCATTGTGTAACAAAAAATAAATAAATAAAATAAATAGTTTGAATACTCGTGATTTCAATATTGACAAAAATAATTGTGATAATGTTTTTTTCCATAATCGAGCAGCCCTTTCTAGCTTCCTCTCTTGGGAAAAGTCCAACCAAAATACAATTTACACACAAAGAAGACAGTTTAAACTTTGATTCAACAAAATATAGGTGCTGTCATTCGTTTTCATTAATCTAATAATGACCCTTGATGGTTGCTAAGTAAGTTATGAAATTACATCTACATATGTCACATTTGCCCCGCACGTGTCCAACCAAGAAGACAAATTATAAAATATAATAAAAAGTGTCATAAGTTTCTGTTTTGAAACGTGACACCCAGAGGCACTCACCAGCTCATAGTTTGTGGCCGGGACGCAGGCAGAAGACACCTGGAAAACAAGACAAGACACAACAGGAGGTGTGTGGTTAGATTGTTATTAAGGATTTGATTAAAAAATAACATCACATAAAATAATATGAGTCTTCTACAGTAAACGCCCAGACTTTGGTTTTATGAAACGATAAAGCAAAAACAAAAGTCAACTTCGTGTTTTTTCCAGAAGGTTTATCTACCATTTTTGGGCAGCGATGTGGCACAGTTGTTGGTCCTCCTGCCTCAAAACTAGAAGGTCCAGGGAAAAGTCCCACATTCTACACCTGATTACCAATTTTCCCCCAGGAAATGTTCAATAATCAAAACAACTGTGCTTGTTTTATGTAAGCAAGTTATTGAGTTATTAAGATCATTTTCGAGATTTCTATGTTGCAGTGTCACGTGTTGCATCACCTCTTATAGACCTTTTTCACAACAGCCGAAAGTGTCACGATGTAGGTAAACCTCACTTCCATTAATGCTTTTCTATGGCAAAATATCGGTGGAAACATCTCGCGTATTTTCCACCAGCTTCATAAATCTGCCCCATCACCAAATCTTTATCCAACAAGGTCCACAAAGAACATACTGTGTCCATGAAGAATTTATCCACAACTATCAAGGTAAGAAAGACGAAAGCTTAAAGGCGAACAACGACGACGCATTAGTGAACTACTGAACAAAACTAACGTTATGGTCACGCACAAAGCAGAATACAGAATACCCTTAAGTCTTCCCTTGCATTCATCTTCAACCATACCCTCTTCTTCAGACCAAACATCCACCACATCACTAAGACTACCTTCAAAACATCGTCCGCCTTCGCCCCTCCCTCTCCCCCTCGGCCGCGGAAACTCTCGTCCACCACGTCTTCATCACCTCCAGACTCCTCTACTCTGCCCTACGAAGGAAAACGCCGTAACATCGTGTTTGGTCAAAAATGAGTTCATGTCATTCTGTTTGTATTAGAGACCTCCTTTATCATGTGAATAAATATGTGAAAAATACTGAGCTCAAATTGACCTTTTTGTCAGTTCCTGTTCTCTGCCTTTGTATCATGAGTCAAAAATAAGGAGTCGTGCAAAGATAAAAGGCAGAAACAGTGTATGTTTTCTTTGTGATTTAGTTCATAAATATATTTTATTTCAAATCCAACATCTTGTCTCCTTCTTTTTGTTGCAGCCTTGGCACAGGGTCTTAACACTTTCAATAAATACACCTTTGTTTTCAGTTATACTTAAATGATCTTTAACGTGAAAGTATTTGGTGTATTTATTCATACTGTACACACTATACTGCAAAGTCACTTGTGTGTCAAACTGTTTCACTGTGTAAAACTTGTGGCACGATCCTGATCAGTACTGAATAGGAAATCCAAAGCTCTTCTAGATCATTTCAGTCAAACACAAAGATGACTAGTAGCCTGATTCAGGCTGAACCTCGCAGTGTTAAAATGTGTTTGCTCGACGGTAGACGGTACTTTTTTTCATGGAACCAATCGCTGCTATTTGGTAGTCACATATGTAATGCACCACTAACAGGGATAACTGGTATATTCAGCTTTTCTCAAATCCCATAGGAAGAAGGGCAATAACGTCTTTCCCCTTAATAAAATTCACCAAACATTCTCTTTGTTCCAGCTTTAAATCCTCAATCTCGGGAATCGTTGTCAACACAGAATGTCTGGCTCTTCGCTGATCGGCCGGTGCCCGAACTCGCACTTCCAGGGTTCTTGCAAACCGTCTAGTGTGTTCTGATTCCTGACCTAGTTGCTGGAGAGAAATGAAACTGAGCGGAGGCACTAGGTGGCGCCAGCCTGGCTAGATGACTCGATCCTTGGTGAGGTGTTCTTATAATGGATGGAAGACTGGGGAAAATCAAGCAAATAAAGATCATGTCAGTTTCTGCCTTTTGACTTTGCATGACTCCTTCGTTTTAGGCTCATGATACAAAGACAGAGCACAGGAACTGACAAATAAGGTTCCAGGGCCAATTATGAGCTCAATATTTTTCACAAACATTTATTTATTTTTTTTTCATTATAGCAACTACTTGTCAAATTTTGGGAGCCCTATCTATTATACTGTTGTCTGGACAAAACAGAAACTTTTAAGTCATTTTGCTCAGTTTCACACTGGCGAGTTAAGGTCTTTTGCCTTTGTAGGGGCAGTACGACTTCCCTTCACTGACCTTCAAATACTTCAACGTGTTCAAACTCTGCTGCCCGCCTCTTCACCCACACCCACTCGCGAGACCATATCACCCGTGTTCCACAACAACTCCGACTGGCTCCCCATCCGACAGCGCATCAACTTCAAGATCCTCCTCCTGATCACCTACAAAGCTCTCGATACCTCACAGATCTCGTCCAGGGCCACCGTCCCTCCCGCCGCCTCCAATCGAACAACTCTAACCTCGCCCTAACCTTGCCTTTTGAAACTCTCTCCTCCTCCTTCACATCAGAAACGGTTTTAGTGTTACTTTATTGCGAAGCGCCTTTGTGTTACCGTGAAAAGCGTGATCTAAAACCCCTGTATTATTATTATTATTCCCTAATTGAATACATGTTCTGTGGTTGGATCCGTTTCGCGCAGACAGAGTAGAACCGTCAGCTCTAATGTGATCACTGCTTTATAATGATGAACACAGCGTCACCCACAGGAAGAGGTCGACTGAAATCAAGACTAATCTGCAGATAAACAAAGTCAGGGTTCATTTTTTAGACCTGACCTGTAAACCTTATGAGGATGTGCTCGCTCTTCATCTTTTAATGGTGTGAAAACAAAAGATTAAACCGTTAAAACCACAATTCGGAACATTCTCCACGGAGATAGATACGTTGTATACTGTGGAAGATTGAGGTTTGTGGAGATGCAAGCCCGCTTACAGTAAGGACGCACAGGTTACGTTCAAACTGCAGGGCTGAAGGCTCAATTCAGATTTTTTTGTGAAGTCCGATTATTTTGCGAGGTCGTTCACATTTCCAATTAAACGCGACTTGTATGTGATCTCCAGTGTGAACTTTAAATGCCCCAAAAGTGTCCTGGAAATGTTTACAGAAGTCGTTTGAACATGGACGCGAGCATTGAGCACCTGGAGATTTTTAAATTTGGTGTCGTACCGGAGCCAGAACATGTACAGATCATTTGTTTTAAGGAGGAGATTGAGAAGGAGAAGGACAAGGTTTTTGGCCGTGGCGTTTTGTGGGGCAGTGGCAGCAACGTCCGTAGAAAGGAACGTGTGGGTGCAGAGTTACAGCCAAGAGTGGTGGGATTACAATGTGCTTTGCTGCTTCACTGGCACGGAGTTCAGACACAACTTTCATATGACGAGAAGAACGTTTGTGTACATTTGTGACAGCCTACTTGTACCACACTCACGGGAGGAATCACGTCTTTGGCGGCCTATTTCAGTGGGGTCAGCCCTATGTTCCCTCATTTCTAAGATTTTAAAAAATTAAATGAAACATATTCAAGTCATTGTTATTTTTATACTGCATTTAAAGCAGGGGTGTCAAACTCATTTTGGTCCGGGGGCCGTATCCAACCTACTTTGATCCCAAAGGGGCCGGATCAGAAAACTCATGTCATATAAACCCCAAAAATAACAATAAGTTCAAATATTTGTGCAGAGAAACACAAATCTATTACAGAAATCTTTTTAAATTGATGAACTCTTTCTTTTACAAAATATTATAACATTATGAACAACCTGAAAAACTTTTGGAACATTTTTTTCTGATGAGGGTGTCACGGTCAACAGTCAAAACAATCGTCCTTTAAGAGCGTTTGGAAAGAGACAAGTCTTCATTTGTGCTGCTCTATGCTCAGCACCGCAGAAAATTACCAATATTTTAATAGAAAATATAATTCAAATATTTTAGTAGAAAATCAGCCGAGGGCCAGATTAAAGTTCTTGGAGTCATTTCAACCTCGGATCCTTTGCGCTGTGACCTCTACATTACATCTGTAGTCAACTGCTGCTGGAGAATATGTTGGGTGTAATTGACGGGGATAAAGTCTGATGCAAACTGATGATAAAGGAAATGTGGGAACAAAGGGCCTAATTTCAGAAAGAAACCAAAAAAAACCAAAAAAAACAACAACTTAAAAATGAGGGAACATAGGCACGCTCCCATTTCAGTGAGCAAACGTGTTGGTGTTGGACTGTCTTGGCTCGCAACAGGAGCTTGTTACCGTGTTGTTGTGACGTGTAGGTGGGATGAATGTGACCTGGCCGTTCAGACTAAAGTCACATGACAAAAAATCAGATATGTTTGGGTTTTAGGAGCACATATCCAAGTGTCCTGGGTCGCATTTGAAAAAAATCGGATCTGTGTCGTCCAGACTGTCATTAAAAGATCAGATACAGGAGCATAAGGGTGAAAAAAATCGGATATGGGTCACTTCAGGCTGCAGTCTGAACGTAGCCATAATTGTGTTTGTTTTTCAGTGCAATGAACCAAAACAACAACAACATGCATTTTATTTTAGTCTGTTTTCTAAGTGAAAACCCCCCAAAATTGCTGTTTTGCGTGCCTAAGTTCCCACAGCCTTATGTTTCCTCATTTCTCAAGTTTTTGTTTTTGTTTTGTTTTTCCTCAATTTAGGTCCTATGTTCCCACCACATTTTCTTTATCATTAATTTGCATCAGATTTTTATCCCCATTTCTCCCGTCAATTACACCCAACCTATTACTCAGCAGAGGTCATAGTGCAAAGGATCTTAGGCTGAAATGACTCTGAAACATCCCTTTAAATAGAGCACAAAAATAAAAATGACTTGACTTTGTTTCATTTTGACAAAAATCTTAGAAACATGAAAAATCTTAGAAATGAGGGATCATAGGACTGACCCCAGTGAGTCAGCTGTGTATGACAAATTAACAAAATGTTTAGTAATATTATAATAAGTATTAAAAGTATATATACAAAAGTATTTTACAGTAAATTACAATGAAAATTTTGTTTAACGGTGCATTGTTTAACTTTTCTGGTGGAGGGTCCGTCGAATGTTTTCCTCCATGGAGATATTCTTGCTTTGTCTGGAATGCTTCACAGTATGGCATTAAAGCTTTCTATCTTCATGGAGACTAAACCAGACCAATCAGAAGTTACACAGGTCAGATCTGTGGAGAGGCGACGCCGCTCTCAGTCAGAATGTCTGTTTTTCTAGGTATTTTTGAGCGAAAAAACCACCTGTAATTTGATAAACATAATGAAGAGATGTTTAATGTCATACTGTGGAACATTCCAGACAAGCAGGTGTCGGATCCTCCACCAGAAAAGTTACACAGTGCGCCTTTAAACAAATATAATCTGATTGCAAAAAAAAAAAAAAAAAAAATGCTACGGCAGCTGTTGTCTCTTCTCATGGAGATTTGGATGAGGTGAATCACAGAGAATGAAACGGTCTGAAAGCGTGAGACCATTTCCTGTTTGGAGAGGGCATTCCTCAGGGCCCCGGGGACCAGGAGCTGTACATCTGATACTGTAACATGCGGAGGAGCTGCTCGTCGCCATGGAGATGTTAGTCATTTGCTTGGAATGTTCCACAGTATGGCGTTAAACATATCTATCTCCTTGGAGGCAAGCAAGTGACGCCGCCGGAGATTGCCCCCAAGCTGACGAAGGAACAACATCGCTGAGGAGACAAGCAGGACGAGGCTCTCCTCTGGGTAAATAAGAGTCAGGTTTGTGGAGATGCGAGCCCACACACACACAGTATAGATGAATGTTTAATGAAGCACCTTCTACGTCAAATGCATCATCGCTGTAGCATCTTGAGTTTGTTGTCACGTGGGAGAGTGGCAGAAATATGCTGCAATTTGTAAAAAAAAATGCTGAATCAATCTAAAAAACACACAAATAAAAGGCCCACACATCACTCTTAGAAGGTAGAAAGCTCTGAAAAGTTGATTTTGCATGAGATGGGCCCTTTAATAGAGCGAAAGAGTAAGAATCCAGGTTTTTCAATGCATTTTAACAACAACAAAAAACAGACAGACTTGAAAGATTGACAGGCTTAATGTCATACTGTGGAACATTCCAGCGACATATGGTTGAGGGTCGAGACCTGCTCGTCTCCAAGATTTTATTGCTTTTCCACAACTGTGTATTTATCTTGCATTTATTCAAAAAAATTCCTTGAAAAACATGCAATCTTTCTCTGAAGAGGAGCGGTGTCTGGATCCTGTCTGCACCCGTCTGCTCCTGTCGTCTGAACATATACAACACAAAAATAACTATACGCCTTAATGTCCAACTTGACACTGATTTGTCCCATGTTTACTCACAGTGTCTCTTGCCCCAGTGCAGATATATTGTATAAGCAGCTCTTTATGGAGTATGAAAACGTTCAGAAATATTCGTGTGCAGAGGGTAGAAATCCGTGCATATTTGGCTGAAGTTTAGCATAAAATAAATATTCGTAAACTCTCGAGTGAGTCTAGTCGTACATAAAATGAATTGAAAAGTTCTGACATCAAGAATTACAATCATGAAATGAAAATGTACGATGACGCTTTATTCAATACGAATATGAATTCACAGACGCGACTCGACTGTCAAAAACACATCATCACTTCACAGGCAGAAGAAACAACGATCGAGATGTCGGACTTTTGAGCCGCATACGGACTGAACCAAGACTAAACCAGGTCTAAACCAGGACTAAATCAAGTCTAAACTGTGAGTAAACCAGGACTAAACCAGGACCACACCAGGACTAAACCAGGTCTAAACCAGGACTAAACCAGGATTTAACCAGGTCTAAACCAGGAGTTAACCAGGTCTAAACCAGGACTAAACCAGGTCTAAACGAGGATTTACCCAGAACTTACCCAGGACTTACCCAGGACTAAACCAGGACCACACCAGGTCTAAACCAGAACTAAACCAGGACTTAACCAGGTTTAAACCAGGATTTACCCAGGATTAAACCAGGGCTAAACCAGAACTAAACCAAGTCTAAACCAGGTCTAAACCAGGACTAAACAAGGACTAATCTTAGGCTTGAGAGAGAGAGAACCCCGAGCCCATGAAGCAGGGTGCTCCATGGGGCATGGAGGTCTGAGCTGGTCCTTTCGCCTGCGGTCACCCGACGGTCTACGTGGGCACAGTCCTGGTTCAGTTCTGGTTTAGTCCTCCATTAGTCCTGTTTCCATCCTATTGTAGTCCTAGTTCAGTCCTAGTTCAGTCCTGGTGTAGTCCTGCTGGTTCAGTCCTGGTTCAGTCCTAGTTCAGTCCTGGTGTAGTCCTGCTGGTTCAATCCTGGTTCAGTCCTGGTTCAGTCCGTATGCGGCGCAAAAGTCTAACATCTCGACTGATGTTTCTTGTGCTCAATAAATAATGTCTGTGAAGTGACGGCGTGTTTTTGACAGTCGATTTTGTGATTTCGTATTCATACAGAAGAAAGCGTAATCTTAAATTTTCATTTTGTGATTGTAATTCTTGATGTCGGAACTTTTCAATTCGTATTCTGATGAATAAAATACACACAACACATTTCAAGTACGACTGAACTCATTTGAGAGTTTACGAATATTTATTTTATGCTCAACTACAGCCAAATATGCACTGATTTCTATCCTCTGCACACAAATATGTCTGAAAGCTTTCGTGCTCCATAGCTCTTAAGGCGCTTCTTGTTGTCCGAAAACCTTGAAGTGCGCAGTTTGCACGCTAGTTGTCATTAGCTTTACCGTGACTGATCCCTGAGAGTTGAATCTGAATGCCTGAGGTAAGGTGTCTTTTTTTTTTTTCCACAACAGCTTCAGAGAGCGGTGCCATTATTCAACCCCAAACACCAGATTGTTGTCATAAGATTAATATGACAAGTGTGTGGAGCCGATCCCAGACAAATAAAGAGAAGGTTCAACATGTGCAGATCAGAAGATTGGAGATTTCTTGAATCAGGGAATCTCCAGTGGTGGAAGATAACGAAGTAAAGGTGGTAAAGTACTGTACTTAAAGGTCCTATATAAAGCAAAAGTGACTCTTGTGAGCTTTAAGCCATGTTAGAATGTTGTTACCTCCTAAAAATAGACCCGGTGTTGTGTTTTGTTTCATTCGCACGTGTTTGAGTAATCCTTCATAATAGGTCTCAAGCTCAAAACGCTCTGCTCCACCTTGTGATGTCACGTAGTGGTAGTTTTCAAGTTAACATCTACCTACCTTTTAGCTTTAGTTAAGTAGAGATTTGCAATTCTAGGACTGAAATTATCCAGATGATCCCAGTAAAATTGTATTGAGTTTAAAAACACAGTGGAGTACTTCCTGCATTACCACATGACATCACAAGGTGGAACAGGGTTTTTTTTGTTTTTTTTTTATTTCAGAGAAGAACTCAGACTAAATTTGAAAGCTTTGTGTGTGAACTTTCAGGTCTGTTTGTGATGACGAAACTACATTAGAACAGATCAGAAAATAACGTCATATGGGCCCTTTAAGTATACATTTTATCTGTACTTTTTACTTTTACTTCACTACATCTGAGAGCAGGTATTTTTACTTTCTACTCCACTACATTTTTGAACAAGCCTGATTCATCAGCCAGTTTCACTTTGTGGAAACCGTCTGACCTCGCAGCGTTAGGATTCGTTTCGCTCGACAGTAAGCGGGTATTTTTTTTTATTAACCAGTCGCTGCTATTTGGTCGTGACATATGTAATGCGCTGCTAATGGGGATAATTGGTATATTAAGCTTTTCCCAAATCTCGTAGGAAGAAGTGCAATAACGTCTCTCCCCTTGACAAAATTCACCAAACATTTTCTTTGTTGCGGCTTTAAATCCTCGATCTCGGGAATCGTCGCCAACACAGAATGTCTGTCTTCGTCTACATCCATCTCGACGCTTTGTTTACTGGCCGGTGCCCGGACTCGCACTTCTGGGGTTCTTAAAAACTGTTGTATTCCGATCCCTGACCTAGTTGTTGGTGAAAAATGAAATTGAGCAGAGGCACTAGGTGGCGCCAGTCTGGCTATTTAGGAACAGGACTGAAAAGTAAACGTATTTTTATTACTGAGACCTGCTGAAAAGGCTGAGGGTTTATTTTTAACACATTCATAGTTGGAGCAAATATAAATCTACAAAAAAAAAAACAGCTAGGAAAAAAAAAAAAAAAAAATTCTTGATTCAGTTGTTTCTGCTGAACAAAATTCAGCACAAACTTTGTATTATTAGAAATTTTATTAGACCTCAAAATCAGCGTAAAATACTTTGACTTTTTACTCTTCAAGTAAAAATGGGTATTTTAATACTTAACTCTTTTTTTTTATGTGATGCTTTTATGTTTTCTTTGCCTCCAGTATCTAAAGAGTAAAGTAAAAAAGAGTCGTTGTGTTTGTGAAAGACAGAGAGCTCTGGAATGAATGAATTATGCATTAAATTTAGTTTGTTTTAATTTATATTTTGTCTCTTATTTATACAGTAAGTTGTAAGTGAAATTGTAAATGCAAACTGATTTCTTTTTTGGAATTCTGTCATTGTTTAGTATGGAAGCCGAGAGGGGTCACAACAAACAAACAACAACAAACAAATACAAATGCGACAACACAACAAAAAGCCACAACACAACAAAAAAAAGCCACAACAGAAATGACCACAGGACTCTATTTTAATGCAAACGCCGCAGCAAATACAAACGCCACAACATAAATGCAAATGCCGCAACACATTAAAAAGCCACAACACATTAAAAAGCCACAACAGAAGTGACCGCGGGAGTCTATTTTCCAACAGACCGATCAAGCAGCAAGTGAAGAAGAAGAACTACAACGTGAAAAGTGAAGGAACGGAGAAGTTGGAAACGTAAGTAAAAGTAATTTATTGTTTTATCATTATTCGTTTCACGTTGTAGTTCTTCTTCTTCACTTGTCGCTTGATCGGTCCATCAGAAAATAGCGTCCCGCGTTCACTTCTGCTGTGGCTTTTTAATGTGTTGTGGCTTTTTAATGTGTTGCGGCATTTGCGTTTGTTTTGTGACGTTTGTATTTGTTGCGGCGTTTGCATTAAAATAGAGTCCCGCGGTCATTTCCGTTGTGGCTTTTTTTGGTTTGTTGTGGCTTTTTGTTGTGTTGTCGCATTTGTATTTGTTGCGGCGTTTGCGTTTGTTGTGACCCCTCTCGGCTTCCGTAGTTTAGGCATTAGAAGTACATTTTTATTTCAGCCTAAACCTTTTCTGTCGTGATCCGCAGGGTTGTAGTCTATGTTTTGTTTTGTTTTGTTTTGTAGTGCTGCAAAATAACCAAATAAACTACTACTACTACAGTATCTGCACTTTTACATCAGTATTTTTTCCGCCGCTGTCTCCCACAGAGTTTTACACGTCCCTCCATCCGAAATTGTAAAACGTTACACACTCTCCGACCCTGTTTCCTGTCGCAGCATTAGCCTGTCAGTCGCTACGTTTCATTTAGCATTAGCCTGTTCGTTAGCCGCTCATTAGCTCGTCATTAGCTCATTTGTTAGCGTTAGCCCGATCCCTGCAGTTTGTTTCTGTGACAGGAACGTTGGCTCTACGGGAAATGGGCCCGGGTTTAATGCAGTTAACACAAGCACGAGGGGAATGCTCCAGCCCCATTACGCAGGATTACATTAGGCTCATTTGAATAGGCCCACGCCAGATAGCATCGAGCTGCAGAGGCGCACAAACACACACTCCAGATCCGGTTTAGTTCTAGATTAGTCTGAGTTCAGTCCTTATATTTAGTCCTGAGTTTGATCAGGCTTCACCCTGGTTCGGTCCTGGTTAGTGTGACCAGTTTTTCAAGTCAAAAACTGGGACACGCTGATTCGGAGATTGGGATTAATCTGAGGGACTTCTGACACTGCATTTTTTGCTTTATTGTTATTTTCTGTATACTGGCTATATATTATGTTATGTTATGTATGTATGTATTATGTATACTGGCTGGTATGTTATGCTTCTTTTTACTGTTGGCAGGGATCTGATTAGTCAATAATCGTCTACTTACTACCTGATGTAGTCCTGGTTTAGTCTTAGCTTAGTCCTGGTTTAGATCAAATTGGTCAAAAATAGTGACACCTGGGACATTTCTTGTATAAAACTGGTACAAATCACTGGTTTTGTATAAATCTGCTGGGACACAGGCTCAAAACTGGGACTGTCCAGGGAAAATAGGGACGTCTGATCACCCTATTTAGCGGTTACAAGAAATTGAGCATAGGAAAGCCTTAGAGAGGCAACAGTTTGATATACTTATAAAACATATACAGTTAAAACAGTGTAATTAGTTTATTCAGAAATCCTTTGGCGAGCTACTTGAAGGGCGTGGAGAGCTACTGATAGCTCCCGAGCTCCAGTTGTAACGAGAGACTGGGTATGTGAGTTTCATTGATACTGCAAAAAGGTGAATAAACAAATGATCTACACACAATATTTACAGTATGTACATGTGCAGAATATAATGATCACGTTTAAGAAGTGGGTTAATGAGTTTAACATTGAGTAAGTAAACTCAAGTCAATGTCAAAGACATTCAAGTGCACCTGTATAAATATGTACAATATTAAAGGTTCAGCTCACAGTACCACAATATAACAACAACTATAATAGCAGCCATGATGGATAGAGTACAAAACTCCTAAAAAAAAAAAAAAAAAAAAAAAGGGTAATAGTCACTTTGCTAGTGGCTTTATCACAGATTCACAGTTCATAGCTCAGATGAGTGATGTGGTCTTAATGTCCAGCATTCATAACCAGAATGTCTGTGTAATAATTGTCCATATGTGCATAAACACAGTTTGTGTATGTTGTGAAGTGTGTGGAGTGGACTGGCTGCACCAACCCCTACCAAACCATAGACGCTTGTTGTAAAGTGTTGTAAAGTATTTGTGAGTTGGGAGTTGGCTCTTTGGGCTTTCAGCTCGCCATCGAGATATTGCTGTACCCTATCAGTCATAACCATGTGCAATTATTTTTAAGTCTATTTTTAAATTATTTTAAGCTATTATTTATTATCTGTGTTACCTTTTCCTGCTGTTCTGAAATTGTGCGTTGCAACACTGGAATTTCCCCACTGTGGGACTAATAAAGGCATATCTTATCTTATCTTATCTACCAGACAACACCTGGCCAATTCCCTCAGATTACATGAGCGCACGGTTCATTTGCCTTCGTGTAGCAGCGGTAAGGGCTCCTGTGTGGCAGTTCTGTCTCGCTGCCCGTGTGTGGATGGAGGGAGGGGAGTAGGTAGCTTGTATGAAGCGCTTGAATGCGTGCGATTGGCCGTCTCGATCTCGCCAGTGTTGCACAAGTGAGCGGTGTGTTTGCTGACCGGCAGTAGTGGGAGTAAGGAAAATTGTTCTGCACTCATTCATGACTAATGTGAGTCACTATAGTCACATTTTCTTCGTGTTTTAGTCATTTTTAAGCAACTTTTCTGTATTTTACCTAAACAAATGACAATTTATGAATCTTTTTACTGCCTCTCTTCAAAAATAAGGTCAAAAATAGTGACACCTGGGACATTTCTTGTATGAAACTGGGACAAATCACTGGTTTTGTATAAATCTGCTGGGACAGGAGACACAGGGCTCAAAACTGGGACTGTCCTGGGGACATAGGGATGTCTGGTCACCCTAGTCCTGGTGCACGATGTAACTTTCTGTCTAGGGGTCTGTCACCTGCTTGTTTCTATAACTGGAATATTTCACAGTATGACAATAAACACTTATTCAATTACAGGTGGTTTTATAACTCAAAAATACCTAGAAAAACAGACATTCTGACTGTGAGCGGGGCCGCCTCTCCGCAGATCTGACCTGTAACTTGGTCTGGTTCAGTCTCCATGAAGATAGAAAGGTTAATGCCATACTGTGGAACATTCCAGACACAAGAAAAACATCTCCATGGAGAAAACACATTTGAAATGACTCAAGGTTGTGTTTAATTTAATTCCAGGGATAAAATCTTCCAAATGATTCTAGTGAAGGTGTATGGAGTTTAAAAACACAGTGGAGCACTTCCTGTATTACCGCATGACATCACAAGGTGGAACAGAGTGTTTTCTGGGTAAGAGACGAACAAAACACAACAACAGTACAACACAGATCAGATAATATGAGCCCTTAAAGTCAAGGTTTAGTTGTTTTTGCATGGTCAGCTAATCTTATCTTAGCCCCAAACCCTGATCTCATTGGTCGAAAGGACATGCCACGGTTCAAACGGACCAATCAGAGCCCCTGCAGACGCGTGCCAAACGATTCAAACTTGTCTAGACACAGAGAGGGTGCCGTGATTTTTGGAGACTCGCCCTGAAGACATTCCTGTACACGGGTAAACCTCAGAAGTTCTAATTAAACACATCGAGACGAACTCACACACATCACCTGAGACAGCGAGGGTCTGTAAATCACTTCACAACATCACCACATGACGTGAAGGGAAGATTTATGACTTGGAAATAAAGACTGGAATTTTCTTTCTTATTAATGTATCTGTGATTTAAAGCACAGAAGCAAAAAAAAAAAAGATGTCCTGTTTTAATGATACACTACAGAATTTCTTTGTAGAATAATTTCTGCACATCTTTACAAATTCAGACCTGCTCTAAGACTTCAGACTGCTCTCCCCTTTCCAAACACACTCACACTCACACTCACGTCAGTGACTGGTGCCTGCTGACATGGCACGCTGGCATTGCCCGTGGGCTGCGACAGCAGCCTAATTGTTATTGTTCACCCCAAAACGTAGGGCGCACTTGACATGGTGCACGAAGTGCTCGATGTCAAGTGCGCCTGTGAAAACAGAGCACGAAGCGCTCTCCCCTTATCAAACACTCAGTGCCACTCAATAGTGACACTCATGGCATCCAATAGTACAGACTGGCATTGCCCGTTGCCGCGACAGCGGCATAATTGTAATTGTTAACTCTTGTAAATGCCAAAAACATGCACTGGGTATGTGAGCGCAACGCACTCGTCATTGACAATGGAGCCCACGGGTGCGTTACTGGACGCGAGCCCTTTCCAATGACATATATATGTGCCACCATAGGTGGTATACAGCGCCAAAACCTGTATAAATCAGTTGACCGGACACGTCACAGCAACATCACATGAGCACTCTGCACTCTGAGGAAGACGCTAGTGAGCAGTCGAAACTGTCACGTATGAAAACAAACTCTTGGTCTGAAAAAAGAACCTAATAACATAAATTATCAGAAGACCAAATGAACTTCATCAGATCAAAACGGTTCTGTTTCACTGTGCATATGACTGAAAGGTTTTCATTCCGCACTCTTCTCTTCTCTAATTTATGTCCTCTTTTTAAAATTTTTATCTTTATTATTATTTATGTTTTGATTTGTTTTTATTGTGATTTAAATGTATTTCTTATTCTGTAAAGCCGTTTGAATTACTTTGTGTACAAATTGTGCTGTACAAATAAACTCACCTTGCCTAAACTGTCATAGACACTTTATAAATCATCCTGGGGGTCATCTTTATCTTTATGAAATTCAAAATCAAAATCTTCTCTACAGTCCCTTTAAATACTGTGAAAAATGCGTCCGTTAGAGTAATACGGTGTTTGTTGAATTTGACAAGTCCTCCGAGCTCAAACACAGCACCAGACGCTGATACGGAGTCAATATTTAGACTCGTGTGTCTGGAGTGTCGTGTGACGCCTGAACTGCACACGGGGAGAGGCCGGCGTGGAGCAGCTGGGAGCGCTAACATTTCCCAGGATCTTTGAACTAAGCATCACATTTTATACACACGATGATGGATTTTGTAAATAACGATGTCATTTATGTTTGACACCACTTCAGGTTGTTTTTCACATCTCAGAGTTTTGGAAGATGTCAAATAAAACTAAATAGTCGAGTTTTTCTTCACTCCTATGGAGTATTAACTGCAAACACATGACTAGAGCTGGACCGATATGGATTTTATTTTTTTTTTTTTTCTTGAGGCCGATATGATACTGATAAATTGTGAGTTGGAGGTGCTGATAGTCGATAAAAGTTGGTAAAAGCCGATATATTTAGTGATGGAAAAATTCACTGTTAATCTTCAATTGATTATAAAATTATTAGTTCTGACTCTACTGGATTTTAAATCGGGTTCGTTTAGGCGACATTTATTGTTTATTCTGCCTCTTTACTTTATATTTAAAGACAGTGGGTCGGACTAATCCGTGCATCATTCGTTCATTCGTTTTTCAATATAAAACCAAAAATAAGAAAACGAAAAAACAACAGTTTTCTTCATTATTTGTCTCCAAAACCAAAATGAAAAAACAGATCACGATTAGTTTTTTTTTTTTTTTTCAGTTTTCGATTTTGTGTTTAAATGAAGAATGGAAAAAACGGATAACGTCCGTTTCCCGTTTACGTGACTTCCGTGACTGCGATGTCAGACTGAACCAGGACTGATCCAGGTCCGGGACCATACCGGGACCAAACCGGGACCAGAGCGGGACTGAGACCAAGACCAGACCGAGACCAGACCGGGAGCAGACCGAGACTGAGATCAGACCGGGACCAGAGCGGGACTGAGACCGAGACCAGATCGGGACCAGACCAGTACGAGTCCGAGTCCAAGACTGAGATCAGAACTGAGATCGGGACCAGACCGAGACTGTGACCAGACCAGGACCAGGCCGGGACCAGACCAAGACCAGACCGGAGGCTCAGAGCCCACGGCAGGGCCGGAGCTCGAAGCTGAGGCTCAAACCCCGCGGAGGCTCGGAGTCAAAGCTCGGAGTCCGCTCTGGTCCTGCTCTAGTCCTTCTCTAGTCCTGCTCTGGTCCCGGACCTGGATCAGTCCTGGTTCAGTCCATATGCAGCTCAAAAGTCCGGCATCGCAGTCACGGAAGTCACGTAAACGGGAAACGGTCCTTATCAATTTTTTTCCATTTTTCATTTAAACACAAAATCGAAAACTGAAAAAACAAATCGTTATCCTTTTTTCATTTTGGTTTTAGAGACAAATAATGAAGAAAACTGTTGTTTTTTCGTTTTCTTAATTTTGGTTTTATATTGAAAAATGAATGAATGATACACGAGTTAGGCCTAATGACATTTTTGCATCACATTCTAGCCCAGTTATACTATTTTTTATTTATTTTTTTTTTTTAAAAGAGCCACATTGGAAGAGCAAAATCAAGAGGAGAGCCACTTATACCAAATATTCCCTTTTGCATTTATGGAATTCGCAAAAATTCTCGAGCTGTTTTCCGCTATTAAGATCCAACAACCACACAATTACGATGTCCGAATCCCAAAACTAAAATATGACAATATCAGAACCAGAAACAAAAGTGATATGGTTCAAAAGATTTAAAAACATCGACTTTGACAATAGACACATCCCACTGTAAAATCAAACATGACAGAGAGATTGATGCTCACTTTTTCTGAAAATCCTTCCCAGTATGGATTTGAGGCGCTTTTATTGTTGCGGGTCAATTCCGCTTTACCGATCTCCCCCACTTCCTTTAAGTTGCGAGGTCACGTGTCACTTCCTCCTCCGCTGTGGCTGTGGCTGGGGGCGTGGTCTGGGGCGTGGTCTGGGGCGTGGTCTGGGCGTCGGCAAACTATTCCAATAAACTTTCAAACTACGAATCCTACAACATCCACATTTAGGTGAGTGTTTTGCCGCATTATCAGAACGCTGCCGATTTAATAACCACTTTTAACATTTCCGCTAAACTACTTAATTCAGTCATAATCGCTAATGCCACGTCTCTGATTCCCATAGAGGCTCCATACACATTCATGCAAACGGGCCGTGTGTGGAGAGAAGATTACAACCCGAAATTCGAAGACACCCGATTTTCCTTTTGTAACAATAAGAAAGCCGAAATGAAGGTCACAGATTGGTTAATGTAGTTGCTAAGTTTGTATTCCACGACGTTGATTACTTTGGGCAGTTTTAGCACGTTTTCCTGTGTTTGCGAAAACTCCAGTGGAGTTCATTTCTTGAATTGAGCGTAGCTACGTATTCTAAACAATGATACTGCGCAATATTTTGACTTTATCAGCCTCTGCTTGGGCATGTTTGATAACTCTTTGATTTAAGTGCACTTAATTATGATCAACTTACTGAATTTACTTTACTTATTAACTTACTTAATTAATGATTTAATTTAACTGTATTTAATGATTTAACTTACTAAATGATTAACATTCACTTATTGACTTGAATTCACTTTTTGAATTTAATTGAAAATTATTTTTTTTTTTTTATTTATTTATTTATTTGGGTCACAGGTACATTTTGACATTAATTCACAGACCAAAAAGGTGCAGGCTGAAGCTTAAGATTATTCTGCCCTTTACCCTTTATTCCTTTATCAGAGCGTCGTCTTGACACCAGTTCATCTTCATAAATACAGCAGGAGGAAACAAACTAATCAGAAAAAGTACAACAAAGTCCTACAGCACAAACTAAGTCTCATATTTCATGTATCTGTCCAGAGTTAAAACATTTAAACTTCTTTATAAGTGAAAGAGTGTGGGGCACAGTTTGAGGTTTTCTGTACAGTTGTTCCACAGCTCCAGCCCTTTAACAGATTTACAACATTTCATAATGTTTGTTCTGATTTTCTTTTTAATAAACACGGTCGTGCCTCTGAGCTCATATTGGCTCTTTTGGATTTTGAACATGTTCTGTAACGATTTTGACAGGAGATTGTTGTTTACTTTGAACATGATTTTCAGAGTAGAAAGGTAAAGACTAAACCATAAAATTCCAGCGTTTAAAGGTTTATAAATAATGCATTGGTTGGTTGTAATTAATCCATTGATGGTATGTTAACCCTAATGAACTTCTTGGGTCATTAGTCAATGACTACATTTAATTTATTGAATTATTATTTATGTGTATTCTGATTAACTGATATCTTGAAAGTATTGATTAATTGAATATGAACTGTTCACTTATGAATACTTATTATATACTTGTATGTTTATGCACACATTGAATTTATTTTGGGTTATTTAAGACCTATTCATGTATTATTTAAATGATATTCATTTGTGTTTTTTGGCCTTTTAGGTCAGGTTTTTTTTTCCTATGGACTGATCGAACTCCAGTTTCTGAAATTCTCAACTCAACTAGTAACAGATCGATGGTGATCTTCCCCAGAACCTGAACTTAGATTAACTTGGACTAAAATACCAAATAACTGGACTGTTTTTTTTAATTTTCTGTTTTGTTTTGTTCTTGTTGTGTTCTGTTAAAAAAAAAAAAAATCTTTTCAATATACTTCACCCAAACTTCACATTCCGGTCTGTCTCTTCCTTCACACTAAGACATGTGTGTGATGCAGCCTGTGTGGCCGTAGTCTGCCCCGAGCCCTAACACATTTGCATTACACACTGCACAATGACCGGAAGACTGAGATTCTTGATGCGTGTATTAGACAGTGACAAATGCAGAGAAAAAATATATACTCGAGTAAAAGTAAAAGTATCGCATGAAAAAATCAACTTAAGTAAAAATATCTATTTAAAAATGTACTGAAAAAGAAAAAGTAAAAGTTTCAGAGATTTTTAGAACAATTAAACGATTAAATGTAGTGATTTTGATAAAGAATTGGCTAATTAAGGTGATTTCGTTGATTTCTCTAGCTGTTTTTTGTGTATTTTTGTTTTGGCTCAAAGTTGGGACATTAACAAATAAAACGTGCTAAAAATAAGTCTAAAGAAAAGTACTTTTTACTTTTCAGCCCAGATTTAAAACGTAGTGAAGTAGAAAGTACAGATACACGCTCTCAAATGTAGTGAAGTAAAAGCAAAAATATCCACTGTAATTTGTACTTAAGTAAAGTACAGACACCTAAAAATTGTGTTGTACTTTTACTTCTCTACTTGGTAAACTTCCACTGGATACAGACAGTACACATTGGACTAATTTTGACCTCAAGAGCTGCTCAAATTAGATTACAATTACAATTCCTCCAGAAACGTTCTTGGTCGCCCACTATCACTCGGACTGTTTATACAAATGCGTGTATTTGGACTTGTGATAGTGTTATCTCGTTCTTGCTTTTGAAGGCTGTTCCGTGGTAGGATTTGGTAAAAGGTCCAAATGAATTCCTTTAGATTAGATTAGAGCAGGAGTCAGAGCAGAGCCGGAGCTGATATTACAGGAGCTCAGATAAGACCTCACCACAGACTGCTCTCACCACGGGCCTGGACTCGGAGTGAGATATGGGACGGAACCTTCGAGACGTTCTATCATGTGTTATTCTGTCTGTATGAACAATAAAGATAATGCATTTTTCAGACAATAAAGCACACGGATCATAAGACACAATATTAATAATGTTGAATTCTCTCGTCTATTTTCATACATAAGGTGCACCGGATTATAAGATGCATTAAGTGAATCAAACAGATCCCTTAGGCTACGTTCAGACTGCAGGGCTTAACGCTCAATTCTGATTTTTTTGTGAAATCCGATGTTTTTGCGAGGTCGTTCACATTTCCAATTAAATGCGACTTGTATTCGATCCCCTGTTTGAACAGTAAACGGTCGGAAAGTGTCAGAGGACACGATGACGTCAACCGCAGCGAGCGTCTCTGTGTTTACAGAAGTTGTCCAAACATGGACGCAGCATCGAGCACCTGGAGATTTTAAAGTTCCTCTCGTACCAGAGCCAGAACATGAACAACTTACTTGTTTTAAGGAGGAGATTGAGAAGGAGAAGGACGAGGTTTTTGGTGTTTGTGGGGCAGCGGCAGCGACGTCCGTTGAAAGGAACGTGTGGATGTGGAGACGGAGCCAAGAGTGGTGAGTGGTGATGTGCTTCACTTCAGTGACACAGAGTTCATTAACTATTTTCGTCAACTTCAGCGCAGAATAGTGACGTTTGTGTCTTGTTGATAACGTGTAGGTGGATGAATGCACTTTGGCCGTTCACACTGAAGTCACATGTCAAAAGATCAGATATGTATCAGTTTCAGGAGCACATATCCAAGTGTCCTGGGTCACATTTGAAAAAATCTGATCTGTGTCATTCAGACTGTCATTAAAAGATCAGATACAGGAACATAGAGGCCAAAAAATCAGATTTGTTTCACTTCAGGCTGCAGTCTGAACACAGCCTTAGACATGCCTGACACCTTAGGCTGCCAAGCTGATCCATTGGCAGATAGTGCTGTAATTCACCCAGCGTTATCTCCCTGTCTTAGTAAATGTGTATTATGAATGTGGATGTGGATGGATCATTTAGTTTTTTGGGTTTTTTAAAAGTTTTTTTCGGACTATGGTAAATGGTCACATTTTTCTATAGCGCTTTTCCACCTTCAAAGCACTTTACAACAAGGAACCACTCACCCATTCACACACACACATTCACACACCAGTGTACGCAGACACTGTGGGCAAGGTGGGTTAAGTGTCTTGCCCAAGGACACAACGACAGCATTCATCTGTGATATATAATAATAAACAAATGTGTATATGTCACACTGTACTATAAGTCGCACTTTTTGGGGGGAAAGAAAGGAGAGCAGAGAGAGGGAGAGAGAGAGAGGGTGAACGAAAAGAGGGGAGAAAGAGCAGAGAAGAAGAGAGAGAGACAGAGGGAGAGAAAGAGAGAGGGAGACAGAAGGGGAGAGGTTGAATGTCACATTTGTACAGAGCAGAGAAAGAGGGAGGGAGAAAGAGTGAGAGAAAGAGGGGGAGGGAGAGAGATTGAGAAAGGAAGAGAGGGAGGGAGAAGGAGAAAAAAGGAGAGGGGAGAAAGAGCAGAGAAGAAGAGAGAGAGTGACAGAGGGAAAGAAGGAGAGAGGAAGACAGAGAGAAAGGAAAAGAGAGAGTGAGAAGAAGAGGGGCAAGGAGTGGGAGAGACAGAGGGAGAGAATGAAAGAGAAAAAAGGAGAGAGAGCAAAGAGGGTCCACCAATTCCAAATCCACCAAGAAGGAAAGAGAGAGACTACAGGGAGGAGGGAAAGAAAGGTTAAACCAAAGTGGGAGAAAGAGAAGAGAAGGAGAGAAAGCGAGAGAGCAAAAGAGGGAAAGAGGAAGGAGAGGAGGAATGGCAGTGCAGCGGAGAGCGTTAAACGGGGCAGAGTCTCGTTGGTTTGGCTCGGAGGAGGATGACATCAGCGGCAGAATCTCACCAGGACCAGAGCAGCTGTTTTAAAGCTGACCACTCTGAAGAAAAAAAAAAAAAAGACTGTATCTGATTCTTTTCCCATGTCTTTGAGCGAAGTTTGTCGGCCCCAGCGCAGATATATTGCAACAGGAAGTGAGCGGTTTGCATGCAAGTTGTTAGTGTCGCTGTAAATGATAAAACTTCGGTCTGGTTTGGGAAAGAAGTGAAAATAAACTCATCTACTGAAAGTGAGAATGAAGAGGCTCGGAATGTGACTAAACCAGGACTAAACCAGGACTAAACCAGGTCTAAACCAGGACTAAACCAGGACTAAACCAGGTCTAAACCAGGACTAAACCAGAACTAAACCAGGATTGAACCAGGTGTAAACCAGTCTAAACCAGGACTAAACCAGGACTAAACCAGGACTGACCAGGTCTAAACCAGGTCTAAACCAGGACTAAACCAGGTCTAAACCAGGTCTAAACCAGGACTAAACCAAGACTAAACCAGGTCTAAACCAGGACTAAACCAGGACTAAACCAGGACTAAACCAGGTCTAAACCAGGACTAAACCAGGTCTAAACCAGGACTAAACCAGGACTAAACCAAGACTAAACCAGGACTAAACCAGGACTAAACCAGGACTAAACCAGGTCTAAACCAGGTCTAAACCAGGACTAAACCAGGACTAAACCAGGACTAAACCAGGAACTAAACCAGACTAAACAGGTCTAAACCAGGACTAAACCAGGACTAAAACCAGGGACTAAACCAGGTCTAAAACCAGGTCTAAACCAGGACTAAACCAGGACTAAACCAGGTCTAAACCAGGTCTAAACCAGGACTAAACCAGGACTAAACCAGGTCTAAACCAGGACTAAACCAGGACTAAACCAGAACTAAATCAGGACTAAACCAGAACTAAACCAAGACTAAACCAGGACTAAACAAGGACTAAACCAGAACTAAACAAGGACAAAACCAGGTCTAAACCAGGTCTAAACCAAGACTAAACCAGGACTAAACAAGGACTAAAACCAGGTCTAAACCAGGTCTAAACCAGGTCTAAACCAGGACTAAACCAGGACTAAAATAGGTCTAAACAAGGACTAAATCAGGACTAACCAGGATCAAACAAGTACATAACTGGGACTAAACAAGATCTAAATCAGGACTAAACCCAGACTAAACCAGGGCTAAACAAGAAGTGAAGAAAGTCTAAACAAGGTGTAAACAAAGACTAAACCATGACGAAAACCAGGACTAAACTTGGTCTAAACCTGGTCTAGACTCGACCTCAAGACCACCTCAATAACCTGTGGACACACACGCACACACACACACACACACACACACACACACACACACACACACACACACACACACACACACACACACACACAGCAGCAGCATATGAGCAGAGGAGGGCACACTTAAAGCACACTACGGGACATTTTCAACTGCAAAGACATGGTGGATAGAGGAGCCAAAAACTGTAAAAGTAAAAGTACCATTACTTCAAAATAATACAGTATCACTCGAGTAGTAGTAGCCCAAGAAATGTATTTGGGAAAACTACTACTCAGATAAAAGTAACTTGACGATTTGATTCTGATTTATAATTAGAATTTAATGTAAGTTGAAGGACAAAACATGAAATAAGTCACAAAATCTGGTGTTTTCAAAGGACAGACACAAAAAATTAGTTTCTTAAGTTTTTTTCAACTTCAAACTATCACTTTCTGAAGCTGTACGCCCATGAAGTACTACAGAAAATACCCGAACCACTGAGGATTACAAAGATATATGTAAGACTACATGAAAAAAAAACAACAACAACAACAAAAAGAAAATATGAGTTTTTATATTACGCAAAATTGTCTCTTGTGAGCATTAAGTCATGTTACAATGTTGTTTCCTCCTCAAAAACTGACCTGGAGTTGTGTTTTGTTTCATTTACTCGAGTAACTCTCCAAAGCTCTAAACGCTCTGCTCCACCTTGTGATGTCATGAAGGGGTCGTTTTCAAGCTACAACTTTTTTGTTTTTAATTTAAGTTCAGAAGAGAATGGCAAGTCCAGTTCTGAAATGATCCAAATAATTCCAGTGAGGGGGTGTGGTGTGTGGAGTTTAAAAACGCAGTGGAGCACTTCATGACATCATAAGGTGGAACAGAGTGTTTTCTGTTTGTGAGAAGAGCTCAGCCTAAATGTGCAGGGCGTGTTGCGCGTTAAAAACACAACTCCGGGTCTGTTTGTGATGAAGAAACAACATTAGAACACAGACCAGAAAGTGACGTAATATGGACCCTTTACTGTCCAAAGAAAGACTGTTTTGTTTTGTTTTTTTCTTTGTTTTTTTTAAATTTTCATCACAGGATTTTGATTGAGAAGACACTGGGGAAAAAAATCATATCTAGGAAAGTGAAAATGATTTAAATTAAGAACATTTGACTTTATTTGAGCAGATTCAACTTGACAAGTTAAATTTTCTACCAATGGACTAAGTGTTTTCCTTAATTAAAACATTAAAGCATTTGATTTTGTTTCTACTTTTAAGTGCTAAAAGTTGTTGTTTTTCTGATTTTAAGTGTAGCAAGATGTATTTTGGTATTTTAAGTGCAAAAAGCTTTATTCCACTGGCAGATCATTTTACTTGTCAAGTGAAATTTATTTAAATCATGATAAAACTTTCTTAATTCAAGTCATCTTAACTTGACTAGATTTTGTTTTTTGCAGTGCATACATGAGTCTATTCCTTAGTATCAAAATCGAGTTGGAAATGTTACAGGGTTCCCACTCTTTTTCACAAAATTTCAAAACATTTCCATGACTTTTTTACGGAAGCCAAGAGGGGTCACAACAAACGCAAACGCCGCAACAAATACAAATTCGACAACACAACAAAAAGCCACAACACACCAAAAAAAGCCACAACGGAAAAGACCGCGGGACTCTATTTTAATGCAAACGCTGCAACAAATACAAATGCAAATGCCGCCACATTAAAAAGTCAAAACACATCAAAAAGCCACAACACATTAAAAAGCCACAAAGGAAGTGACCGCGGGACTCTTATTTTAATGCAAACGCCACGACAAATACAAATGCCACAACACAAACGCAAATGCCGCAACACATTAAAAAGCCACAACACATCAAAAAAAGCCACAACAGAAGTGACCATGGGACTCTATTTTCCGAAGAACCGATCAAGCGGCAAGTGAAGAAGAAGAACTACAACGTGAAAAGTAAAGGAACTTGCCGCTTGATCGGTCCATCGGAAAATAGAGTCCCGCGGTCTCTTACGTTGTGGCTTTTTTTGGTTTGTTGTGGCTTTTTTTGGTTTATTGTGGCTTTTTGTTGTGTTGTCGCATTTGTACTTGTTGCGGCGTTTGTTGTTACCCTTCCCGGCTTCTGTACTTTTTCATGACCCGAAGTGAATTTTCCAAGTCAATATCAACAAGTCAACATGAACATCGTCGACAGTTACTTTGAAAAGTTTTAACTTTTCAAAGTAACATTTTTGATCCTCAACATTCAGCGACTTAGAGTAAGATGATCTAGTCATGTCAAAACAATCAAATGCAAAACCTACTTCAAAATAAGACGAGTTAACGCCACACAACTGTCAACACAAACCAGCAGCCCCACTGACTTTTTGCCAATCAGCCACTGCGCACGTGCGGAAAAGCTGGATGTAAACAAAAACAACATTTTCTCAGATACTTTTACTGCTTAGTATGAAACGTTAACCCTTTCCCTTCAATTTATGGTTTGGGATTATGTTTTTTAACAGTCAAAATACTGTCAATTAGGAATGTAACAATAACCAAAATATTGTGATATCGTATCGTCAAAAGTCTCAATAATATCGTGAACTGTCACAATATACCGAATCACAAGTTCTTTTGCTTAAATACATGGTTTTATAGTAGCAACAGCTTATAAACTTCAGGAACTACATATCCCATGATTCATTTCAGCGCAGACAACATGAAGAGATGTTTTTTACTTGAATTCTTTGCATTATTACGGAAATAATTTACACCAAAATCTTGTCAAAGTATTTTAAAAGCAAAAAAAGAGTCCTATCCACAATGATCTCAGCTTCTTTAAAATATTGCAATAAATGTCGGACTGTGAGATGCATATCGTGAAAATATGGTACTGTGAGGTTTGGAGATCGTTACATCCCTACTGTCAGTGCAGTTATTGTCGTCTCTTTTAAACAAAAGACGCCTAAGTTTGGAAATAATCATAACAGAACGCTGTAGTTGCGTGAGAGATACTTGGGGCCTATTTACACGAGAACGCTTGCAGGTTAAAAACGACAAAATATTTTATCGGAAGTGCCTTTCGCTTAGACGGTGGCGGTGTTTTTTGGGGCTTAAAAACACAAAAGTCTGAGGCTATGTTTATATGATGACGGTCTGAACAGAAGATGCAAAAGTGGTGTTGCGTCTTCACTTTTTATTTTGCGTTAAGTCGAGCGTTTTCGGGAAGAAATCTGTGCGCATACGGTGATGCAAAAGTGTGTGGAATTGGATTGGTTATGCTTGTACTTAAAGCAACAAGGACGTCTTTGAACATAAGGAAGTTTTCACGCCACGCATTTTCATCAGCTCCTCTTTCCACAAAGTTGTCCCAACATCGACTGGTTCTCCAGGTCTCGTCCATATCCGTGGGACTCGCCTGCGACCAACTGGTGCATCCAGAATTTGACAGAGGTGATTGCAAATCCTTCTCTTTTCACCAATAGTGCCTCTGCAGATTCTGTACATTTGTTGGGAGCCTCCTGTAAGTTTATTAGAACTGCCAGAGCAACTTGAAAGAAAGGATGTGTCATGTTTGTTTCTGTGTACTCTCTGTATGTGACGTGAAGGAGTATGCGAAGCGAGCAGATCTGACCAGAGTTTTGCGTCTTGGGCAGTGTAGACAGAAACGGTACTGCAGAGTGTATTCAACTTTTCCACTCTGGAGGGTGGTTTCAGATTTTTGCGTTTTTAAGCCCCAAAAACGCCATCACCGTCTAAATGAAAGACACTTGAAACCACCCTCCAGAGTGGAAAAGTTGAATACGCTCTGCTGTAGTGTTTCTGTCTACACTGCCCAAGATGCAAAACTCTGGTCAGATCACGTCGTGCACGCTTTTACATCACATACATCACCACCGAGCGTCAGCACATAGCTGCCTGGCATGCATACACAATTGAATTCCACACACTTTTGCGTCACCGTACGCACGCAGATTTCCTCCCCGAAAACGTCTTCTGTTCAGACGTCATCAAATAAACGTAACCTTAGTCCTGTTTTAGTCAACAACATAAAATGTATAAGTTCTGAACATTGCATGACATAGGATCGTTAAAAGTACAGTAACTTCATCAGGGTGATTTTGCCCTGACGAAGACCATCTTGTTGGTCGAAACGCGTTAATGTCCCTTCATGCAATAAAGGACTTTTAATATATTCAGTCAGAGTGCCTCGGGTTTGTACCTTGCCCACTTTTACATGTTCTACTTTCTGTTTAAAGACTACTGTTTAAACCCTCGTAGAGAACCTGTACTGTGATTTTTTACTCTTTTATGACCCAGTGAAGCGCTCTACCTCTTTTTCTTCATCCAACAATATGTAACTTTATGGAAAGTCACCTACATGATTCCATGGAAACAGAAAGTTAAAACCACACTTACTTATGTTATTATGCCATACTGTGGAACATTATTAGCCAAGCTGGTTTTAATTTCATTTCTCTCCAGTGACTAGGTCAGGAATCGGAATACATTAGATTGTTTGCAAGAACTCCGGAAGTGCAAGTTCAGGCACCAGCCAATCAGTGAGAGCCAGACATTCTGTGTTGGCAACGATTCCCGAGATCGAGTATTTAAAGCCGGAACAAAGAGAATGTTTGGAGAATTTTATCAAGTGGAAAGACGTTATTGTCCTTCTTCCTACGGGATTTGGGAAAAGTTTAATATACCAGTTAGTCCTGTTAGCGGTGCATTACATACGTCATGACCTAAATAAAAAAAGTACCATCGAGTGAACGAATCCTAAAGCTGCGAGGTCAGACGGTTTCCACGAAGTGAAACCAGCTCATGAATCAGGCTAGAATATTACAGCCAAAGGAACAACATTTCCATGGAAACAAGCAGGAAGAGTCAAATAAGAGTCATGTTTGTGGAAATGCAAGCCCCCCCCCGGTCTAATTTTGGTCCAAAAAAGTGAAGACGCGACGCCACTTTTGCATCTTCCTTTCAGCCCGTCGTCATATAAACGTAGCCTCAGACCCTCACTGTCTAAACAAAAGGCACACACAGTAGAATATAAATGACTGCATCTGTTAAAGTTTGTCAGTATATTAGTGTTTTGATCTGCCACAATAATGAAATAATGAATTTAAATGAAAATACCTCAAGTTGAAACTTTTCTCAGCAGGTTTTAGGTGAGATTTAAAAAGAGATGAATTCATTACAGACAGTGTTGGGAAGGTGACTTTTCAAATGTTTTCCCCTACAGATTACAGACTACATATCCCAAAATGTAGTTTGTGACGTAATCCATTAAAGTACTTAAATTGATTACTTAAGGTGAGTAACGTAATCTGAATACTTTGGATTACTTGATATTGTCATGCTTTTTAAAACTACTTGAATGTACCAACCACATCCTGAAAATTCTTGTTTGTTTTCTACAAATTGTCTGTTGAGCCCAAGTCTCCATGAACAGACTTTTTTTTACTGCAGAGGAGCAAAGATGAGGAAATCTGAACCTGAGATGTTTTATCTGCTAAAAGAAAATAAAAAGCCCAGTCTTTACTTAAACATTTTAAAACTATTATTGATAGAAAAATGCTTTCTATATGAGATCACTGCTGCTTTAAATTATGTCCATCCTACTGTTAGTGGCATATTGTTTAGTCCTGGTTTAGTCCTGGTTTAGTCCTGGTTTAGTCCTGGTTTAGACCTGGTTTAGTTCTAGTTTAGACCTGGTTTTAGTCCTGGATTAGACCTGGTTTAGTCCTGGTTTAGACCTGGTTTAGTCCTGGTTTAGTCCTAGTTTAGACCTGGTTTAGTCCTGTTTAGTCCTGGTTTAGACCTGGTTTAGTCCTGGTTTTAGTCCTGGTTTAGTCCTGGTTTAGTCCTGGTTTAGACCTGGTTTAGTCCTGGTTTAGACCTGGTTTAGTCCTGGTTTAGTCCTGGTTTAGTCCTGGTTTAGACCTGGTTTAGTCCTGGTTTAGTCCTGGTTTAGACCTGGTTTAGACCTGGTTTTAGTCCTGGTTTAGACCTGTTTAGACCTGGTTTAGTCCTGGTTTAGACCTGGTTTAGACCTGGTTTAGTCCTGGTTTAGTCCTGGTTTAGACCTGGTTTAGTCCTGGTTTAGTCCTGGTTTAGTCCTGGTTTAGACCTGGTTTAGTCCTGGTTTAGACCTGGTTTAGTGTTGGTTTAGTCCTGGTTTAGTCCTGGTTTAGTTCTGGTTTAGACCTGGTTTAGTCCTGGTTTAGTCCTGGGTTTAGTCCTGGTTTAGTCCTGGTTTAGTCCTGGTTTAGCCCAAAATGTGAAAACAGGAAAATACTTCCATGTAATTTATTTCAACAAAGTAACTGTAATCCAATTACCACTCACTGAAACAGTAACTGTAACTGAATACAGTTACTCATAATTTATACTCTGATTACATAACTCCGGTCCATGTAATCTGTTACTCCCCAACACTGATTACAGATCAATTTATTAATCTCTCTTTTTTTTTTTTTTTTATCTCTTGACAGCAGTCGCTGTTGCGACTATAAAACCATGAATTTAAGCAAAGGAACTTGTCATTCGATATATTGTGTGAAGATTTGACGTCTTCTGTCCAGACTGTCATCATGTAAACGTAGCTTAAAATTCCATGACTTTTCCAAAACTTTCACTGAATTAAAAAAAAAAAAGTCCATGACATTTTCAATTACCACGACTTTTCCAGGATTTCCAGGAGCGTGGGAACCTGATGTGAGTACTGTGACAGCACTACCTCAGAATACACACGGTAAACAACCTTAAAGACTTCATTGTATTTGGTTCCTTGCAGTACATTCTCCTCGAAATTACTGCACCGTTTGCGTTTTGAGAATCGCGCCAATGTGCAGCAATTTCCAAAGTACAAATTCAGAAGTATCACCTCAAACTAACGTCTCTCTCTCTCTCTCTCTCTCTCTGTCCCGTGTTTCTCTGTTCTTTTACCTGACACACGGCCGTAGCCATTTCCTCTCCTTCTTTTCTCCGCGATCCGTCTTTCTCCGTCCGCCGCTTTAAGGCTGCATAGTCCAAGTCCGGGCTCTGTCCTCAAATCGTCTCCTAGCTCCTCTCCTCGCCGCAGCATGAAGCGCTCGGAACCCAGGCTCCTTCTCTCCTTCTCTCTCTCTCTGTCTTCTCTCTGTTCTTCCTCTTCTCCTTCCTTCTGTTCTTCAGCGGTTTCAAGTGGCGTAAAATGTTTGGCGTTTGGAGCGAGGAGCGCGCCGAGCGGAGGAGGAGAGGGTTAAGGTCTGTGTGTGTTCTCGAGCTCCAGTCTGGGTTCACTCCCTCGCCGCTCTCTTCTCCTCCTCCTCCTCCTCCTCCTCTCTCCTCCTCTTTTCTCTCTTCTCTCTCTCTCTCTCTCTCTCTCTCTCTCGTGCTCTTTGCTCTGTACAGCTTTTCTTTCTTTCTGTTTTTTTGTTTTTTTTTTACCGTCCTCTCTCTCTCCTGTCTCCTCGCTCTGTCTGTCTCTTTCTCCTCGCTACATTTCATCCTCTCTCTCCTCACTCCAACGCTCCCTCTCTCTTTCCTTTCACTCTCTCTCTCCCTCTCTCTTTCCTTTCACTCACTCTCTCTCTCCTGAGCTGTAGTCTTGGTCTAGTCTGTTCTCTCTCCTCCCCCTTCCTTCCTTCCTCTCTCTCTCTTTTTCTTGCTCTCCTTGTCTGTCTGTCTCTTTCCTCTCCCTCTTGCTCCCTCCAACTCTCCCTCTCTCTTTCCTTCTACTCTCTGTCTCTCTCTCTCCCTGTCTCTCCCTGTCTGTCTGTCTCTCTTTTTCTCTTCCCTCCAACTCCCCCTCCCTCTCTCTTCTCTGGACTCTCCCCTCTCTTTTTCTCTCTTTCACTCTCTCTCTCTCTCTCACACTCTTTCTCCCTCATTTTAATTTTTCATTCTCTTGAGCTTTTTTTTTTTTTTTTTGTTTACTCTCTTCTCTCTCTCCTGTCTCCTCCCTCTGTCTGTCTATCTCCCCCTTTTCTCTCTCTCCTCACTATCTTTCTCTCTCCTGGTTTGTCTCTTTCCCGTCCCTCTCACTCTCTCCTCCTTCCAACTCTCTCTCTCCGTCTCTCTTTCCTTTCTCTCTTTCTCTCTCCAAGCTATAGTCTTGGTCTTGTCTGGACTCTCCCCTCCCTTTTTCTTTCTTTCTCTCTCTCTTTGTCCCTCTCATTTACATTTTTCATTCTCTCTCCTCACGATCTTTCTCTCTCTCCTCTTTCTCTCTCTCATCTCTCTCTCTCTCTCTTCTCCTCACGATCTTTCTCTCTCCCGGTTTGTCTCTTTCTCTTCCATCTCTCCCTCTCCTTTTCCTTCTACTCTCTCTCTCATGTGCTCGCTTTTCTTTCTCTTGTTTTTTTTTTTTTTACCGTCCTCTCTCTCTCCTGTCTCTCTCTCTCTCTCTCTCTCTCTCTCTCTTTTTCTCTTCCCTCCAACTCCCCATCTCTCTCTCTCTCTCTCTCTCTCTTCCTCTTCCAAGCTGTAGTCTTGGTCTAGTCTGGGCTCCTCTCTCTCTTTCACTCCCCTTGTCTGTCTCTTTTGCCTCTCTCTCCCCCTCTCTCTCTCTTCCTTCCAACTCCCCCCTTTCTTCCTCTCTCTTTCCTCGCAGTCTCTCTCTCCCGAGTTGTAGTCTTGGCCTCTGCCTTCCTTTCTCTCTCCGTCTCTCTCTTTCCCCCTCCCATTTCAGTTTTTCATTCTCTTGTTTTTTTTTTTTTTTACTATGTTCTCTCTCTCCTCTCTCCTTCTTTTCTCTCTCTCCTCTCTCCTTCTTTTCTCTCTCTCTCCTCCTTTTCCTCGCTCCTCACTACCTTCCTCTCTCTGTCTCTCTCCCTGTCTGTCTCTTTCCCCTTCCTCCAACTCTCCCTCTCTCTCTCATGCTCACTTTTCTGTTTGTTGTTGTTTTTTTTTTACTATCCTCTCTCCTGTCTCCTTGCTCTCTCTCTCTCTCTCTCTCTCTCTCCTCACTCCAGCTCTCCGTCTCTCTCTCTCCCTCTCTCTCCTGAGTTGTAGTCTCGGTCTAGTCTGGACTCTCTCCTCCCCCCTCCTTCCTCTTCCCTCTTTCTCTCTCTCTCTAGTTCAGTTTTTCTTTCTCTTTTTTTTTAACTCTCCTCTCATCTCTCTCTCTCTCTCTCTCTCTCTCTCTCCTCCCTCTCTTCTCTCCCTCTCATTTCCTCTTCTGGTTTTATGAGCAGAAAAAGGTGTGTGATGTGGTTTTTTGATTTGTCTCAGGTAGCAGACATAAACAAGTGCGAACGCTCTTCTCCTCTATCTCTTCCATCACTCCTTCCTTCCTCTCTCCTGTCCTCACCCTCTCCTTCCCTCTCTCTCTCTCTCTCTCCGCTCCCTCTCTCCTCTCTTCTTCCTTCTTATTTATGTCCTAATTGTCTTTAGGACATAAATAAGTGTGGGAACAATCCTTCTACCCTCGCCCTTTCCCTCACATCTCTCTCTCTTCTCCTCCTCTCTCCTCTCCCTCATCTCTTCTCCTCTCCTCTTCCTCACCTCTCTCCTCCCTTTCGCTCAACCTCTCTTTTCCTCCTCTCCTCCGTCTCTCCTCTCTTCCCCGTCTTCTTCCTCTTCTCCTGTTTGAAGTTATAATTGTCTCAGGACATAAACAAGTGTGGGAACGACCCGATCCGTTTCTCTTCTTCCTTTCCCTCCTCTCTCCTCCGTCTCTCCTCTCCCTCATGTTTGCTGTACTGTGTGTGTGTGTGTGTGTGTGTGTGTGTAGGTTTCATGTAGGACATAATCGTGTGTGTGAGCTCCTGTGGAGAACAGAACCTAATGACCTACAGGAGGAAGCGTCGTCTGTTTTAATGCATCACACACACTCTGGGTTTGGAACAGGACAGAGACGCTCTCCATGTGAGACAGAGACACCACAGAGACAAGACACCAGGAGACCAGAGACACCAGAAACACCACGTCCACAGAGACAAGACACCAGGAGACCAGAGACACCAGAAACACCACGTCCACAGAGACAAGACACCAGGAGACCAGAGACACCAGAAACACCACGTCCACAGAGACAAGACACCAGGAGACCAGAGACACCAGAAACACCACGTCCACAGAGACAAGACACCAGGAGACCAGAGACACCAGAAACACCACGTGCACAGAGACAAGACACCAGGAGACCAGAGACACCACATCCACCAAGACAAAACTTTAAAACTTGACATGTTTGAGAGTACACATTATTATTCCATCGTGAGGGAAATATGTCCTCTGTCTTTGACCTATGTGGTGTGAGCTGGCGCTGTGAGGAGTTTAGGGACCATCTCCAGATCTGGAGCTCGTCTTGGACTGGACCACCTCAGCTGGAGGATGTGACCTCTTGTCCATGTTTTGGTTTGATGGAGGAAACCGGAGTACCCAGAGGAAATACTACTAATCTACTGAATATTCATCCTGCCCCTCTGGGGCTCTGCTCTTTAGTCTCTGGTCTGGTTTCTGGTCTGGTCTTAGGTCTCTGGTGAATGGTCTTGTTCCCTGGGCTTGGCCCTTGTCTTGACCTCTGGTCTGGTCTTGACCTCTGGTCTGGTCTTGGTTCTGGTCTTGGTCTCTAATCCCAGTTTTTGTTTTCATCATGGTCTTATTCCCTGGTCTTGGTCCAGGTCTTGGCCCTGGCCCTGACCTTGGTCTCTGGTCTTGGTCCTGGTCCTTGCCCTGGCCTCTGTCCTTGTTCTCTGGTCTTGTTCTCTGATCTTGGTCTCTGGTCTTGTTCTCTGGTCTCTGGTCTTTTTCTCTGGTCTTGGTCTCTGGTCTTGGTCTTATTCTCTGGTTTTGGTCTTGTTCTCTGGTCTTGTTCTCTGGTCTTGGACTTGTTCTCTGGTCTTGGTCTCTGGTCTTGTTCTCTGGTCTTGTTCTCTGGTCTTGTTCTCTGGTCTTGTTCTCTGGTCTCTCTGTCTTGTTCTCTGGTCTGGTCTTGGTCTTGTTCCCGGTCTTCTCTGGTCTCTGTTCTCTGGTCTTGGTCTTGTTCTCTGGTCTTGGTCTTGTTCTCTCTGGTCTTGGTCTTGTTCTCTGGTCTTGGTCTTGTTCTCTGGTCTTGGTCTTGTTCTCTGGTCTTGGTCTTGTTCTCTGGTCTTGTTCTCTGGTCTTGGTCTTGGTCTCTGGTCTTGTTCTCTGGTCTTGTTCTCTGGTCTTGTTCTCTGGTCTTGGTCTTGTTCTCTGGTCTTGTTCTCTGGTCTTGTTCTCTGGTCTTGTTCTTGGTCTTGTTCTCTGGTCTCTTGGTCTTGTTCCCTGATCTTGTTTTCTGGTCCCGGTCTCTGGTCTGGGTCCTGGTCCCGGTCCAGGTCTTGGCTCCTCCGTCACATTCCTGAGAACAGCTGTGATGACTGCAGCTCCTCAGTGTTTGTTTGGGCTGCTGTTTCTAAGCACACACGTCTGTACTGTCCCTCCGCCCGCCGCACACCCGCATGTTTGAGCCCTCGTGATTATTCCATCAGCTGAATCATCAGAATTAAAGCCATAGTGTGTCACTTTTTGCTGCTGCTGCTTTTTTCTTCTTTTGTATTTATTGCACTGAAAACTTTACAAAACATGCGTCCTTACAGTGAGTGGGCTTGCATCTCCACAAACCTAGCTCTTTCTTGGCCTGGGGTAGTGCCTCGTGCGCCTTGTTTCCATGGAAATGTTGTTCCCTTGGCCATAATATTCCACAGTATGGCATAAAATGTTTCTATCTTCCTGAAGGACGTTATCTAGCTCCGTGGAGAATGTTCCAAAGTATGATTTTAACTTTCTGTTTCCAGGGAAGGCGCCTCCAGAAAGTTACATTCTCTGTGTGTATTCAATTATGTTTTTAATCAACTACTGCAATTTCCGGACTATAACCCACTACTTTTTTCTCACACTTGGAGAAAACCTACACAAATTTAAACGTTTATAATAGGAGTGTCAAATTATTGAGTTAATTGTGATTAATTAATTACAGTCATATTTAGCGTGTTTTTTAATTGCGTTAATCTCATTTTTAATCTCTAACTTTACTGTTTCTGTACACGAGTTGCCATAAAATCTGTTTTTATGTGTTCTTGGAACACAGTCCAGCTCCGCTCGCTCCCGCAAAGAATTGTAATATTCATTCCCGTTCCCACCCACATCTGTGATAAACCTGCACACGTCTGATCTCTGGAAACATCACGACACAGACACAGAACAGACTCACCATCAGCATCACCATCAACATCCCTCTGTTACAGAAAGAACACTCATATTCCACTGAGTCGTCTCCTTTAGTCCGACAGAAGCTGAACCGCATCAGCGCACAAGAGCGTTTTTTTTTCTCCTCCGCTTAGTTTATGAAAATGAGCCATGTGGTTTTAAGTTTTGTTTCTGTGAGACTTGCACAAAACTGCATTAAACACATTATAATTTCAATCAGGCTGATGTGGCTCTAGAGTGGTGATGGTTTATATGTCGTAAAGTTGAATTTACTTATGCAGATAGTAATAATAATGAAGATAATTTTAATATAAAAACGTTAATGATTAATCAATAATCAATCGTCAGGAGAATTAACGATCGATTAAGAAAATTTAATCGAATACCCATCCCTAGTGGCCGGACATCCACTCATACCTGATCGATACACCTAGCCCCGCCCCCAGGAGAGTGTGAAATCCCACAAGTCACTGACATGATACCAGACAGGACAGAGGCTCTTTCTGCAGGAGACATGCGCAGTAGAGGGTTATAGTTTACAGTAGATTGTAGAATATTAATGTTTACTGGTCTCTTAGCATTTCACGATATTACAAATAAACTTCTAAGTGCCAGCTGACGGCCCGCACGCACCCAGACAACGTTTTTAATAAAGTCATAAAACTTAATTTACCGATGCCC
This sequence comes from Boleophthalmus pectinirostris, assembly GCF_026225935.1. NCBI lineage: Eukaryota > Metazoa > Chordata > Actinopteri > Gobiiformes > Gobiidae > Boleophthalmus > Boleophthalmus pectinirostris. Next base: position 35,289,145 of record NW_026570970.1, on the reverse strand, counting down.
CCTGGAGGTCACAACAATTAACTAACCCAAAACAAATACACTACAACTTGGCAAACCCGGTGCGATGTGCGGTCATTTCATTAACGGGATGCACGCTGATTGTGTTGAGATAGCGCTCTGAAGGGGGAGTGACTTAGAGCATAAACATATTAAACACGAATACGTTGTTGTTTTGCATTTTTAGTTATTTTGAGTTATTAGTTATTCCCCATAGACGTAAAATCGCACATCTTTAAATATGTTGTGATCTCTCCGTTCTTTTTCATGCATGTTTAAATACAGGAGGTGTTCCGTGTGCGTTCAGAGGTGCATGTGTTCTGTCCTGTGACTGATAATCCTGTTAGCTCCTCTGGATGTGGGACCTCCTCCACGACTGAACAGGACCAAACGAGGACGAGGTGAGAGACACAGAAAAACGGTGGGCCAACGGTATCTAGTTTGTGACTGTAGTGTTAGTTGAGAGGGACTTGCTGACTTGAGGGATCGGATTTTCAAAATTCTAAACTGGGACACACCCGGGTTTGGATTGTTGGTATAAATAAAATTATGAAAAGAGCATGGAACATTGTGCATTCTCGTGTCGGTCATAATCTGAGGGGTTTCTGTCGCTGCATTTTTTTACTTTATGATCATTCGCAAACACGGTTTTCTGTATTTTGGCAAAACAAATGACCATTTATGCTCCTCTTTAGTGTTGGCAGGGATCAGATGAGTCAATAATTGTGAAAGTCCTGTGGTTTAGACCTGATGTAGTCCTGGTTTAAATCAGATTGGTCAAAAATAGGGACACCTGGGACAGTTCTTGTATAAAACTGGGACAAATCAGTGGTTTTGGATAAATCTGCTGGGACAGGGGACACAGGACTCAAAACTGGGACTGTCGAGTAAACAGGGACGTCTGGTCACTCTATCTTTGCGCCTTCTATGACCCTGTTTACACTGAAACGATTCCGTGTATCACCGTATCACCGTATCGGAAACGATCTGCGTCCAGACACGTCGTTTCTGTGTACGCAATCAAAGCGTCCCCTGTCCACACTGTAACGCAAACAAAATGCCTGTCACGTGAGGCTGGTGTCGCGTCGTCACCATGTCCCGATGTCACATGAGCGGTAAACACAAGGAAGTCTAGAAGTTTCAGCAGCTGATCTTGAGCTGAGTGTAAAAACCGTCTTTTCATGGACCGACGACGAGGTCCAGTTGTTATTTAGCATAGCACTGGATTTTAAGATGAACATGACGCCTCAGAGTGTGGACTGACTCGTTTCTGTGTCCGCAAGTCTTCCCTATTCCACACAGCTTTGAGCACATTTGTTTATGTTTTACAGAAACGAAACTTAAAACCACATGGCTCATTTGCGTAAACTAAGCGCTCAAAAAAAGCTCGCTATTGTACCCTGATGCAGTGCAGCGTCTGACGGACTAAAGGACACGACTCAGTGGATTGTGAGAGTCTTTCTGTGACAGAGGGGTGTTCTGCTGATGGTGAGTCTGTGCTTCCATCGTGTTGGAGATGTTAAACTTTTCACAAATTCTATGGTCTATACATACAATCACACACACAGATCATTTATATGAATGGACATATATTCTAGCCTCTTAGTGTTTTGGCGGTGAATTACTTTGCGGCACATAGACGTACATCAGCGTATCAGTGTTTTCAGGCGTCCACACGGTGCCGGATCAGATCTGTACTCAGATAATTTCGTGGGAGCTGGAAGCACCAGATCGTTCCGTCTCTGGAGCCGTTTTCAGTCGGATGAGTGTGAACGAACACTGAATCCACAACGAAAATGACTCGGATAGTGTGGACGGGGCCTATATTGTAACGATCTATGACACTCGTGGATCATTCTGTTATAATTTGGACATTTTAAATCACAACATTCATCTAGAATCATTAAAGAAACAAACAAGTCCACTATTTTCCAACAAAACAACAGCTGCACATCACACTAGCGAGTTGAAGATTTTTATTTTTTTTTACTTGTACAAAAATGACTATATAACGCTCCAATCCTACGAGTATCACCTATTAAGAAAATCAAATTGGAGAATGAAGTGCGTACGTCACATTGAGCGTGTACATGTGGTGGGGTCTGCTGCCTATTCCGACATCTCTTCATTACGACGTGTCTCTATTTAGACGTGCCGGTGTTCCGACACTTTGTAGTATCACTATTCCGACATGTCATACCTGGTGTTTTCTGCAGATACACAACAAAATGAATGAAGCACAAAAGGCACATGCAGCCTCTATTTTAGATTTGATATTTTCCTGAAGGCTGGCCTATGCTCTTCTTTAAAATGCATGACTGTTTCCCACGGCGATCAGTGAGGACATTTTCCCACTCTCTGATATCCGATATGGATATAGTATTCTCTCATCAAGAGCTTTGCACCGGCCAGAGCTGTATTAAGCCAACGTGGTGCCCCCCCGCACACACACACACACACACACGCACACACACACACACACATACACACACACACACTTTAACCCTGTCTTCCTGTCGAAAATTGTACACATAAACAAGGGCATTTCTCATATGTAATTTACTAACTACATTGCCTCTCTATTTTTCATTTCTGCCACGTTTGTTTTTTTTTTTAAAGATACATTTGCGCATACTTGTGGACTGACTCAACTGATAGATTATTGTTGTTATTATTATGAAATTAGTGTTAATGATGAGTTATGTATGGCCATTTAACATTTTCAAGTGAATAACAAAACAAATTTACGTAAAATAGTTTTAAAGTTTGTGTCATGTGGTGCCCCCTCCCACTTGTGGTGACTGGTTGTTGCTCCTGGGCACCGTGCCACTGGCTCATATGGATAATCCGGCTTTGGCACAGGTCCAAGTATTTTATGATATTTGGGAGCGCAAAGTATAATAGTGTATATTTTAAAAGTCACACATCTTCGCGACCCAAGCGAATAATGGTCACAAAATAAATGCGTGACCATTATTGAACATTAATGAGGATATTTATTGTGGACTGAGCGATCGTGTCTCTTTGAAAAATTTGTATTACTGCATTTTTTGGACTATAAGGCACACCGGATTATAAGGCGCAATATGAATAATATTGAATTTTCTCTTTTAGTTTTATACATAATTCGCACCGAATTATAAGGTGCCTTAAGTGAAACAAACGGATGACACTTGAGACTTTATTATTTCCTACAAGGAGGACTCAAATATAAATTGAGTAATAATGTGTTTAATGCAGCTTTGCGCACATTTGTTTATGTTTTACAGAAACAAAACTTAAAACATGGCTAATTTGCATAAACTATAAGCGATAAAAAAAAAAAAAAACATAAAAAACAGCTCGCTCCTTGTGCACTGATGCAGTCAGCTTCTGTTGGACTAAGGCCCTGTCCACACTAGTACGTACAGTATTTGAGTCGTTTCATTGTGGATGCAGTGTTCGTTCACACTAATCCGAATGAAAACAGCTCCCGAGACGGAACGATCTGGTGCTTCCAGCTCCCACGAATTCATCTGAGTACAGATCTGATCCGGCACCGTGTGGATGCCTAAAAATGCTGATACACCGATGTAGGTGTATCAGCATTTGCGCCGTGAAGTAATTCACCACCAAAACACTAAGAGGATCCATTCATATATATGGTTTATGTGTACAACCTGCAGACGTATAATCTCAGAAAAATTTTACATGAATCATCTCCAAGGCGATAGAAGCACAGAACAGACTCACCATCAGCAGAACACCCCTCTGTCACGGAAAGAACACTCATATTCCACTGAGTCGTGTCCTTTAGTCCGACAGAAGCTGAACCGCATCAGTGCACAGTAGTGAGCTGTTTTTTTTAACGTAGTTACATGCAGTTTTAAGTTTTGTTTCTGTAAAATGTAAACAAATATGCTCAAAGTTGTGTGGATAGGGAAGGTTTGCGGACACAGAAACGACATGTCTGGATGCAAATTGTTTCCGATACGGTGATAACGCGGACTTGTTTCAGTGTAAACATAGTCTTAAGAACACAACTTGGTGGAATATATGTGGAAATCTGTTCGATGTCAGTAATCACAACCAGAATTAAAACATAAGGCGCACCGGATTATAAGACGCACTGTCGATTTTTCAGAAAATGAAGGGATTTTAAGTGCTGCCCAAAAAGTGAGGAGCGGGGGATTGAGCAGAGATGTATGTGTATGTATGTTGTAGACCTACATGCAGATCGTGACAAGGCGACCCCCCAAAAAAAAAGTCTTGCGATCCACTCTTTGGGAAACAATGGGCTATCACATTCATATTATTCATGTTAGAAAAGAGGAATGTTTGAAAAATAGTAAAATGCCGCTACTCCGACAATGAAAAAAAAAAAGTAGATGTATTGGGACGGTTGAAAAATAATGTTTATGCCTCTATGCTCGATTTTGGAGAAACAAAGCTCAGATTAAAGTCTAACTCGAGTAACAGAGCTTCAGACAGAGCAGTGCCTCCAGTTAACATAATCATCAAAATATCACTAATGTAACGTCACGTAAGAGTGCAAAAAATGATTTATAATCCAAACGCGTTCTATTCTTCGAAGCCTCCCCGGAGCGGACGTTCTCTTTGTTGTGACCCCGCCCCTCTCGGGTCGCCACGCAGGAAGTGCTCAGTGTGGACAGGAAGTGCATTGTTGTAGGTCTGAGTGTTCTTACATCACCTCTGTTCTGGGCCCTGGTGTAAATATACTGTAGGTAAATGCACTCTCTCTGCCCTCCTCCACCCAACCCTGCATCGAATTGTGATTTGTGTTTTAATAATAAGATTCTGTTCAAAGTTCACATTTTAAACACGTCCAGAAGAATCGACAAAAAGACCGAAATCTGAACAGACAAACGAACACAAGAATCACCTTTCAGAACATCAGAACATTTAAACTACAGTGTTTTTTTTTTGCAGAATAAGACAAGAGATTTTGTTGTTTGTGGAGGAAATTTTAATTGTGATTTCGATCGAGTTGCGATTCATTTTAGTTTGAGATTACACAAATACGTAAATTAAAGTCCTGTACATCTGCTACAGTATGAGAATAACAAAGGGATAGTTAGTAGCTCTGTGTTTGGACTGTTTAAAGAAGACATACTGTGCTTGTGTGTGCTCTATAGTTCTAATCTATGACCCCCGTGGATCATTATGTTATATTTACGACATTTTAATACGTGAAATTCATCTAAAATAACTTAATAAAAGACACAAGTGCTGTGCAGAGACATCTCGCTGTTTGCAGATGATGTTCTGCTGTTGGCTTCATCAAACCAGGACCTTCAATGTGCACTTTGTAGCCGAGAATGAAGTGGCTGGGATGAGGATCAGTTCTTCCAAATCCGAGGCCATGGTTCTTGACATGAAAAAGGTGGCTTGTCCTCTCCGGGTGGGTGGAGAGTCCTTGCCTCAAGTGGAAGAGTCCAAGTATCTCGGGGTCTTGTTCTAAAGTGAGGTGAGGATGGAGCGTGAGATTGACAGGTGGATCGGTGCAGCGTCTGCAGTGATGCGGTCGCTGTATTGGACCGTTGTGGTGAAGAGGAGCTGAGCCGAAAGGCGAAGCTCTCGATTTACCCTCAATCTATGTTCCTACTCTCACCTATGGTCATGAGCTCTGGGTAGTGACCGAAAGGACCAGATCGCGGATACAAGCGCTCGAAATGGGTTTCCTCCTCAGGGTGGCTGGGCGCTCCCTTAGAGATAGGGTGAGGAGCTCAGTCACACGGGAGGAGCTCGGAGTAGAGTCGCTGCTCCTCCACGTCGAGAGGAGCCAGTTGAGGTGGCTCGGGCATCTGTTTCGGGTGCGTCCTGGGCGCCTCCCTCGGGAGGTGTTCCGGGCATGTCCCACCGGGAGGAGGCCCCGGGGAAGACCCAGGACACGCTGGAGGGACTATGTCTCTCGGCTGGCCTGGGAACGCCTTGGGGTTCCCCCGGAGGAGCTGGAGGACGTGTCTGGGGTGAAGGAAGTCTGGGAGTCCCTGCTTAGACTGCTGCCCCCGTGACCTGGCCACAGATAATCGGAAGAAAATGGATGTATGGACAAGTGCGCAGATTTCCGCTTTAGAAAACGGTGCCCAACAGGAGCTGACGTCGCCATAAATGTCATCACGACAAAGCGGCGTATGCTGTTGCCCTACCTTTGCATAACTGCACATCACACTAGAGCATTTGTTTTAATTTGTACCAAAATAACTACACGACGCTGCCGAATCCTACTGTATCACCGGTTAAGAAAATAAAACTGAAAAAGGAAATGCGTACGTCACAGTGTAACGGGTAGATCAGAGCAATGACGTCTTGAAAACAGTAGAATAAAGTTTACTCAAGCATGCACAAATCAAACTAAATACAACAGAAGCTTAAGAGAAGGAAACGACAAAAGGTCCTACATTACGCAAAATGGACTCTTGTGAGCTTTAAGCCTCCTCAAAAACAGACCTGGGTTTGTGTTTTGTTTCATTCACACGTGTTGACTAACCCTTTATTTTTAGTCTGTCTGCATCTCCAAAGCTCAAAACGCTCTGTTCCAAATTAAGCCTGAATTAAACAAAACACAACTCCAGGTCTGTCTGCGATGAGGAAATGACATTACAGCATAGATCAGAAAATAGCATAATATGGGTCCTTTCGAAGTCCATTTAGTAGAAAAGGTCCATTTTAAAAGAGGACGTATCCATCAACGGAATCTAACTAAAACATGTTGTGCTCCGAAAGGGAAGTTAGCCAATCCCAAAAACACTTTCAAACAAGCTTTCTGGGAATCCACTGAGCTGCGAGAAGAAAGCACTTTGTCTTAGAGGTTTGCGAGGAGAAATGACTTTGGTCAAGTTGTTTTGTCAGGAGCTAGTTTGTCATTAGCGCTGGATATTCTTGCTTCCTTCTGCAAACACCGCCGTCTTTACAATGGTGTAATTAGTCTACTGTAGCAGCGAGCGTTGTCACGAGACTAACATTTACAACTTGATTTCGGTACGGGTTAGACTCCATACGCAATACGGAGTTTGGTACAACGATGAAAGAAAAAAACACACAATATAATGTAATTTTCAGCACAGAATAATACTGCTTTCTTTAGAGAGTCGATTTTTTGTTCCCTCGTCAAAAACATGTCGGAAGAGGTTTTTACGGAAGCCGAGAGGGGTCACAACAAACGCAAACGCCGCAACAAATACAAATGCGACAACACAACAAAAAGCCACAACAAACCAAAAAAAAAAAAAAAGCCACAACACACTAAAAAAAGCCACAACGGAAATGACCGCGGGACTCTATTTTAATGTTAACGCCGCAACAAATACAAACGCCACAACACAAATGCAAATGCTGCAACACATGAAAAAGCCACAACACATGAAAAAGCCACAACACATGAAAAAGCCACAACACATCAAAAAGCCGCAACACATCAAAAAGCCACAACGAAAGTGACCGCGGGACTCTATTTTCCGACACACCAATCAAGCGGCAAGTGAAGAAGAAGAACTACAACGTGAAACGAATAATGATAAAACAATAAATTACTTTTACTTACGTTTCCAACTTCTCCGTTCCTTTACTTTTCACGTTGTAGTTGTATATACCGATGTAAAGCCAAAAGCGATTCTAAAGTATTTAAAAGTGAATACCTTTGTCATCCCCGGGCCTATCAACGTAAAATAAGAAGTGACTGAAAGATAAAACCCTCCTCTGTTAGAATATTTAGCTTTAAGTCCCCGTGGAGCTGTTTTCTGCTGCATCTGAGGAGGACACTGTCATAACTGTTTTCCAAAATCAATGACAACACAGCTCACCTGGAGGGACACGTGCATATCGACACGTGTATCGAACAAACACATGTATCAAATCATGAAACCATTATCGAACAATCCAGTATTATATAGAATATCATTGCATCCGTAGTCCGCGTGAGGATCAGCTGTGCACATTTGTTTAGTACAGGGCTGTCAAACATACGGCCCGGGGGCCAGATCTGGCCCTCCAAGAACTTTAATCTTGCCCTCGGCTGATTTTCTACAAAAATATCTTAATTATATTTTCTATTAAAATATTGGTAATTTTCTGTGGCGTTTATCAGAGCAGCGTCTCCAGCGTCTCTGTACGTGGCCCCTCCCACCAGAGCAGCACAAATGAAGACTTGCCTCTTTCCAAACGCTCTTAAAGGACGATCGTTTTGACTGTTGACCGTGACACCCTCATCAGAAAAATGTCCAACATGAGAAAAGTGGAGCTGAGTGCAGGATTTTCCAAGAAAAAATGACTTATTCTTATTTGCAAAAAAGTTCATGTTAAAACATTGGTTGAAATTGCATTTTTCTTAAAGTTTCAGGTTTCATAAAGTTTCATAATATTATTATATTTTGTAAAAGAAAGAGTTCATCAATGAAAAAAGATTTCTGTAATAGATTTGCGTTTCTCTGCACAAATATTTGAACTTATTTGTTATTTTTATATGTCATGAGTTTTCTGATCCGGCCCCTTTGGGATCAAAGTAGGTTGGATACGACCCCCGGACCAAAATGAGTTTGACACCGCTGGTTTCGAGTGATAAATGAACATGGTATACTAGCCATGTTTTAAAATATGAATTTACATAGTCATGAAGTAAGTTATGGATTGACTGTGAGCGGGGTCACCTTTCCACAGATCTGACCTGTAACTCGGTCTTGTTTGGTCTCCATGAAGATAAAAAGTTTTAATATCATACTGTGAAACATTCCAGACAAAGCAATAACATCTTGAACTTGACAGACTCTCTACCAGAAAATACAAAACAACGCACAGAGAGGCCAAACTGAAAAACACTGATCTTGCGGTGAGCTGAATTCATAACATCAGATCCGAGTGCACGCTGTGTCCGCTGTGAGTTTCCTCCGTTGAAATCAGGAGCTTCCGTTTCCGAGTGGTCCCTGAACACGCCGCGGTGAACAGGAAGCTAACGACATGAAAAACAAGGGAGTGACCGCAACCAGAGGCCAACGCGATCTCTATCACCGACCCTGGAGTTTAGACCTTTACAAACACGCTCTGGAGTGTCCCCGTGTGTCAGATGCCCTCCCCGTGTGTCACATTTGTTTTATTGTTTATTTAAGGAGCTTCATTAGTCTCCGCGATTGCACGGACTGCTCCTCCTGGGTCCACACTCATCATGAAATACCAAAAAAAGACACAATGACTGCACATGAACAGTAAATAACAAAAGAAAAAAAAAAGGAAAAAAAAGCTCAGGAAGGAGTGGAACTGGTCACCCTCTTGTTCTGGGTGGGGTTGTGCACGTGCTGAGAGTGCACATGTGTTTACTGGCGCCCGGATGTGAAAATATCTGTTGTCCAGGACTAGAACAGGACTAAAACAAGGCCAAACCAAGACTGCATCAGGACTAAACCAGGACCAAACCAAGTCTACATCCAGATTAAACCAGGACCAAACCAAGTCTACATCTGGACTAAACCAGGACTAGTCCAAGACCAAACCAAGTCTACATCAGGATTGAACCAGGACTAGAACTAAAACAAGAGTGCATTTAGTACAAGCGCAAGTGATGAAAGTGGATGCAGTGAGAGTGCACGTGGTGAGAGTGCACGTAGTGAGAGTGCACGTGGTGAGAGTGCATGTAGTGAGAGTGCACGTAGTGAGAGTGCACGTAGTGAGAGTGCACGTAGTGAGAGTGCACGTAGTGAGTGTGCACATGATGAAACTGCACATGGTGAATGCATGCGGTGAGAGTGCACGTAGTGAGAGTGCATGTGGTGGGAGTGCACGAGGTGAACGTGCATGTTGTGTGAGTGCACATGATGAAAGTGCACGTGGTGAGCGTGCATGTGATGAGAGTGCACGTGGTGAGCGTGCATGTGATGAGAGTGCACGTGGTGAGCGTGCATGTGATGAGAGTGCATGTGGTGAGCGTGCATGTGATGAGAGTGCACGTGGTGAGAGTGCATGTGGTGAGAGTGCACGTGGAAAAAATGCATGTAGTGAGTGCACGTGATGAAAGTGCACGAGGTGGGTGCACGTGGTGAGAGTACAAGTGATGAGCATGCACGTGGTGAGCGTGCATGTAATGAGCGTACACGTGGTGGGCGTGCATGTGATGAGAGTGCACGTGGTGAGCGTGCATGTGATGAGCGTGCATGTAATGAGCGTACACGTGGTGAGCGTGCATGTGATGAGCGTGCACGTGGTGGGCGTGCATGTGATGAGCGTGCACGTGGTGAGCGTGCCCGTGTGTTTGCCGGCGCTGGGATGTGAAAATATCTGCGTGTTGTCTTGAACATTTGACAGTGAGGTGTTGGGGATGAGCACAGACGCTAGAATCCATGAGAAACACAAATGTGGACAGAGCACAGCAAACACCTGTCGCTATGGAGACGCCACTGCTTCACCTGGAATGTTCCACAGTACGGCATTAACACTTACCGCTCAATTACACGTGTACTTAGGAAAAAAACATGCATGACTGTGAGCGGGGTCGCCTCTCCACAGATCTGACACTCTTTCTCTATGTCTGTCACGTTTTATTTAATTTGACCAAAGATTACATTAAAGGTGCATTGTGTAACTTTTCTGTCTGGAATGTTCCACAGTGTGACATTAAAAAGCTCTACTTTATATTTAATCAATTACAAGTGGTTTTATAGCTCAGAAATACTTTGAAAAACAGACATTCTCCACAGATCTGACCTGTAACTTGGCTTGACTTGTAACTTTGGTCTCCATGGAGATCGAAAGGTTTAATGCCATACTGTGAAACATTCCAGACAAAGCAATAACCTCTCCATTGAGGATTTGAAGAATAATGCTGACAGCTACTAACATTCTAACTGCGCACTTCCTCAGAGACCAGCCACAGTAATGCTAACGACTACTAGCACACTAACTGCGCACTTCCTGATTGCCAGACAAGATACAAGTCTTCCAATACAAATGCAGTCGGTGAGTAGAGCAGTTTAACGCCGTACCAGAACATCGTAGCAACAACAACAACGTGGCGAGAGTGCATGTGTGCAGTTTGACAGTGCTCGAATGTGAAGAGCTACTAGCATGCTAACTGCGCACTTCCTGATTACTGGACAATAAAGCAATTTGTAATTAGATTGTCTGTGTAACATTCATTTTTTTTGAACAATTGAAAAACAGTCAAATGGGAAAACAGTTTACTTCATTATTCTGTTTTAGTGTCAAAAAAAAAGAAAAAAAAAAAATGATTTCAACCTCTATTTCCAATATTTAATTTAAAGTATTTGAAATAGCACCTCTGCAAAAAAAAAAAAAAAAAAACAGTCATTGTGGGTCCGTGTACCATTTGTTCTTTTGAAATATTAAAAAACAATAAAATGGAAAACAGTTTGTCATTATTCCATTTTAGTGTCAAAAAAACAAAACAAAAAAAGATTTCAACCTCTATTTCCAATATTTTATATAAATAAAATATTTCAAATAACACCACTCAAAAAAACAAACAAACAAACAAAAAAAAAAGTCATTGTGGGTCCGTGTACCATTTGTTCTTTTGAATTTCAATTAAGAACGAGTTTGTTATTTTATTATTCTGTTTTAGTGTGAAACAAAAAAGCAGATTTCGACCTCTATTTCCAATATTTAATTTAAAGTTTATTTTAAATAGCACACACACAAACGCTAAACAAAACAGTCTGGATGCCTATTTCAATTTTGATTTTATTCTCTTCAAGGAGCAGAACTTCCGGAACAAATAAAACAGAAAGAATAAAATATCCAAATTGAAATAGGCACAGTTACTGTTTTTTGATTTGTGTTATTTGAAATAAACTTTAAATTAAATATTGGAAATAGGTCAGAATTTTATTTTAAATTTTTTTTAACTCTAAAACAGAATAATGAAATAACAAACTGTTTTCCTATTGTATTGTTTTTCGTTCTTAATTGAATTTTAAGAACGCCTTTTGTTATTTCATTATTCCATTTTTGTGTCAAACAAAAAAACTGATTTCAACCTCTATTTCCAATATTTAATTTAAAGTTTGTTTCAAATAACACACACAAAAAAACTAAAACAACACAAAACAGTCTGGGTGCCTATTTTAATTTTGATATGTTATTCTCTTGTAGTAGCAAAACTTCCGGGGAAAATAAACCAGAGAGAATAAAATATCCAAATTAAAATAGGCGACGAGACTTTCTTTTTTTTGGATCGTGTACCATATGGCAAGTAGTAACGGAGGGAAACAGGCAGATTTTTTAGAGGGACTATTGAAATAAGTAAAGTATCAGAATGTAGGAAAGAGTTACACTCCAACAGGGTCAAGTTAAACCTGTGATATTCTTTCAAGTTCAAGACAAAAAATTAAAAAACTCATGTTGGTAACGGAGGGAATGAAATATGCAGCACTTTTTGGGCAATAAATCCAAACAGTGATAACTCTTGGTTCTCACTTCCATATCCTTAACAAACTGGTTTGAATATTTGCTTCATATAGTTTTCTACCATATGGTACAAGATTAGGTTGAAAAACCTCTTACTTTTTGAGTAACAAGTTTTTTATTAAGAAAGGTCATGGTAACAGGAGGGAAAAGTAACGGAGGGAAAATTGTACAAACAAGTAGAAGGTGCAGGATTTTACATCATTTGTCGCTTTTTTCTTCCAAATACTTTAATATTACTTCAAAATGAAAGGAAACTATTTCTATAAAATATGTCAAATTTTTATCATTTTAAATACTTTTTTTTTTTTTTTGAAAAATCCTGTACCTTCATCAACAGTTCAAAGATGGAATAACACAAGATATGATGAAATACATCCATTTATTGACATGATTTGCAGGTCTTTGAAATTTGGGAAATAATTTTTGTTCCATGTTTCATACATGGTCTGTTTAAAACATATGGAACTTTAGAACCAAAAATGGTACAGAAAAAAGGTCAACAGTTTCATAAACTAGAGTACATATGTATCTGTTCAATCCATTTTTATATCAGATGCATTAACTTGAATATTTGGCCTTGCTGTTTACTTCTGCTTGACCGGGCCCATTTGTTCTTTTGAATTTCAGTTAAGAAGAGAAAACAATAAAATGAGAAAACAGTTTGTTTGACACTATAATGGAATAATGAAATAACAAACAAACAAACAAACAAAAAAACAGATTTAAACCTCTATTTCCAATACTGAATTTAAAGTTTATTTTGTCCCGTCTCTTGCTACTTATTTAGAATTTATTATTATTTAGAATTTATTTTTACCATTTATACTTTTTACTCATTTTTATTATACTGTGATGTGTGAGCTCCTGTGTCCAAATCATTTCCCTTGTCGATCAAAAAAGTTTGTCTAAATCTAAGTAGGTCTAAAGTTTATTTCAAATTTCAATATCCAACCAAAAAAAATACCATTATGATTTCAAACTGTTTGGCCATTTTGTTGTTTTTCGTTCTTAATTGAAATTCAAAAGCAAATTCAAAATCGGTACATGGACCTTAGACGCAGACGGGAACACAGAGGACTTATTTTTGACCCTCAAGAGCTTCTTATATAATATATCTGCGCTGGGTTTTCAGACGCATTTTGGTGAAATACGCGGAAACCGAGCTTTTATTTTTAGGCCCGTATCTGTCTTAAACGGCGTCTCGCTCCAGTGTAAACAGTTGTAGCTCCGGGGACCTGTTTAGTACATTCTTCACATTTTCCTGGTGTAAACTCCACCCAAAGGAGCCCTGCCCCATCTGCTCCGAGGGGCCGCACCGCGATCGGCCAGATAAACCCGCATTTGTCACCACTACTGTACGAGCAGCAGCGAATACTCCGTGTGTGTGTGGACAGATGTGATTTTTTTACGCGAGGATATTACACAAGAGACACGTGTACCTTTAAAGACATAATAGGTAACTTTTTGGGCAATAAATAGACTAAAAAGACCAGGTTTTTCGGTCTGGGGTGTTTTCAGAACTTTCAAGATCCTGTGTTGTGCAATGTTCAGAACTTTTACTTTTATGTTGTACGGCGCTGTCAGACAAAAGTGAAACTAATCTCAGAACTAAATCTGGACTAGACCAGGACTAAAACAGGACTAAGACAGGACCGCACCAAACCGGGTCTAGATTTGGACTAAACCAGGACGAGACTAGGACCAAACCAAGTTTACATTTGAACTCAAACTGGATTAAAACTAAGGCAAGAAATAGTCTGATGTGTTCAAATTGAAACCAAGTGGGACTAAATCTGGAACGAAACCAGGACTAAACCTGGACTAAACCAGGATGAGAACAGGACTAAACCAAGTCTACATCATGACTGAAGCAGGACTAAAACAGAACTAAACCAGCAGCAAACAAAGTCTACATCATGACTGAAGCAGGACTAAAACAGGAACAAAAGAGTCTATATAAGGTCTAAACCAGGACCAAACCAAGTCTACGTCAGGACTAAATCACAACTAAACCGGGACTAAACCAGGACTAGAACAAGACTAAACCAAGTCTATGTCAGGACTAAACCAGGACTAGAATGGGACCAAACCAAGTCTACACCAGGACTAAACCAGGGACTAAACCAGGACCAAATCAAGTCTACATCAGGACTAAAACAGGACCAAACCAAGTCTACACCAGGACTAAACCAGGACTAAAACAGGACCTAACCAAGTCTACATCAGGACTAAAACAGGACCAAACCAAGTCTACATCAGGACTAAACCAGGACCAAACCAAGTCTACACCAGGACTAAACCAGGACTGAAACAGGACCAAACCAAGTCTACATCAGGACTAAACCTGGACTAAACCAGGATGAGAACAGGACTAAACCAAGTCTACATCAGGACTAAACCTGGACTAAACCAGGACTAGAACAGGACCAAACCAAGTCTACATCAGGACTAAACCAGGACTAGAACAGGACCAAACTAAGTCTACATCGGGACTAAACCAGGAGCAAACCAAGTCTACAGAACCAAACTGGGCTCAAACCCGGACCAAAGAAACCAAGTGTCATTATACAATCTAAACTGTATGACAGACAAGTTCATTTATCAGAGAAAACGTGTAAAAAAAACAGCAGGAGAAATCAGGCTAAAATAGCTGTAGACCTCAAAGTTATATGAGTGGACTTTAAAAACACAGAGGAGCTCTCCTGGATCACCTTCAGATGACTCTGATAAAGAGATGATGGTTCTTACCTTGACTTCGCATTGTGTATGACAGGAAACACGGCACACTGCAAAGAAAAAAAAAAAAAAAGGTCATTAGAAATTTAAAACTTAACTCTTTGTTTAATTATGTTATAACTTTGACATTTTAAATCACAGTATTCATCTAAAACAGCTTATACTCCGCTTTATTCTGTAAACAGATCTGTGCGTTCCAAGCGTAGGAACCATCGCCGCATTTATTCTTCTAAATGTTTCCAATGTCAAGGCTGTGTTCTGTTAAACAACCACCAGAGGGAGCTGAAAGTCAGTCTGGGAATCGACAAACAAATCAATGATAAACAAACATGGAGGCGCCAACAATCCATGTGTCATTCAATCATTCGTTTTTCAATATAAAACCAAAAATAAGAAAACGAAAATACAACAGTTTTCTTCATTATTTGTCTCCAAAACCAAAATGAAAAAACAGATAATGATTCACTTTTTCAGTTTTCGATTTTGTGTTTAAATGAAAAATGGAGAAAACGGATAACAGCCGTTTCCCGTTTACGTGACTTCCGTGACTGCGATACCGAAGTTTTGCACCGCATACGGACTGAACCAGGACTGATCCAGGTCCGGGAACAGACTGGGACCAGACCAGGACTGAGACCAAGACCAGTGGTCCGTGCGGTTCCATGTCATCGTCTGCGCGCTGGTTCTGTGCGGGGAAAGTGAGAATGTTCTGTGGACTACAGGTCCAGACGGGTGCTCCGGTCGTCCGCGCTCAAGAACCGCAGCTGGTTCCGAGGTGATGCAAAGCATCCGACTGACGCTTTCACACCAACGAAAACGAACCGAACTAAGAGCTTTTGGTTCAAATTGATCAGGTACGGGACCAGACCAAGACCAGATCGGGACCAGATCGGAGGCTCAGAGCCCACAGCAGGGCCGGAGCTTGAAGCTGAGGCTCGGACCCCGCGGAGGCTCGGAGTCAAAGCTCGGAGTCCGCCCTGGTCCCGCCCTGGTCCCGCCCTGGTCCCGCTCTGCTCCTGGACCTGGATCAGTCCTGGTTCAGTCTGTACGTGGTGTAAAAGTCCGGCATCGCAGTCACGGAAGTCACGTAAACAGGAAACGGCCGTTATCCGTTTTTTCCATTCTTCATTTAAACACAAAATCGAGAACTGAAAAAACAAATCATTACCCGTTTTTTCATTTTGGTTTTGGAGACAAATAATGAAGAAAACTGTTGTTTTTCTTTTTTTTTTTTTTGGTTTTATATTGAAAAACGAATGAACGAATGACACACGGATTGCCAACAGTAGGTTTTAGATCGCATCAGTTGGAAAAGAGTCAAGAAAAAATAAGCGAGAGAAGCATTTATTTGTTTTCCAGCTGGTACTAGTCACGTTTTTGTGTTACTACGACTACTACTGCCCCCGGTGGTCAGCTCACGTACAGCTCCGATCTGAAAAGACGGAGCAAAGGACGGACAGAACAACACGGAGGACGGACAGGAGTCTCTAAGCGTATGTGTATGTGTCTAGAACGTGGTGGTGTCCGATTGGAGCTGACGCCATCGTAAACGTCGTCACAACAAAGCGACGTGTGCTGTTGGCGCATCCCATGGATATCTGCACATCACACTAGAGAGCATCTGATTATTATTATTTTTTCATTTGCATCAAAATGACGACGTGAAGCTGCCGAATCCTACGTGTATGACCGATTAAGAAAATAAAACTGGACATCGAAGTGTTTTTTGTTGTTTTTTTTAGTAGTCTATTCTGTCATTTTACAGCACAATAAAACTAAACAAAACATAAACCACCACCCCATGGATCATGACCGAAAGAGTTTAAGCTCAACTAAAAAGTACTTATAAAGCCAAACCCTGTTAAACAACCACAGAATTCCAAGAGAGAAAAGCAGCAAATGAACAGCAAGTTTGAATTTACAGTTTCACTTACAACTTACTGTACATATAAGAGACAAACTATAAATAAAACAAACAAAATTTCATGCATCATTTATTCATTCAACACTTTATACTCTTTTTTTTTTTAAGGTTTCTACAGTGTTAGACTTTTTTTTTTTTTTTATCAGCACTCAGGTTGTTCCATACAGAAGCCCATCGTCCACGATCGCACAAAACTAACCACAATGAGAATGAAAAAATTCAAGGACCTTTTTTTCCCCTTGTCTACGGTCTCACAAACCGACAACAATGACAAAGAAGGAACAAAATTCATCGCCCATGATCACATCAAAACAAAAGGCAATGTTAAAGAAAATGTTAAAGAAAATGTTAAAGAAAAAAAGCATTTAGCCTAGGGGTGTCAAACATATGGCCCGGGGACTGGATCTAACCCTCCAAGACCTTTAATCTGGCCTTTGGCTGATTTTCTACTAAAATATTTTAATAATATTTTCTATTAAAATATTGGCAATTTTCTGTGGTGCTGAGCATAGCAGCGTCTCCAGCGCCTCTGTGCATGGCTCCTCCCACCAGAGCAGCACAAATGAAGACTTGTCTCTTTCCAAACGCTCTTAAAGGACGATCGTTTTGACTGCAAAATGTTAAAAATGAGAAAAGTGGACGTCCAAGTGCAGGATTTTCCAAGAAAAACTGACTTATTCCTTTTTACTTACAAGTTTTAATGTTCAAACATTGTGTTGAAATTGCATTTTTCATCAATTAAATAGATTTCTGTAATAGATTTGTGTTTCTCTGCACAAATATTTGAACTTATTGTTATTTTTGGGGTTTATATGCCGTGAGTTTTCTGATCCGGCCCCTTTGGGATCAAAATAGGTTGGATACGGCCCCCGGACCAAAATGAGTTTGACACACCTGATCTAGCCAGTAGTCATGGTTCACTTGTGAAACCAATATATCTTGTCTTCTAGGTATTTTTGTAAGATCTGATTTTTATATTTTAAGTTACATTATGTTTTACGTTACAGTGGACGTGTACCGGTGGTGGTGAAAACGAGGGTAGATCAGAGCAACGGCGTCATGAATACAGTAGATTACTAAGACCTATTACATGGCCATTAAATAAATTGTGAAAAAATACGAACAAAATCATGCCTTTACTGACAGGATTGGCTGCAGACGTCTCCATGAAAAAGACCCAAGCTGATTATTAGAAACGACAATCACGTGCACATACACATGTTACTACACCTCCCCCTCTGAGCTGTGAGAATGGTCTGTTCCACTCCTGTACACTGTTTACAAATGTAGTCGAGTGAAAGTATAATTAAACCCTGACTCTGTACTTAAAATGCATATGGCAGCTTAGACTACTCATTTCACCAAAAGGTAGTTAACAGTATTTTATTTAAAGGGAAACGAAACACCAGATCAACTGTGCATGTGATGTATGAACAGAACTGACTTTTTTTTGGCAATGTAGGTAAACTAGGTACATTTGCAGCTTTCTCATCAAAAAAGCCCACATCTAAAGTCTGTGCTGCCTCCAGTGGCTTCTGTAATTTCAAGTACTACCTGACATCACACAGGACTGCCCTGTTACAGCCAATTTCTGATACAAACACCTGGAGGCAGGGGCGGATTTGAAGCGTGGACACCTGGTAGACCAATCACACTGCTCCTTATACCTCTGGACCCCGCCCCTCCTCTCTTCTCGCTCTCCTCTTTAGTCCTCTAGACCCCGCCCCTCCTCTCCCCTCGCTCTTCCCTTTAGTCCGCCAGTCCATGGCCCTCCTCACCCCTCACTCTCCCCTTTAGTACTCTAGACCCCTCCCCTCCTCTCCCCTCGCTCTTCCCTTTAGTCCGCCAGTCCCTGCCCCTCCTCACTCCTTGCTCTCCCCTTTAGTCCTCTAGACCCCGCCCCTCCTTATCGTTCGCCGTTCCCTTCAGTCCTCAAACGCCTGCCCCTCCTCACTCCTCACTCTCCCCTTTAGTCCTCAAAACTATGTCCCTCCTCTCCCCTCGCTTTTCCCTTTAGTCCGCCAGTCCATGCCCCTCCTCACCCCTCACTCTCCCCTTTAGTCCTCTAGACCCCGCCCCTCCTTACCGTTCGACATTCCCTTCAGTCCTCAAAGGCCTGCCCCTTCTCACCCCTCACTCTCCCCTTTAGTCCTCAAAACTCTGTCCCTCCTCTGCCCTCGCTCTTCCCTTTAGTCCTCAAAACTCTGTCCCTCCTCTCCCCTCGCTCTTCCCTTTAGTCCTCCAGTCCCCACCCCTCCTCACCCCTCACTCTCCCCTTTAGTCCTCCAGACCCCACCCTTCCTGTCCCCTTTAGTCCTCCAAACCCCACCCCTCTCCCCTTTTCAAGGTCACTCTTCCCTTTAATCCTCCAGACCTCGCCTCTCCTCCCCCCTTTAGTCCTCCAGGCCCTGCCCCTCTTCCCCCGTCACTCTCCCCTTTAGTCCCCCAGACCCCACTCCTCCTTTCCCCTTTCATCCTCCAGACCCCGCCCCTCCTCCTCCCACTCACTCTCCCCTTTAGTCTTCCAGACCCTCCCCTCCTCCTCCCATCTTGCCTACATTTTAGCCTCCAGACGCCCCTCTCCTTCCCCCTCACTCTCCCCTTTAGTCCCCCAGACCCCGCCCCTCCTCCCCCCTTTAGTCCTCCAGACCCCGCCCCTCTTCCCCATCACTCTCCCCTTTAGTCCTAGAAAAGTCCTTCCTTGTGCGTAAACCGTCTCTGCGTTTTGGATGGAGTTTTCCGTGTCGGAGACGTAGGCAGTGGGATTCCGTTTTAGAACTCAGAACTTTTTTTTCCACAAACTACAATTTAACTGACGTAAAAGTATTTTTACTAACGTTGAACTCCAGAGTGTGATGTGTGTCTAAAGGGTTAAAGCTCGGAGTGAGTTTGACGTGTTGATTACAGACTGTGGCAAAAACACAGAGGACCTCCACCCAGTAACACACAGGACCACTACACACGGATAAATATAGATACTACTACTACTACTACTACTACTACACCTACTACTGCCTCTGCTACTGCTACTACTACTACACCTACTACACCTACTACTACACCTACTACTGCCTCTGCTACTGTTACTACTGCTGATACTGCTTCATTAGACTACTGGTACTACTACAACTACTGCAACTGCCTCTACTAATACTACTGCTAGCACTACTACTGCTACTACTACTGCTACTGCTACTACTACTACCACTACTACGATTGCTACTACTACTACTATTACTACTATGATTGCTACCACTACTACTACTACTGCTACTTCTATTGCTACTACTGCTACTAGTACTGCTCCTACTACTACTACTACTACTACTAATACTACTACTACTGCTACCAGTACTACTACCACTACTACTATTACTGCTACTACTAGTACTAGTGGTACTGCTATGACTACTACCACTACTACAAATCTACTGCTACTACTACTATTAGTGCCACTGCTGCTACGACTACTACTGTTAGTACTAGTACTACTGCTACTGCTACCACTACTTCTACTGCTACTGCTACCACTACTAGTACTACTACTACTACTTCTACTACTACTACTACTACTACTACTACTGCTACTACTACTACTGCTACTACTACTACTACTACTACTACTACTACTACTACTACTACTACTACTACTACTGCTACTACTACTACTACTACTACTACTGCTACTACTACTACTACTACTACTACTGCTACTACTACTACTACTACTGCTACTACTACTACTACTACTACTACTACTACTACTGCTACTGCTACTACTACTACTACTACTACTACTACTACTACTACTGCTACTACTGCTACTACTGCTACTGCTACTACTGCTACTACTGCTACTACTACTACTACTACTACTACTGCTACTACTACTACTACTACTACTACTACTACTGCTACTGCTACTACTGCTACTGCTACTACTACTACTACTACTACTAGCTACTACTACTACTACTACTGCTACTACTACTACTACTACTACTACTGCTACTACTCTACTACTACTGCTACTACTACTACTACTACTACTACTACTGCTACTACTACTACTACTACTACTACTGCTACTGCTACTGCTACTACTACTACTACTACTACTACTACTCTACTACTACTACTACTACTACTACTACTACTACTACTACTGCTACTACTACTACTGCTACTACTACTACTACTACTACTACTACTACTACTGCTACTACTACTACTACTACTACTGCTACTACTACTACTACTGCTACTACTACTACTACTACTACTGCTACTACTGCTACTACTACTACTACTGCTACTGCTACTACTACTACTACTACTACTACTACTACTACTACTACTACTACTACTGCTACTACTACTACTACTACTGCTACTACTGCTACTACTACTACTACTGCTACTGCTACTACTACTACTACTACTACTACTACTACTACTACTACTACTACTACTGCTACTACTACTACTACTACTACTACTGCTGCTACTACTACTACTACTACTACTACTACTACTACTACTACTACTACTGCTACTACTACTACTGCTACTACTACTACTACTACTACTACTACTACTACTACTACTACTACTACTACTGCTACTGCTACTGCTACCTCTACCACTACTTCTACTACTCTCCACAGATCTGACCTGGTGCCTGTCCATACATTATAGCATTATATTCTATTACCACAGAGACAAGGTGCCTGACGCTCCACTAGAAAAGTGACATAGTGCAGCTTTAATTCCCACAGTTGTGTTCATGTGTTGTCTGTGGTGTGTTTGTCATGAGCAGGAGTCTCGGTCACATATTCTCACCGCTGCTGTTTGATATAATTCAGTGTAATAATAACAAACAGGAGGTCCAGTCCAGGGCGCGAGGCGACTGCCACAGGAACACACAGACACTTCCAAAACAGGAGAGACGAGAGCGCCTTACCATGTTAGGAAGTCACCAGGAATCCAACCCACAACCTCCTAACTCAGACAGGACAACCACTCTGCCACAACAGGGACAGAGCAAGGACCACTCTCTGTCACACCAACAACACAAACACACACATATACACACATACATACATGCACACACACACACACACACATGCAAATGCACATGCACACACATGCACGCACACACACACGCCCACACATACAAACGCACATACCTGCAGACACATACATACACATGCACACGCACACATACATGCACATACACACGCACATACATACACATGCACACACATACATACAGACACGGACATAAATGCACGCACACACATACGTATGCACATACATACACACGCACATACATACACACGCACATGCATGCACACGCACATACATACATACAGACACGAACATAAATGCTCGCACGCATGCACACACACACATACATATGCACTTACATAGACACGCACATACATGCACACAAACGTACATACACACGCACATATATACACACGCACATACATGCACATGCACATACATAAAATACATACATACATACAGACACGAACATAAATGCACGCATGCACACACATACATATGCACATACATACACACGCACATACATGCACACGTACATACATACATACACACACACACATATATACACATGCACATACATGCACACGCACATACATACATACACATGCACAAACATGCACACGCACAAACATGCCCATGTACATACATACATGCACATGCACATATATACACACGCACATATATACACACACACACATATATACACACGCACATACATGCACACGTACATACATACATACACACACACATATATACACATGCACATACATGCACATACATATATACACACGCACATACATGCACACGCTCATACATACATACACACACACATACATGCACACGCACATACATACATACACACACATACATGCACACGCACATACATACATACACACAAACATACACACGTACATACATACATACACATGCACATATATACACACGCACATATATACACACGCACATATATACACACGCACATACATGCACATGCTCATACATACATACACACATACATGCACACGTACATACATACTGTACATACACACGCACATACATGCACACACTCATACATCCATGCACACGTACATATATGCACACGCACATACATGCACATACATGCACACGTACATACATACACACATACATGCACACACGCACGCTCACACATACACATGCACACACACGCATACACTTTATTTAAAGAGGAATATTTTACTTCTGTGGGTATTAACTGTTAATGTGTAACATTTTTAGATCGCCATGTTACTGTTTTTAAAATGCTGTATTCCCCTCTCCCTTTGCTAAGTCACACACAGTCAGAGTTCATCCTACTAACTCCTCATTTACACCGACTCTGTCACGTGCCCAGTCTGAGACCTGGATTCACAAAGAAGAACAGCGACCATAGGAGTAGAGGAGGAGCGGGCAGAGGAGTGGAGGATGAGCGGAAGAGAGGCCAGAGGAGTGCAGGATATGTAGAGGACAAGAGGATTGGAGGAGAGGAGCTCATACTTGGCTGAGGCGTGTCTCTGTATTTCTGAGTCTTCTATAGCACAGGTATACTACGTACACACTCCAAAAACACCCACGTTTCCCTGCAGTGTGTGTCAGGTGTGTCATTGTGTCAGGTTTGTGAAGGTGTAGTGTATCATTTTCTGTCATGTTTTCTGTATGTTTGACATGACGTAGGCTTGTGTGCAGAGCATNCCTGGTTTAGTCCTGGTTGGTAACCTGGTTTTAGTTTGTTTTCCGGCAATGAGTAGAATTAACAAAAAAAAAAAAAAAAAAAAAAAGGGATATAGCCCAAAATGTGAAAACAGGAACATTACCACCGTGTAATCCATTTCTTTCAACAAAGTAACTGTAATCCAATGACCACTCATGAAACTGTAACTGTAACTGAATACAGTTACTCATCATTTGTACTCTGATGAGTAACTCTGGTACATGTAATCTGTTACTCCCCAACACTGGTCATACGGTAAAACAGGATGGCAAAAAGTCGGGGGACAAATATTAGTTTTGTAATTGGGAGGCGTTTCTTTGCTTTCACACTTGTGTAAAGTTTGATTTTCGACACATGGTTTGTTCAAAGCTGGATGGTTCTGTGAAGTGAATCAGATCTTGAATGAACATCAGTTTGCTTTTAGAACACACAGGTCCACAACAATGGCAGCTGTTCAAATGGTGGAAAATGTTTCACAATCTGATCACTGACCATTCCAAATCTCCATCCTGATTTCATTCTATTCAAAGCACAGCCCTGATAAGAAGACCCTTTACTTTGTCCCACTAAAATGAATAAAGCGTTAGAGCATTGATTTGGCATTTCTTCTTGTAACTTTCACCATTCTGCTGGGAGAACAACACATTCACCTTGCATATAGACCAGGTTCTTAGGAGATCTCTGGAAATCCAGTTCAGATCCTGGTCCAGATCCTGCCTCTGCCACATGACCCACACAGGGAGAACTAGAGTAGGACTACTAGGATTTTTGGATTCATATTCATCCAGGATTTGTCATTTTGTGGGAAACTGAGCGACGTTTGTTTGATGGAAGATTCTTTTTCCAGATCAGGACCAGGAAATGTGACTTGAATGTGAACAGAGCCAGTGCAAGAAACTAGAGCTCTGCTGCTCCTAGTGCTGAACAGGGACAATTACAACCAACACATCCAAACCACTTGATTTCTAGAGGGGGTTTTCAGGTGGAGTTTGCATGCTCTGCCTGTGTCTGCTCGTTTTTCCATCAATCTAAATCATGCACAATATAGACTGAATCCTCCAGGATCCTGGGTCAGCTCTGGTCCACTGGTCCAGACACGTTTTTGTGCATTATTTCATGTTTTGTCCTTCCACTTAAACAAACTGTAAATGAGATGTTAGTAAAGTGACTCTTACTTGAGCATCTTCATGAATCATTACTTTAAAATTTATTTGAAGTAATATTATTCACAGAGTTGTTGGCCACTCTACCTGCCTCTGCTGATTATGTTTTTTGAGAGCTACGAATATATTTAGATTTAAATACCAAGAAGTACTTCTTCATTTCATGGTTGACGAAGGCATTTAATGTTTCAGGTGTTACCTTCATTAAGAAAAAAATATGAAAACAAAACAAAAAAAAAAAAAAAAAAAAGCATCTTTATTTTCGAGATGTTTGGGGATAACTCCTGGTCAAAGGTTTGGGCACAAAGGAGATATTACAGTGTTGCAACACACTAATGCAACATCATAGTGAGAAAAAGGAGCGAAAGAATCACATGTGACTCTCAGACTGTCCAACTGGTTATTTCAGATGCTGAATAAACAAAACTAAACAAATTCAAACCAGAAGTAAACAGGACTAAACCAGTTTAAAACTCAACTGGTCTAGACTGAGACTAAACCACACGTTCTCATAGAAAGAGCCTTGATGAAGGTTGTGTTTGTTGATACATTAACTGTGTCACATTAAAACATGTGTGTGTCTTTAAGAGCTGCCACTTCCTCCTCACATCTACACAGAGCTGTGGGTGTGGCTCCTCCCACACCTCTCACTCCACTCTGAAGTTTCATTTGTGTCAAAGTCCAAGTGTTTGTGATCCAGGAGAGATGGCGCAGAAAACACTCGACCAAGAAGCCTTTTCCTGCTCCGTGTGTTTGGATCTACTGAAGGATCCTGTGACTATTCCCTGTGGACACAGCTACTGCAGGAACTGTGTCCAACAGCACTGGGACCAAGAGGACGACAAGCAGCTCTACAGCTGTCCTGAATGTCGCCTCAGCTTCAGCCCCAGGCCTGTCCTGGTTAAAAACATCATGTTAGCAGGTTTAGTAGAGCAGATGAAGAAGACAGCGCCCCCTGCTGCTCGCTGCTATGCCGGACCTCAGGATGTGTCCTGTGATGTGTGCACTGGGAGGAAGCTGAGAGCTGTCCAGTCCTGTCTGCAGTGTGTGGCCTCTTACTGTGAGCGCCACCTACAGCCTCATCATGAAGCTGCAGCGTTTAAGAAACACCAGCTGGTGGAGCCGTCTCACACGCTCCAGGAAAACATCTGCTCTGAACAACCACAAGTGATGGATCTATTCTGCCGCAGTGACCAGCAGACTGCTCTGCTCCTTCTGCTCTGTGGACCAACATAAGGGTCATGACATAGTGAGCCTCTGCCTCAGAGAGGGCTCAGAGGCAGGCAGAGCTGCCGGCCAGGAGGGCCCTGCTGCTCCAGAACCTCCAGCACAAAGAGACAGACCTGAAGAGGCTCCAACAGGAGGCCCAGGACATCAGACGCTCTGCCCAGACAGCAGTGCAGCGCAGCGGGGACAGCTTCACACAGATGGCCCTTCTCCTGGACAAAAGACGCTCTGAAGTGGAGCAGCAGATCCGCTCCCAGGAGCAGACCCAACTGAGCCGAGTCCAAGAGCTCCAGGACCAACTGCAGCAGGACGTGAGGGGCTGAAGAGGAGCCTCTCTGAGCTGGACACACTGGCCCTCACCCAGGATCATAACCAGTTTATACAGGTCTACACTTCACTGTCCCCACACACACAGAGCACAGAGACACACACCATTCACACAGGGGACCGGAGCTACTTTGAGGAAGTGACCAGAGCTGTGTCCAAGCTCAGAGACACACTCCAGCTCACTCTGAGTCCAGTCCAGGTTTTACTGGCACCAGCTGAACCCAGCTCCAGAGACGACTTCTTACAATATTCTACAGAAATCACTCTGGACCCAAACACAGTTCACACCAGACTGTCTCTGTCTGATGGAAACAGAAGAGTAACATTTATGAGTGAACAACAGAGTTATCCAGATCATCCAGACAGATTCAGTGGTGGTATCAGGTCCTGAGCAGAGAGAGTCTGACGGGTCGCTGTTACTGGGAGGTGGAGTGGAGCGTGAGTGTGTGCTCGTATAGCAGTTTCATACAGAGATATTCAGAGGAAAGGAGGCTCTGATGAAAGTGAATTTGGATACAATGATAAATCCTGGGCCTTGGAGTGTGAATCTAACAGTTATTCATTTTGGTTTAACAAAGTCAAGTCCCAGGTCTCAGGTCCAGTCGGGTCCAGAATCGGGGTTTACCTGGACCACAGTGCAGGGGTTTTGGCGTTTTACAGCGTCTCTGAAAGAACCATGAGCCTCCTCCACAGAGTCCAGACCAGGTTCACTCAGCCTCTCTACGCTGGTGTCTGGTTTAGTAGGGGCTTGTTTGTTTCTGTTGGAGACACTGCACATTTCCTTAAACTCAAATAGGAGCTTTGTTCTTCACAGTTTAAGATCAAATGTGTGTGTTTTTTTTTAAAAACTAATTCGATAAAGTTTAAATCTTTTTGTCAGGGTTGTCTCTAAAATCCTTGTTTCGACTCCAACTGATTGTAAAACTAGTATCAAAACGAGATAAAACATTAGAACAATGAATAAAATCCTGAGTAACTTTGTAATGGTCTTGGTTTGTATCAGAAGTAGAATCATTGTAAAGACATGATGAAAATGACATGTTACTGTTCATATTATTAGAAAACTAAACTCTTCACATTTGTATTATTATATTATTCTCTATATATTTTACATCAGACACTGTTTTAACTTGATTAGAACTTTTATTTCCAATGTTGTTGCTCATGTAAGTGTGTGTAAATGTCATGTCAGACTGGAGCAGTGATGGTGTGTGTGCTCTGTGTTTCTGTGTGTACATGGAACTGTGTTTTGTGTCGACTTGAATCAGAATTGTAAAAGTTGCTCAGGGCCACAGAATGAGGAACACTGGTTATATAATGATGAAGACAAACAGCACCATCTTTACACTGGAACTTTTCAATCACAAATACATTCTGAAATCAATCTGTTTCATGTGTTTTTTTCTGTCTCAAAATCTAGAATTTATTATGAAAATAGTGAGATTAGAAAATAAGAAAATGTTTGTTTTAGTAAAGTCCAAGGACAAAAGCAGTGGAATAAGAATGTCACAGATTAAAATCGGCCTGTTATAGATTAGAGATGATGTTGTATTTTGCTGCATATTTTCAAATCACAATATTGATCTAATATGAATGAATAAAAGAAACAAATCCTCTGACTTGTGTGTTAGAAAACTGTGGTGTCCAATGGGAGCTGACGTCGCTGTAAACGTCATCACAACAAAGCGGCACGAGCTGTGGCTCCTCCTATGGAGAGCTGCACATTCACACTAGAACAGAGCTTTTTTTAACATTTGTACCAAAATAATAACACAATGCTGCTGAATCCTACATGTATGATGGATTATGAAACTAAACTTGTAGAAGGAAGTGTGTATGTGACAGGGGCGTGTGTCGGTGGAGGTGAAAACAGGGCTAGATCAGAGCGATGACGTCTTGAACACAGGAGAATAAAGACGACTCAAACATGGAAGAATCACTGTAAACTAGGGCCGGGCACGTTAACAAGTGAATTTTGTGTTAACTAATTAAGTCATTAACACCGACAATTATTTTAACGCTGTTAATGCAGTTTTTATTATTTATTTATTTATTTGTAAACGTCTGTTTCTCATTGGCTTTTATTTTGAAAAAGTCCATCACGAGTGTTTCTTTAAGTTTGACGTCTTTTCTTTACACGTCTTTTTCTGACCACGTGAGATGCAACGTGCGCTCTGAGCTGAGCTTGTTTCTTTAGTGCTGCAGGGGGAGTCACTGATTTACCCAGATACCACTGGAAGAAAAAATGTTATATTTGTCATTATATTAACCCTTTGTTTCCCAAGAAATATCAGTCCAAGTTTATAACAATGATCTAGAAATGATTCATAGTAGTAGTGTTTATTACTCACTGCATAAACAATATTTAAAAATATATTAACAGTACAAAAGTCCATTTCATATTTTTTCTTGAGCCTTCACTGAACACCTTGAAGACTCTGGGGGTTCCCCTGTGAAAGAAATGCTGTTTGCACAACAAATGTTTGGCTCTTTCATTTACATTTCCAATAAAACTGCACTATTCTCTACTTTTTAATTCATTCATTGGTTTTGCATATAACATGCGATTAATTGCGATTATTTTTTTATTTTTATTTTTGCCCAGCCCTACTGTAAACACAACTTCAGAGGGTCAAAGAGAAGGAAACTACTAGAACATGGTTCAAAGGTCAGAAAAGAGGATTGTGCAGAATAGGTGTGATTTAAGAAAAAACAGACATATTTAAAGGTGCACTATGTCACTTTTGTGGTGGGGAGTCTTCCACCTGCTTGTTTCTATGGAGATAATATTATTATGTTGGAATGTTCCACATGTTAAAAGCAGCACAAGGTCTCAGTGCACAACACTGTTACAATAGTGACACCTAGTGGACAGATCCATTTGTGCAGCAGCAGATCTGACTCCAAAATGAACTCAAGCATCACTCTGGAATATCCACAGTTCCAATGGATTTATCATCATGTCAGGATTTGAACTTCTTTATATTTACTCTATGTTATAATGTCTGGAGTTTTAGAATGTCATGTATTTCTGAATAGTTTCATCATTTTATTGTCAATTCTCTGATAACAAAGTTTTCATTCCAACTAAATAAATAAAACCAAAGACATGTATTGTAGATGTGTTACTGTAAATAAACAGATTGTACAGTTGTGGTGTGACTTGTGAGGTGAGGCCTGGTTCAGTGAGTTTGACAAACACCCATCAGCTCTATTGAATCATCATAATGCTTTAGTCTGATACAGTGTGGTGCTTTTCCAGACGCTGGGGCTGTGATTCTAACTGGAGACATTACTCTGTCTGAACTTTCTTTTTGCTACTTATTTAGAAGTTATTATTACCATTTATATATTTTTTCTTTGTTATTATATTATATTGTGATGTGTGAGCGACTGTGTCCAAATCATTTCCCTTGTGGATGAGTTTAAGTCTTGTTTAGTTGGAATTACAACAGGTGAGCTGTAAACACACAAACTTACAGTCTCTCTCACCTTTTAGTTGAAAATCAAACTCCTGAACAGAACCATGAACACTCAGACTGATCACAGGCTCCTCAAAATGTGCTCTTAAATCCATTTCAGATTTTTTCTTTCAGTTTTCAGAACTTCTTAAAACTAGTTTGACACCATTTGCAAATGTGTGTAATGATAACAGCTCAACATTCCACCATAGAAATACATGTAAAACACCACCAACATGACATCACTGCAATGTTACTTTCAACAAGAAAACACCATCAAAATAGTATCCGACTGTCAAATGCAGTTGATTTGTTTATCTGCCCCTGCAGGTTTGTAAGGTCTAGTTCAGGGGGTCCAAACTATCTCTGCCAGGCCAAATGTGGCCCTCAGAGCAATTTATTTTTTTGGCTCTCAGGCTTTCTACTGAACTGACACAAATACAGATACTTTTTCCTGCAAGTACTGCATTTCCACCACTGTAACCTAAATAACACCACAGAGTGTTGAACAGACATAAAATGATCACTGCAAGACTCACAAACAACAGTGGTTCTGTTAAAATGCTCCCAGAGGCAAAGACGAGGCAGATCTGCAAAATCTAAATCTAAGTTTGAGCGACCTCCAGTGGCCTCTGCAATTTCTTTTTTTTTTTTTTTTATAAATTTTTATGAAATCATTTTGATGCAAGCCACATATAGTTATGAAACAGCAGTAAAAATACAATAAAAGTAACATGACAAAAGTTACAGTGCAGATGCAGATACACATCATCCTCATTTGGGCCTGGTCAAGCAGAAGTAAACAACAAGGCCAAAAATTCAAGTTAATGCATCTGATATAAAAATGTATTGAACAGATACATATGTACTCTAGTTTATGAAACTGTTGACCTTTTTTCTGTACCATTTTTGGTTCTAAAGTTCCATATGTTTTAAACAGACCATGTATGAAACATGGAACAAAAATTATTTCCCAAATTTCAAAGACCTGCAAAATCATGTCAATAAATGGATGTATTTCATCATATCTTGTGTTATTCCATCTTTGAACTGTTGATGAAGGTACATGATTTAAAAAAAAAAAAAGTATTTAAAATGATAAAAATTTGCTTGGAAGGACTGACATATTTTATAGAAATAGTTTCCTTTCATTTTGAAGTAATATTAAAGTATTCAGAAGAAAAAAGTTGACAAATTATATAAAATCCTGCACCTTCTACTTGCTTGTACAATTTTCCCTCCGTTACTTTTCCCTCCGTTACCATGACCTTTCTTAATAAAAAATCTCATGAGTCAAAAAGTAAGAGGTTTTTCAACCTAATCTTGTACCATATGGTAGAAAACTATATGAAGCAAATATTCAAACCAGTTTGTTAAGGATATGGAAGTGAGAACCAAGAGTTATCACTGTTTGGATTTATTGCCCAAAAAGTGTTGCATATTTCATTCCCTCTGTTACCAACATGAGTTTTTAAATTTTTTGTCAACAACTTGAAAGAATATCACAGGTTTAACTTGACCCTGTTGGAGTGTAACTCTTTCCTACATTCTGATACTTTACTTATTTCAATAGTTCCTCTAGTTTCTGAATAAGAACATTTGAATGTCAAAAATCTGCCCCTGTTTCCCTCCGTTACTGCTTGACCGGACCCATTTACTATTCATAATATTGCCCATAAACTCACACACACACATACACACAGAAAAAAAAAATCCTATAAAAGATAGTCATCCATTTGAAATACAAACTTGGATTGAAGACCATTTGTACTATGTGACATCACACAGGACTGTCCTGGTTACAAACAGCTGGCTGCAGGGCGGAGTTTGACATGTGTGGAAGAATAACACAAACTTAAAGACGGTATTGGTCATAAAAAATACTGTAGGTGAGTCTTTGCCGTGCGTCAAATGTCCCGGAGTGTGACGGTCTTTAATCTAAAGTCAGTTACATTCAAGTTATTACTGTTATTCCTGTTTTTGGTGCTGAATGATTCCACCACTTTCTTAAACTATTGTGAAAAAAAAAAAAAATTCCACATTTGTCAGTTTAAGTGACGGAGAAGACGTTGACGTATGAACCGTATGCGATGGTGTGCAGCGTTCACTGACCTCTGCAGATGAGGCCGTCCTGGAGGATGCTCTGTTTGCACACGTTGCAGACTTTGGACTTCTTGAAACTCTTCTGTCGGAATGTGTGTGAATGCAGCACCTCCAGCTCCTCAGGCTAAAACACAAACACAGAAACAGCATTAGAATATTTTGAATTTTTCAGACTATATGTTGCACTTTTTTCATGGTTTGGGTGTTTCTGGTGTGATTTATATATTAAAATGTTGACAGTGAAGTGGTGAGAGGTTCTAGTCTTGTGTGTGAGTATCTGCTGCTCCTGTTCC
The DNA here is from genome assembly GCF_026225935.1 of Boleophthalmus pectinirostris. NCBI lineage: Eukaryota > Metazoa > Chordata > Actinopteri > Gobiiformes > Gobiidae > Boleophthalmus > Boleophthalmus pectinirostris. Next base: position 35,256,704 of record NW_026570970.1, on the reverse strand, counting down.
TCCTGCACCACTGTCACTTCACTCTACTGCACATGTCTCCTGCAGAAAGAGCCTCTGTTCTGTCTGTATCATGTCAGTCGATCGCACCATTACTTCTGCACCACTGAACAATTTAACATTTAAACAAACTTATAAAGACGACTGAGAAAACTGAACACAAATGAACCCAAAAAGAAAATCAGATTTTGCAGATTACAAACTGCAAGTCGTGAAATCTGCAGCTGAAAATGGAAATCGAGCAGCAGAAAGAAAGTTTGGAGTGAGCGAGAAACTTGTGACAGCGGGAGGATGCACCATGAAACTTTCCTGAAGTCACTGGATGGATGGACAAAGTCTGGACTTCAGTGACACTGAAACCATCCTGTCGGGATTCAGAAAGACCCGAATAATTCTAACTGGAACTGATGCTGAGTCTGACGACAGCGACACAGAAGAGGAAGCGACGCTCTGTTTACCTCCGAAGTGACACCAAGGATGAAGAATTGAATGGATTTAGTGATTTGGAGTGAGATGGAGAGTTTGTTAAACTTGTTCTGTTCTGTTGTTTATGTTATAGTTTATCTGAAGAACTGTTCATATGTGACGTTAACAGTCTGTTGTTCTCTCTTCTATTGTTATTACTACAACTTGATTTTACACAGGAAATATCGGTTTCTGGTCTCTGATTTTATAAAATAAATTTCCCCCCAAAAGTGCGACTTATAGTCCGGAGCAACTTATATATGTTTTTTTTCTTCTTCATTACAAATTTTTTGGCTGTTGCGACTTACACTCTGCAGTAGGGATGGGCATTCGATTCAATTTTTCGATTCGATTGTCCGGAGAATTAACAATCGATTTTCGATTAATCATTAACATTTTTATATTAAAATGATCATCATTATTATTACTATCTGCACTACTAATCTGCATAAATAAATTCAACTTTACAGCATATAAACCATAACCACTCTAGAGCCACATCAGCCTGTTTGACATTAGAATGTGTTTAATTCAGTTTTGCACAAGTCTCACAGAAACGAAACGTAAAACTGCATGGCTCATTTGCATAAACTAAGCAAAGAAAAAAACAGCTCTTGTGTGCTGATGCAGTTCAACTTGTGTCGGACTAAAGGAGACGACTCAGTGGAATATAGATGTTCTTTCTGTGACAGAGGGATGTTGATGCTGATGGTGAGGCCGCAACTCCAGTGTCTGCGCTGTCAGACACAGCCTCGTCTCCTTATGCTACACTAGGGTGACCATATTTCCATTTGTCAAAACCAGGACACCGTACGGGGGGTGGGAGGTGGGGCCTCGTCAACGGCATTGAGCTACTCTCACCTGGCAAAGCTTTTTAATATTTTTCTGTGTCTTGGTGCTTTGAGGTCCCTGGCACCTGTACTGGACACCAACACATATGTACCTGCTTTGTACACTGTGCACACGGCCTACTTGTCCCAAATGTAACGGAAAGCGGGGAATTTCTTGTCCAAGTCATCGTTAAATGTGCATTTTTCACTTCGGCATGTTGCAGGCTGAGTGACTGACCGACTTTCAACAGGAAATGTCGGTTCCTGGTCTCTGATTTTATAAAATAAAACTTGTTGTCTGATGCAACTTATATATGTTTTTTTCTTCTTCATTATGCATTTTTTGGCTGTTGCAACTTACACTCCGAAGTAGGGATGGGCATTTGGTAAAATTTTCTTAATCAATCGTCGGGAGAATTAACGATCTTCAAGAAATATCGGCTCCTGGTTTCTGATGTTATAAAATAAATTTCCCCCCAAAACTGCGACTTATAGTCCGTAGCAACTTATATATGTTTTTTTCTTCTTCATTTCACATTTTTTGGCTGGTGCGACTTATACTCCAGATCAACTTCTAGTCCGAAAAATACAGTAGATTTACAGAAGGGATGTCAACATTATTCGGTTGTTCTACAGATCGGTGCCATGTGTTAACCATTAGTCTGCTCTGGACCGGCCTGAGTGAACATATGGCGGCCATATTGGAGAGGAATTCAATCTGTGAAATCTATACAATCTTCAGCTCAAGGGCAAGTACAGTCCACAGAACATCACCAAGACACTGCAAAAACACTTATAGAATTTGACAGATTTTTACTTAAAGAATATATGACAAATTAGACTACCTAGTATTCCTCCAAAACATATAATTGTAATTCAGAATTTAAAAAAATAAAAAATTAAAAAAGTACACATTTTCTCACAGCTTGGATGTTTTTGGGGTTTAAAATTTGACTTCCTGGTTGGAAATCCTGACATCACACTAGGGAATTTTGTCACTGTTACCTAGCAACCATGTACACTGGGCCAAAACTCCTTTAATGTACACAGAAATATTTTTTGGCAAATAAAAGCATAAGAAAATGCCTTTGTTGAAATAATGTTGAGAGAAGCAGAAAAAAATGTGTTTCTTGTGTGTAAATTGTGCTGAACTTTTAGGTAGAATTCTCTCTTCTCTTTTCAGCATATTTTTTTCAACAACAACACAACACAAATTGCTCCTTGATGGGTATAAAACTATGACACACATCTCACCAATATATGTCAAAATTTGAAAATCAATACATGTCCTATAAACTTTATGGTAAGGCACTCAACATCTTTACATCTTCTTCTTCATTTTACATCTTTACATCAAGGAACTCATCCACACACACACACACACACACACAAATGTCCACAGACACTGTGGGTGAGGTGGGTTAAGTGTCTTGTCCCAAATATACAACAGCAGCATTCATCTGTGGGAGCTGGAGTCACACCCCCAACCTATGAGTCAGTGGATCTGCCCGCTCTACCAATAATGTTGTATGTCAAGAGCGGGATTTGAACCATCAACCTTCGGATCAGTTTAAAGATAATAATGTTGCAATAATGTTGTTGAGTAATGACCGAAAGGAAAAGATCTTGGATACAAGCGGTCGGAATGAGTTTCCTCTGCAGAGTGGCTGGGCGCTCCCTTAGAGACAGGGTGAGGTGCTTAGTCACACGGGAGGAGCTCGGAGTAGAGCCGCTGCTCCTCCACGTGGAGAGGAGAAGCTAAGGTGGCTCAGGCATCTGTTCTGATGCCTCCTGGGCGCCTCCCTCGGGAGGTGTTCCGGGCATGTCCCACTGGGAGGAGGCCCCGGGGAAGACCCAGGACACACTGGAGGGACTATGTCTCTGGACTGGCCTGGGAACACCTTGGGGTCCCGATGGAGGAGCTGGAGGAAGTGTCCAGGGTGAGGGAAGTCTGGGAGTTTCTGCTTAGATGGCTTCCCCCGTGACCCGGCCCCGGATAAGTGGAAGAAAAAGAATGGATGGATGTTGTTTCCTCCTCAAAAACAAACCTGGAGTTGTGATTTGTTTCATTCACACATGTTTGAGTAACACTTTATTATTAGAACAGGATATACATCAAATGAAATCATCCAAATGATTCTAGTGAAAGTGTTATGAAGTTTAAAAACACTGTCATTACCACATGACATCACAAGGTGAAAAAGAGTTTGAGAGAAGAACTCAGGCAAAAAAAAAAGAAAAAAGAAAAATGCAATTAGTGCGTTAAATGTGTGAATGAACCAAAACACAACTGCAGGTGTGTTTGTGATGAGGAAAGAACATTATAACTTAGATCAGGGGCCTCATTCATAAAGCTCATTTACACAACTTAACTTTTAACTTTACGAGAGGTGAGAAATTCTCTCGTTATTTTTGCTGGTTACTGAGTTTGTATCTTGCGCCTCTGTGTCCATCACTTCTCTGCCCCTGATGCTCTGTTTTCTTGGCTGTTACCGTAGAGTTGCTGGTGTTTAGTGGTTATGATCTGACAGATGAGGAGCGCAGCAGCTTCAAAATCTCATACAAAGACACAAAGCCATTAGAAGTCTAGAAAAAGCAAATCGCAGCTTCCATCGTCAAATATTCCTGCAGTGTGTGGCGGCGGTGGTGTGTATGGTGTGTATCAGGTTTGTTGTGGTTTTGTTGTTGCTTGTGTGACATTCTCACATGGTAACGCTGCAGCAGACTCTTCATTCTGTGTCTCTCACTGTTTAAGTGGATTAGTGTAATGTGGTTAGGCCAGGAGCATGGGGCTGAGTGTATTCAGTCTGTAGCACTATTTCACATAGGCTAAACCAGGACAAAACCAAGTCTGGACCAGGACTTAAAGCTGGGGGGGACCAGATTTTCGAAATTCTAAACTGGGACACACCGGGGATTGGATGGTTGCTATAAATAAAGTTATGAAAAGAGCCTGTAAGATTTTCATTCTCAGGTCAGTCATAATCTGAGGGGCTTCTGTATTTCTGCATTTTTTTTTGCTTTATGGTCATACGAGGATCGTGCAGCTGCAGATCCTCAGGCAGGTCCCTGAGAGCTGTTCCAAAGTCCAGGCTCCAGGTGTAGGGTGATGGAACCTTTAAGTCCGGATGCCTCGGCTTTGGAACGACCTGCCTGAGGAGATAAGACTCACACCATCAGTATCATCTTTTAAATCACTTCTTAAGACTCATATTTATCGGCTGGCCTTCCTGGTTTTAGCTTGATTTTATTCCTTATTTATTTAAGTTATTCTGTTTCTTTTTATTTATTTAATATAATTTATTGGATTGTTTGCATCATCGTGTGTTTCTGTTTGCTTTCTGTGTGCTGTTTTTATGATTTTTGTATTTTTCTTGTACAGCTTGTACAGCACTTTGTAACCATGTTTTTAAAAATGCTTTATAAATTATTATTATTATTATTATTATTATTATTATTATTATTATTATTGTACACCATCGAGCTCCGTCATAACTATGCCAAGCTTCTGGGTGGCACCTGGATTAGATTCAAACTTGTAGCATTTATTTTATTACAGTTTTAAGTATGACTTAAAAATAACTTGAAAAACATCTGTTACTGACCGGGCTCGCCTCTCCACAGATACATTCTTTCAATTACATTTTCCGAGAAACAGAAGGCAGTCAATACTGTAGAAATCTGTACAGCTTTGAATGTGTTCACTTGAACTCTGACCCCCCCAGTGTAAAAGTATAGCGTTTCCCCTTTTCCTGTCCTCTTTTATTTCTCCCTCCTTTCTTTCTTTTTATTACTTAACTTATTATTTATATTATTTGTAAATTATGTAAGATGCAGTTCCTGAATGTAAAACACAGTTCTTTGTATAACTGCATTATGTATACACTGCTTTATTAAAAAATAAAATAAATATATATATATATATATATATATATATATATATATATATATATATATATATATATATATATATATATATATATATATATATATATATATATATATATATATATATATATATATATAACTTTACACAGGTAACCCACGTCAAGTACCCCACTTCCTGTTGTACCTTTATTGTGGTGGGACAACTTCCCTAAAGTTCCGGCGTCCCCCCCCTCCTGCTCCTCCGGTGCTACGACGCTCTTGCTCAAAAACATAAATGAAAATCATTAACACCACGAATCTAATAAAGATTGCTCAAGCGGATCTGCTCTACTCTCAGTCCTCTCAGTGACATCTCAACGGTGAGTGACGATAATACTTCTTTTGAAAGATATTTGCAATTCCCTTCAACCTGTCAACTCCCATACAAAGCCAGCTAAGCTAATGCTAACGACACACATAAACAAATACGGTCGGCGTGACCAATAAACGGACATTTTAGTTAAATCCCCCCTTTTATTTTAGTTTTTGCCTAAACCGAACGTTTTGCCAATGACATCAGTATTGAAATAATACTTTTGTATTCTGCCGCCTTGAACATTTATAGAGTTTTTTGTTACTTTTAAGCACAAGCCCAAGTGACTACGACTGTTTTGAATTGACCCTGTTGTGCAACAAAACACAAATATTTAATTGTCCATCATGAATTACAATGATGCTGACTTTGATTTGTTTGTTAAAGGGGCACTATGTTTTATAACTTGAGTTTATTAGTATTATTGATGGAATGATAAATAGATGTTTATTGTTTGTGTACATTGCTATGAACTATGGCATTGAAAAATTTATGTTTATTTCCTTCAGTAATGATTTATTACATCATAAAGTTAATTTAAGTAAATATATTTCTTATCTTATTTCTGTTTTTCTGACCCTATTTTAAGTCAGTCTTTTTTTCTTCCCCCCCACTGGATCATTCCACTACAACTCACAACTGGATGTGGAGCTACAGATTCCCTGCATGATGGTGGTAGGACACATACTCACCTCCACAACCCCAGAACCTATTCACTCACTTTGGATTATCATCATTTAAACTAAACTTTCAGATTACAATAACTCAATTGGACCATAACACCCTCTACACCTGCACAACTGGACTCTGAACTCTGACTCTGAAAGACAACTGCTGTTTGTGTCATTTTTCTGTGTTGTTTTATTTTGTTAAACCATATCTACCTATACATAATAATTATTATTATAATATAAATACCATCTATTATCTATATCTCTTGTATACTCTGAGTTTATATTATTAATATACAATTTTGAATTGAATTTCTTGTCCTGTGACTTTATTCACACACTTTCACTCCTGCCGGTCCTTCTTTTGATCGCCCTCTAGGCTGCAGTCAGATACTTAGCCCCTAGTGCGTTACATACAAACAAAAAATGTAGTTTTCCAGAATCTCCACTCTAGCTGGAGTTTTTAGAAAGATTTATTTATTTTTTTTCATATGCATATTTGCCCTTTGCATGTAAAAGATGGATACAAATGAAGGGAAATGTCTCAGTTTTTAAAAATTGTGTGGCCATAGCAGCTTGTCAAAGCCTGATCCTGTCAGATCTCAAAAGTTCAGCAGGGTCATGGCTGGTTAGGACTTGGATGAGAGATCACTGGGAACCACAGGAGCCACAGGGGGGCGCCAGTGGCAAAAAAAACTGTCATTGTGTCCTTAGGCAAGACGCTTCACCCACATTGCAGCATGAAAGTGGTGTGTGTGTGTGTGTGTGTGTGAGTGTTGGTGGTGGTTGGAGGGATCGATGGTGCAGATTGGCAGCCTCGCTTCCATCAGTCTGCCCCACGGCAGCTGTGGCTACAATAGTAGTTTACCACCACCAAGTGTGTGGTGAATGAACAATGAACTTTAAAGCGCTTTGGGTGAATTGAAAGGTGCTATATAAATGCAATGATTAATTAATAAAAATACCCGTGTAAACAGGGCTTAATAAACCAGAATTTTTCAAACATGTGTGAATGAAACAAAACACAACTCAAGGTCTGCTGTAAACTGTTTTCAACTGCTAGACTTCAACTTTTCAAATCTTAAAGGTACATTGTGGGACTGCTGCTGCTTTTTCACTCAATGACATAAACATATATTATTTATTTATTTATTTTATTTATTATTTATTTTTTTTATTTCAAGCATTTTATTGCTCATGAAAATAATCAAATAAACATGGATTCTCATTGAGGCTCGCTGAGTCTTCACTGAGTTAGTTGTTTAAAGTCATACGGGGGAACTTTCTAGATAAAAGACTAACATCTCCATGGAGACGAGCAGATGACACGTACCCTACTTCAGAAAAGTTACACAGTGGCTTCTTTAAGTTGACTGAGAGTAAGTTGAGGGTCCAATCCCCCCCCACATCCGGATCCTGTTCAAACATCCCTCTTCATGCAGCCACAATAGGCCAGTCCCTTTGTGCTGCAGCCCACAGGATCCCGGCTCCTTCACTTAAACCTGCTCGTTTGACCTACACCACGCTAGTACGACGCCACTTTTGTGTACGCGTAATTGTTTCCGATCATTAGCATTGGCCTAACGCTCTCCGTCTTGTTTACTGTTGTGGGGGGTAGAGGGATGGGAGCTGCTTTGGGACAAAATGGTAAAAGGTTTATTCACAGTAAAGATTTGAAGGAGATTAGGAGGAATGTGAACAACAAAAGACAAACCGAGTAAGAAATGAAAGTACTCAGTGAACCCTCTATGAATTACACACACGTTTTACACTGAAAAATGTAAATCTAAATGTACAAGTCAAAATCAAATGGAAATAGAAGTAATAATATATAAAATCACAGCTTTATACAAGAAGTCATAGGACGAGAGTGCAACAATGATATGATGATTGACAGGACATACGGTTATCTGTTACATGAGGGTGAGTTGTTGTACACTTGTAGGGAGTATTATCTGTTACATAAGGGTGAGTTGTTGTACAGTTGTAGGGAGTATTATCTGTTCCATAAGGGTGAGTTGTTGTACACTTGTAGGGAGTATTATCTGTTACATAAGGGCGAGTTGTTGTACAGTTGTAGGGAGTATTATCTGTTCCATAAGGGTGAGTTGTTGTACAGTTGTAGGGAGTATTATCTGTTACATAAGGGTGAGTTGTTGTACAGTTGTAGGGAGTATTATCTGTTACATAAGGGTGAGTTGTTGTACAGTTGTAGGGAGTATTATCTGTTCCATAAGGGTGAGTTGTTGTACAGTTGTAGGGAGTATTATCTGTTCCATAAGGGTGAGTTGTTGTACAGTTGTAGGGAGTATTATCTGTTCCATAAGGGTGAGTTGTTGTACAGTTGTAGGGAGTATTATCTGTTCCATAAGGGTGAGTTGTTGTACAGTTGTAGGGAGTATTATCTGTTACATAAGGGTGAGTTGTTGTACAGTTGTAGGGAGTATTATCTGTTCCATAAGGGTGAGTTGTTGTACACTTGTAGGGAGTATTATCTGTTCCATAAGGGTGAGTTGTTGTACAGTTGTAGGGAGTATTATCTGTTCCATAAGGGCGAGTTGTTGTACAGTTGTAGGGAGTATTATCTGTTCCATAAGGGTGAGTTGTTGTACAGTTGTAGGGAGTATTATCTGTTCCATAAGGGTGAGTTGTACAGTTGTAGGGAGTATTATCTGTTCCATAAGGGTGAGTTGTGTACAGTTGTAGGGAGTATTATCTGTTCCATAAGGGTGAGTTGTTGTACAGTTGTAGGGAGTATTATCTGTTCCATAAGGGTGAGTTGTCGTTACAGTTGTAGGGAGTATTATCTGTTCCATAAGGGTGAGTTATTGTACAGTTGTAGGGAGTATTATCTGTTACATAAAGGTGAATTGTCTTACACTTGTAGGGAGTATTATCTGTTCCATAAGGGTGAGTTGTTATACAGTTGTAGGGAGTATATTTGTTTCATAAGGGTGAGTTGTACACTTGTAGGGAGTATTATAGTATGAATGTAGTCCTGTACCTCTCTCTGTTTGAGTGGAGCTGTAGGAGGATGTTGGAGGATGAGCTCCTCTGTCCTCGATGGAGAATTATAGTTTTATCATTTTATTTTTATGGAAACATGCAGCTGTCTTTCTACGTCCAGAAAGTGACATGGTATCACTTTAATATGTGGAAAAGTTCTATTTCAGAGCTTCTCAAACACTGACGACAGCACCGGGCGCATGCACTGTGCAATCTGGACTATTATGTTTAATTAAAGTATAAAGTCCAGTAATTTATGCCAGTGTTTCCCAAACTTTTTTTCTGGGGACCCATATTTTAAAAGTCACAAATCTTCGCGACCCAAGTCAATAGACATTATTCGTAAATGACAAAATAAATGTGTGACCATTATTGAACATTAATGAGGATATTTTATTGACTGAGCAGTTGTGTCTCTCTGAACAATTACTCAAGTTTTAAACAATGAAAAACTGTAATCAGTGTTTCCCACAGAAAATTGGTTAGGCAAGGCGGTGCTGCCGGATTCTGTGAGAAAATGTGAGGAGCGGAGATGTATGTATATTAGGGCTGAGTATCATTAAGGAGTTGCCGATACGATACATACCTCGATACACAGGCCACGATACGATACATATCTCGATACAGTGCACTTTCGATTCGATATGATTTATTTCAAATCGATTCGATACGGTTCAATAAAAAATAAAGGCTAAATCGTGGCTGTGATACTAAAAGGCTTTATTAAATTACTTCTTGTGCAAAGTTCATATGAAACACAACAAACATTTTAAATCCTCAAAACAGTAAAAATGTCAGATGTGTCGCATAAATGAGTTTCCTTTCACTCCACAAGCAACAAAACTGTAGCTCTGTAACAAAATAATTTAGTAAAACACACCTAAAAATACTCTTGGTGAAATATCGATACAGCAGCCCACGATATCGATACTGTATCATCACATTAAACGATACGATATATCGATATTCCGATATTTTTGCACACCCCTAATGTATATACAGACCTACATGCAGATCGTGACAAGGCGACTCAAAAATAAATCTCTTGCGACCCACCTCAGTTTTTGGGAAACAATGGTTTACTCTATGTAACTTTTCTGATGGAGGCTGTGCCTCTGTCTCCACTGACATGTTACTGCTGTCCCCGGGCTCAGACTGCACACTGCAGCTCTGGTCCTGTGACCTCAGGGATTCAGGGTGGTTCAAAGTATCGAGCGGAGCCAGCGGAGGTGCTGTGGAGCTCCAGATCAATTCCGTCGGATTCTATTTTCGCTGGACGCTGAAGCGACCGCAGCCTTTTCCCTCAATAAATGAATCCATAAATAGTTCTTGTGTGAACTCGTGGTCTGTGTGCAGCCTTCAGAGGCGCTGACCACAACACAGCAGAGCTCAAGTCCTCGTGTGAGTGTCACAGCAAGAAAACTTTTCTGAAAATCTAAAAACATTACAGCTATGTGTACTATGTGTGCACTGTGTCACTGTGGTAACTGCTGAACATTCCACCATAGACATACACAGTGTTGGGGAGTAATAGATTACATTTACTGGAGTTATGTAATCAGAGTACAAAATATGAATAACTGTATTCATGTATTCATGTATTCAATTACAGTTACTGTTTCAGTGGGTGGTAATTAGATTACAGTTACTTTGTTGAAATAAATGGATTACATGGCAATATTTTCCTGTTTTCACATTTTGGGCTACACCCCAAGTGGTAATTCCACTCATTGCTGGAAACTTAACTAGATCTAAACCAGGACTAAACCAGGTCTAAACCAGGACTAAAACCAGATCTAAACCAGGTCTAAAACTGGTCTAAAACAGGACTAAACCTGGACTAAAACCAGGTCTAAACTAGGTCTAAACCAGGACTAAAACCAGGTCTAAACTAGTTCTAAACTAGATCTAAACCAGGTCTAAAACTGGTCTAAAACAGGACTAAACCAGGACTAAAACCAGGTCTAAAACCAGGTCTAAACCAGATCTAAACCAGATCTAAACCAGGTCTAAACCAGATCTAAACCAGATCTAAACCAGATCTAAACCAGGTCTAAACCAGATCTAAAACAGGTCTAAACCAGGACTAAACCATTCTAGTTTTTGCTACTCTACAGCAAATCAAGTAATCCAAAGTATTCAGATTACGTTACTCACCTTAAATAACGTCATGGATTACGTTACAAACTACATTTTGGGATATGTAATCTGTAATCTGTAGGGGACTACATTTTAAAAGTCACCTTCCCAACACTGGACATACATGCAGTACTCATCGTGAGGTCACAGCAAGTTTCCATATTTGAGTCTGCTGAATATTCCAGTGTGGATTTGTTGTGAGTTTATGCTAATTCCCGTCTCGTTTGCATGCGGCCCACACTCCTCTCTGCGACGAGATACAAAGACCTGAACCGGTCTAAGACTGGAGCAGGGGACCCCCAGAGCCGGGAGGTCGGGGGGGGACCACGAGCCCACAGTCCAACACGGGACACTGAGGCTGGGGTGAGGCATGGGAACATCCCCCTCAGCCTAAAGGACCAGGCTCATTAGCACAAATACAAAACTACACTTAAAGTTTGTGATGTCACCATACAAACATTCCAAACGGAATTTCAGTACTAAGGAATAGACCTGACTCTCAATACTGACTCTGACACCACCACGAGAAGAAAAACACTCTTTATTTATACAACGGGATTTTCAATGTTACATCATATTATTTTATTTTATATTACAACCAAGACTGTACCAAGACTAAACCAGGACTGAACCAGGACTAAACCAGGACTAAACCAGGACTGAACCAGGACTGAGCCAGGACTAAACCAGGACTAAACCAGGACTGGATTACAATCAGCGTTGTACAAGTTACACTTTTCATGAAGTAGTTCAAAGTTCAGTTCATTTTATTTTTAGGTGAGATATGTAAATGAAAGACTGAAGTTATTTTTCAGTTTTCTTTTCATTGTCTTCCAGTTTACAACAACTTTACAACATATGAACCATAAACACTATAGAGCCACATCAGCCTGTTTGACATTATTATGTGTACAATGTGTAGCTTTGACACATTTGTCTTACAGAAGCGAAAACTTAAAACCGCATGGTTCATTTGCATAAACTGCTCTGATGCATCAGCTTCTGTGGGACTAAAGGACACGACTCTATGTGTTGTTTCTGTGACAGAGGGATCTCACTGCAACATTTTGGACACGTAACTACAATGCACTGAAAGTGAATGAGGGCGGCTCCACTGAACGTGCTCAGTGTGTGTATGGAGCAGCTCGTCCTGCAAGTGTAGATTTCAGAAAATAAGATCCATCCTATTTTTTGATGCTCTACGCGAGCGTAGGGAGAGCATCTATTGTTGTGTTTGTGCATTTACCATCAGCACATCGTGCTCCCAGGGCAGTTCTGTATCATGTGAAAGAGCCCAGGTCCAGAACGACTGGTATTAGTGCTTTGAAATGAACTTTTGAAATCCTTGTGTTTGCCGTGGTCAGTCTGTAGGCCTACAGAAGGTAAATACAAGTGTGTTCAGCTGTTAATTTCACTGTGGACCTAATACAAGCGGCTAAACACGCCCAGTCAAGTTTTGGCTTTCCCATTGACACAGAGTCAGAGCCGCCCGTGTACGTCCTGCTGCAGCTGCCTGTGGAGCCGCCTTCCGCTTTGACGCGCGGCTGTCGTTTCACAACGTTACGCGCGACAACGTTGACGAGTGCCCTTGTCACTCGACTCATCAGGTGAAAACAAATTCCGACGTTTAATTGAACCCCAACAGTGACGTACGTCGTTCATCTCACATAATCTGAACAAATTCACTTTCAAGTTCTACAAGATTTACAAATGTGTCACGTTCAGTTCAAAGTTCACTGAAAAATGAACATGTTCAGTGAACGTGTTCTTTTGAACTCATTCATGCACAACACTGATTACAACCAGGACTAAAAGGATGGACAGGTAGTAGACAGATTAATAGTTTTTTTTTGTTAATTTTGACTTGATTGGTGGTATTGATTTTAGTTTTACATCAGTGAAGTGAAAATAAGAACAGAAAATACAGAAATACACAAAGTAGAGGCGAGTTCTAACGCGGAATTTGCTGCGTATGTTTTCAGCTTTCATCAACCCCATCCAAAATACAGAGACAATTTACACACAAGGAAGACATTTTCAGACAATTAAACATCTGGAATTATGGAACAGCTAACTTTTATCTTGAGTTAAACACGTGTGAATGAAACACAACACAACTCCAGGTCTGTTTGTGATGAGGAAACAGTATAATCGCGCGGCTTAAAGCTCAGTCAATTTTGCGTAATACGTGTCCTTTAAAGAGTTCCACGTTGTCGTTCCAGTGAGTTGTCTTCACTTCAGACTCCACTCGTGTCCTTTGTACCTGGTGATGTCGTGAGAACCGTTCATAATAAAGAACAGAATGCGGCTCCATCAGCGAACACAGGATTTTTAATTTCGCTGGAATCCGAGGAACGTTACACGGATTTACTTTGACTTTATCAGCTCTGCGGCATTCTTCTGGAAAGCTCCAGTTAAAAACAAAGACGCAGAGATGGAAAGGTGCACTGCGTCACTTTTCTGGTAGAGAGTCTGCCACCTGCTCGTCTCCATGGAGATGTTATTGATTTGCCTGAAATGTTTCACAGTAGGGCATTAAAGAGATGGTAGTGCACTTTGATGGCATATTACCGTATTTTTTTAACTACAAGGCGCAATATCAATCATGTTGAATTCTTCCATATATTTTCATTCATAAGGTGCACTGGATTATAAGGTGCATTAAGTGGAACAAACAGGAGACTGAAACCTTAGTCCAGGCGTCCATGATTCATTGACAGATCGTGGCGTAACTCCTCCGGCGTCGCCTCCCTGTCTTAGTGAATGTGTATTATGAATGTGAGTGAATAATTTTATGATTTATTATTTTTTTTTATTCCTACGAGGAGGACTCAAATATACATTGAGTAAAAATGTGTTTAATGCAGCTTTGTGCACATTTGTTTACGTTTTACAGAAACAAAACTTGGTTCATTTGCATAAATTATAAGCGCTGAAAAAAAACAGCTCAGTGCTTGTGCTGAGTCTGTAAATGTTGGAAAAGGTTCATGGTGCTAGAAGCTTTTGATTGGCACCAACTTTGGGCATTCATGGCAGTTGTGAGAAGTGAATGAGACAAAAGACGAGGGGAGGGGTCACGAAATCAAGGAGGCGGATGCGAGCACAGAGAAAGTAAACAAGTAAGTAAGTAAGTCTTTATGTATATAGCGTTTTCACAGACATCGCAGACGTCACAAAGACGCTTTACAGAACATTATTCATTCACTCCAGACCCAGTGATGGTAAACTACTATTATAGCCACAGTGGCCCTGGGGCAGACTTGACGGAAGCGCAGCTGCCAATCTTCACTATTGGTCCCGACTAGGGATGGGCATGATTAGTCGATTAAACAATAATTGATCATTAAGAATTTCATCGATTAAGTAAATTTTAAATGACAAACCGAATGTAGGTTGTTGTGTGTAGTGTGACCAAACGGGGGTCCGGACATGTAGCTCTCTGCACTCAGAAGGAGCGAGACACAAACAGTCAGTCCGCCTGCAACGTACCAAAGTGTATATGCGTATTTAACGATGACTTGTACAAGAAATTCCACGCTTTCCGTTCCGGTTGGGACAAACGCAAATATGATCACACTAACCTGTATTCCACTGAGTCATGTCTTTTAATCCGACAGAAGTTGACCACATCAGCGACACAAGAGCTGTAGTTTTATCTTCGCTTTATGCAAATTAGCCATGCGGTTTTAAGTTTCATTTCTGTGAGAGTTGCGCAAAACTGAATTAAACACATTATAATAAACAGATTGATGTGGCTCTAGAGTGGTTAAGGTTTATTTGTCGTTAAGTTGAATTTATTTATGCAGATTAGGAGTGCAGATAGTAATAATAATGATGATCATTTTAATATAAAAACGTTAATGAGTAATCGATTATCGATCGTTAAACCTTTCGACGATCGATTAAGAAAATTTCATCGAATGCCCATCCCTAGTCCCGACCATCTCTCACACACACAGCACTTTCATAATAGGCAATGTGGGTAAAGTTTCTTGCCTAAGAACACAACAACAGTTTTGCAGTTGGCGCCCCCCTGTGGCTCCTGATTTTCCCAGTGTCTCCCATCCAAGTACTGATCAAGCCTGGCCTCTGGGCTTCTGACATCTGACAGGATCAGGCTTTGACAATCTGGTATGGCCACAGACAAACAAAACGGTGTAATGTAATCAGAATTAAATACAAGCATTTTATCGATTATATACGATATGTCAGAATCCATTTCATGTTTAAAAAAATGTCTCGATATATTTAAAATATGGAGATATGGCCCACCCCTAACAGAAAGTGTCTTCAGAGTGACTGTAACCCCACAGGCCTCTGACTCTCACACTCCTGTAATCAGTCTATTGTCCCTCTGTTATATCTCCACTCTGTCTCTATTGTCTCCCGTTGTCTCCTGTTGTCCCCTATTGTCCCTGTGGTGTGACCGAGGAGCAGGGCCCCTCCAGTCAAAGGGACAGTAACACACACACACACACACACACATACACATACACATACACTCACGGTGGGTTTCTGTGCTTTTTGGGACATTACATTGACTTACATTCTGATTCTCGCCTTAAAGGTGCTGGACTTGATTTTCACTGTATTGTTAAACGTTTTACAGTAGAAGTGTTTCCTCACTCACCGCATGCATTCAGAGCATCCTAATTATTCACTTCACACAACTTTCAAAGTCCAGAGCGATGTTTTGCCACCACAATAACAACAACTAGCATGCTAATGTGCACCCATTATCAAACGGTCTACTGGCGTAAAATGCATTTTGCTTAAACACATGAGGTACAGTGGCCTTTAAACAGCAGTCACTACTAAAACCATACTTTAAAAGATTCTCCATGGACATAGATGCGTTTAATGCCATACTGTGGAATATTACAAGGAACAATTTCCATGGAAACAAGCAGGAGGAGGCACAACTCCAGGCTAAATAAGAGTCAGGTTTGTGGGGATGCAAGCCCGCTCACGCTCACAGTAAGTACGCATGTGTTTCAGTGTAATAAATACAACCAAAATGAAAAAGTACACATCTATTTCAGTCTATTTCTTGGTAAAAAAAAAAAAAAAAAAGTTACATGCTGTGGCTTTAACTCAAACTATAACCTATTGTGAGCCATATCTAAAATTTAATCCTTCCAGACCTAAGGGCAGTTTTAGTACATTTGTCCTCACCTGGGTTTTTTTTTTCTGAATTTTGCTTTTAAAACTCCCACTTTTACATCCATAATGAAGTCTTATATACCCTTTTTTCACCTGTTATTTCACAATCTGTCTGCCTTAGTTGTGTCATATGACTGTAATAAAAACTACAGGACCAGAAATACAAATGAAACACAGAAAATACCAATTGTCACCATATTTGGTACGTGGGTCAAGCCCTCGTGCCCGATGCCACAGAAAAAGTTTGGTGTCGATCCGAGGTCATTTGAGGTCACACGGGTCAATTGAAAGGTCACACCATTATAAAGGATTGACAATTTCTGCAATTTCTGAACCATCTGTGGCCTAAAATATTCACCCAATCATCACACAAGTTGACACACACATAACCAGGGTATACTGGATGTTACAGGTTGAAACCGGTCAAGATCACTTGAAGGTCAAGGTAACCAAGGTCAAATATGTGTTTTTGGTCATAACTCCACGAAGGATGGAGTTCGAGCAACGGGAGTGTCTCAAAATCTCAGAAAAAATGATTATCTGTTTTTAATTTTATGCATTTGCATAGTAAAATATGAATAGTTTTTGAGATAATCACTAATTATAACTATAAAGTCCTTTCTCTTTCAGTGTAGCCGTTAAAATTCTAATTGGATTGAAAATAATTTCCATTTGTTGTTTTTCTGGTGATACACAACACACTGATCTACAGTCACACAACTAACATAAACACAACTCATGAAAAATGACATTTTGGTTCCACACTAGTAAACACAGACATTCTCACATGTGACCAATATCACACAAATGTTCATGGGCCTGTACACATACACACATTGCATTGTGGATATAATGATCATGTAATATGGGCTGGGCTCCTCATAAACTGCTTCTGTGGTGATGAACTGACCCACCGACGCCTCATGGGAGACCAGGTTGCTTTCTCTGATTGCACTTGTTACATTTGGATTTGGACATTTTGACTGAAATACACCTTTCAAATAAAAATAGCAAGGGATGCGCAATTACCAAGATACGTAATTTGCTATTTATTTGAGAAATAACTGCACTTAGAATGTCTTTTTCAATTGTTACGAACACAGACGCTCAGAGCAGTCAACTATTTTGACTCACTACACTCTTTGGCAAAGTTTGGGCCAATCAAAATGGATGGAGCACATGAGTCTGGTGGAAAACAAAGTTCCTACTGAACACTCGTTTTCCCTACGTGATCACACAGCATTCGTGTGACGTAGGGTACTGCTGGAAATATGCTCGGAAAGCCGCAACTGTCAGCTTTTTGAGAAAAAAAAAGTAAGTTTCTATCTTTTATGGTTGGAAAGTTATGTGCGATTATAAAAATATATATTCCCAGTCAGTCTGCAAGGGTTAAACCAGGTTGTTGAACTGTCATTAAAAAGCAATAAAAACATTTACGTAAAAAAAATAAAATAAAATCTAAACTGCACATCCCTTTAAAACATTCTATATACCTGTTCATATCATAAGAAAACAACAACTGCTCTACATGTCTGTATTCATAAGCACCATTTTGAGGACCTTTCACCATTCACAAGATGTAATATTTTGTTTTGCATTGTTAATCGCCATGGCACCGGAGCACATCTTTTCATTACTTTAAAACCCCTGAAAAGTGTCCCGCTCGGGTTTTCCCACTGGGCCTGTTCCCGTTCACCTCTGACCCCGCGACCTCTGACCCCGACCACCCCGCTCTCTTTGTGTCTGACCTGCTTCATAACAATAACTACTACTACTACCACTTGTACTACTACTACTACTACTACTACTACTACTACTACTATTATTACTACTGCTACTACTACTGCTATAACTGAAAAGGTTTTCATTCCGCACTCTTCTCTCCAATTTATGTCTCTCTTTTTTCATTTTAAGCTTCATGATTATTTATGTTTTGATTTGTTTTTATTATGATTTTAATGTCTTTCTTATTCTGTAAAGCACTTTGAATTACTTTGTGTACAAATTGTGCTGTACAAATAAACTTGCCTTGCCTGTTATTACTACTGCTACTGCTACTATTACTGCTTCTGCCACTTGTACTACTACTATTACTACTACTGCTACTGTTACTACTACCACTTGTGCTACTACTACTACTACTACTACTACTATTACTACTACTACTGCTACTGCCAGTTGTACTACTACTACTACTATTATTACTACTAATACTATTACTGCTACTGCCACTTGTACTACTACTATTACTGCTAATACTACTGCCACTGGTGCTACTACTAATATTATTACTACTACTGCTACTGCCACTAGTACTACTACTACTACTACTACTATTATTGCTACTGTCACTGGTTCTACTACTATTACTGCTACTACTACTATCACTTGTACTACTACTACTACTACTATTACTACGGCTGCCACTGCTACAACTACTACCATTACTACTGCTATTATTATTAATACTACTACTGCTATTACTACTGCTACTACTACTACTACTACTACTACTACTACTACTACTACTATTTGTTCTACAGCTGCTGCTGCTACTATCACCACTACTACTACTACTACTACCACCACTACTGCTACTGCTGCTATTACTATTACTACTACAACTACTACTACTTGTACTACACGGGTACTTCAACCATTATTGCTTACACTATACTGGTTGCAGAAAAACTACTATTACTACAACTACTACTACTTCCCGTCGTACTCCTTGTACTCCTCGTACTCCTCGTACTCCCCCACCTCCCTGCGGTGGGGGATTGTGGGAGTGAAGAGCACTTGAGCTAATGACAATACAGACTCCAGAGGCTTCCGGAGCAGAGACTCGGACCAGGACCAGACCAGGATCAGACCAGGTCCCTCCCTCTCCTCCTCCCTTCATCCTCTTCCTCCTCTCACTTTCTCTCTTTCCCTCCCTCCTTTTCCCCCTCCGTCGCTCTTCCTCTCGTCCCTCTTCTCTGGTCCTCTTCCTGACACAGAGGGCAGATTCTGGAGGAAAGTCACTCACCCAGAATAAAACAGATTTCACATGGACATTTGAACACAAAACATGACTCTTGTAAGATTTAAGTCATGTTCTAATGTCGTCCTGGACTTGTGTTTTGTTTCATTCACACAAGTTTGAGTAACTCTTTATTATTAGTCTGTCCACATCCCTAAAACTCAAAATGTAGTGTTCTTTTTTTCAAGTTAACACCTACTTTTTACCTTGAAGTTTGACAATTCCAGTGCTGAAATGATCCGAGTGATTTTAGTGAAAGAGTGTGGAGTTTAAAAACACAGTGGAGCATTTCCTGTATTACCAGCAGCCTACATTCGGTTTATCTATTAAAAATCAATATAATCAACGAAATTCTTAATGATCAATTATTGATTAATCGACTAATCATGCCCATCCCTACTCCGGAGAGATTTATAGTCTGAAAAATACGGTATTAAGTTTTGTTAGACTCCACAAATTACCACAATAAATATCAAACCGTGACATACATATCGTGAAAATATCATATCGAGGGATTTTGATACTGTTACATCCCGACATAAAAAGGTTAAAAGGACTTCATTCAAGCAAACCTACTTCAGATGTTCACCGTGAGATAAAGCACATTCTACATTCAGCCAGTCCATTAGCGTTTCGAAATCCTCAGTCCGGTCTTTCCAATAGGCACGACTAATACTAGCTGTAATTGCGTGAATTCCATTCCCATATATTTACTGTAGCCATTGTGTGAAAATCAAACCAACAAAGCTTCTATGGGAACTATGCACTCGGCACGCTGCACGTTAAATACAGAGAGATTACAGAGGCCCAGTCTAATATTACAAAAACACTATGGGCTTAAGAGGAGCTGTTACCGACGCTGGCCCGGTCCTCATCTGAAACCACTTGTGCACGTACTTTAAACTGGATTTCACCGCCACACACAAGCTCAAACTGATTTATGATGTGACAGAGCATCAGGGCTAATCCAGGACTACACAATCAGGTCGAGGAAGAACTAAAACAAGTCTAAATTTGTTCTCAACTCGGCCTAAACCATAAAGAAGTGGACTAAGGGAGTGTGACGTCACCTATAGTGTTTGGCTCCGGTCAAATGAAGCTCACCAAGGCCTGAAGTTATGGGCCGAATTTGGAGCCGAGTTCCATAACTGGAATTCCGACTGTGAGTATCATAGCATACTGTAGATCTGAGCTCACATGCTTCAGACCAGATTGAGATAATGTGCTGTTTGTTCTTCTCAGGCTCTTGTTAAAATACCTGCTTTGGGCTGATGGCTCTGGCAGAGAAGGCCAAGTGTAATGATGCACTTTTAAGGAGACGTTTGGACACAGCAGGAGGTCTCTGTGAAGGACATCTGCTTCAGACTGAGCTCATGAGCCAAGAACATGACTTCATTCTGATGTATCATTATACGCCTCTGTTCCTCACACACTCACATGCAAGAGTGCACTAGAGCTCACCGGAGCCGCTCGACGCTCACCGCAGCTGCTCACCGGAGCCGCCTCAGGCACACTGGCACAGAGAGCTACAGGTTTGTTTGTTTCATTGTTTGTTTTGATCATTCATGACATTCAATGTGATTAAAAACCTTCCTGAAGAACCTTTTTTTTTTTTGTATGTGTGCGTGTGTGTGTGCTGGTGGATTTATATATGACTGTAATATATTGTAAGTGTATGTCCTTGTATGTACAATTTGTAGTGTGTAAATAAAGTTATATATTTCTTGTGAGGGGTCCACTACCTGCTCATCTGTCTGTTGTTCCACATACAGCATTATTTTTGAACACAAACAACAAAAGACACAAACATGAACAAAAACACACACAAACATGACGCACCGTACGACTCCAGTGCAAACACAAAGCAACAGCATCTCCATGCAGCCAAGTTACAAAGTGCAGCTTTACGTGATCAAGATCCTGTTAAGAAGGAAGTCTAAGTTTTTTCTGCGGACCCATATTTTAAACATCACAAACCTTTGCGATCCAAGTCAATAGACGTTATTCACAAAATAAATCACACAATGAAGGTGGATTTGATGATTATTGAACATTGATGAGGATATTTTATTGTTGACTGAGGGTTCTTTCACACCGACAACAGTTGGTGTGTATCAAATGTTCCATTTGAACCAAAAGCTCTAAGTTTGGTTTGTTTTTGTTGGTGTGAAAGCATCAATTGGACTCGGATCTGCACTAAATCAAGCGGACTGAGACCTCAAAAAAGAAGTGGTCTTGGTCCGCTTGAATCAGTACTAAATACCAAACTCTGGTGCAGTTCCTCTGGTGTGATCGCGAACTCCAGTCCAAAATCAGACACAGTAGCTCCAAAAGAACTATTCGAAATGCATTATGGGAAGGGTCCCAGTGTTCCCTGTGTTCACGTAGTGAACGTAGTAGCCTAGTGTGAGAAATATTGGACTAGATCCAAACCAGACTCCTGAACCAGCGGGAGCAGCACCGGTTCAGGTTGGGCTCAGATGAGCTGGAGTGGGGAGTGATGTTTGGAGCCTTGGCCTGAGAAGCGCTTTCCCTGAGAAGAACCAAGAGTGAGAATGACGGACAGCTCAGAACAACATATAACCAACCAAAGTGGATTCGCACATCTGTCCAGATGCTTTATACCCGAACTCAGTGCATCTGCTCCGCTGATGTGCAGTGAGTTGTGTACAAACTTTTAGGCTACTGCTTTATGAGTTCATGATGATAACTTGAGATGAGGACGGCCCACAGTATTAACAGGGAATATCGGTATTGGTAATCGGAGATGCGTCTGTTCTCCCGGGAAACAGAGGCACATCAATCGGACCAATTTTGGTTGGTTTGCTGGTGTGAAAGCACCACACTGGAGTCTATATGCTACATATGAACAATTTTATTGCCTGGTGTGGAACAAATAATCGAACTAACGGTGTGAAAACGCCCTGAATGATCGTGTCTCTGAACAATTAGTATTACTCAAGTTTTAAACAATAAAAACATAATTGAAGCAGCAATAAAAGAATCCATAAGTCGCCTATTTGGAAATTTAATGTAGAACATTTCTTTTTCTTTTCAATATTCAATTGGACCAGCAATACTGGAACAACATAGTCAATAAAATTATAAAAAGTTATTATGCAAAATATGTCTTAACATTTCAACATTTCTAATGAGATAGGTGGGCCTGTCTGCGTTTTTGTACAGCTTTGCTGGTCATTTTCTTTTCTTTGCTGGAGGTTCTGATCCCTGCTCAGCAGTGTTAATTCTAGCCTCACCTCCATATGTATTTTCAGTACTAACAACACTCGTACCAGCTTCATTGCAGATTGGCTGCTGACTTCCCACGCTTCCCTTAAAGTGCATTGACCTTTACAGATTTATCGCCCTTCTTTTTAGACAACCAAGCAAGCATTTCTCAACTTTAGCTGCAGTTCAGGGCAAGTAGATAGGATTCAGATAGGACAGGACTTAGTACCTCTCTCATGTGTCAGAACTGTCTACTGCAGACCAACCCACTAATGGCCAAGGCCTCAAAGCAATTAGATTTTCTCTCAATATGACATTAATTGAGAGTAATTTACTTTTAAACAAGAAAACACCATCAAAATAGTAAAGCACCCCCCCCCTTCACATTAGACTGGACTAGTCAGCTTGACCCTGATTTAAACATAATCACAGCAGAATCATATTCATATGTAATGGATGTAAAGAAAAACGTAATTGTACCAGCAAAAAATAAAACTACCTTCAGTTCTGGTTTTCTAGTAGGCGACCGAATTTATACAACAAGTTTCCAATCCACCCTAATTCATATAAAGATGTGCGTGTCTCATGAACAATGAGAAAAAACAGACAATAAATATATTTTTTAAAATACACACACACAAAAAAACAGTGCATTATAGTGAGGGCCCCAAACTCAAGTTCGCCTAGGGCCCCCAAATTGCTAACTCCACCACTGTTGCAGACCGACATGCAGATTGTGACGAGGCGACCCAAAAATTAACCTCTCGCGACCTAGTCTTGGGAAACAATGGTCTAAACTGTTCATGGGCTTCAGAAGGATGAGGAATTAGAAACCCTGTCATGATAATTTATAATGTTTTAACTGTATATTACTTCTAAAACACAAAAAAAAAAAAAAATCTCATGAGAAAGATCAGTATTTTTTGTTTGACCAAGCACCAAACTCTGTACAGATTGGTGTTGGGATTAATAACGTTTTATTTGTAAATGCTGATGACCAATGAGCTCCTTCGTTTCGCATGCGTCACTGAAATAAACAAATCTGATTGGACGTCATGTTTGGTGTCGAAATGGAGTTTGAGTATCGTGACTGCACCGCTCTGGAGCTGCAGGTGATGAATGTAAACCTGCTGGAGCTGCTGTGGTCACATGTGAGAGTCTGACCTCTGCTCCTCTCTGTGTGAAACATTATCCACAGTCACTGAACAGGGGCCACGGCTCCCACAGGAACGTCAGTAAAACACGGACAAACTACGAGATGCTCTGTGAACTTTTTTAGTATCGATACCTGCTCAAAAGAGAATTTCGTCTAATGTTTCGATATTGCAATAGTTTTAGCATTGTTTAGTATCTGATTTTCAATATTTTTGACACAAAATATCAGGAACATCAGCAAAACATGGACAAACTACGTCATGCTCTGTAAATTTTTTTTAGTATCAAAACCTGCTCAAATGATTATCTAGATTCCATATTAAATTTTGTATAATTTAGTATCTGATTTTCAATATTTTTGACACAAAATATTGGCGGAAATATCAGGAACATCAGCAAAACATGGACAAACTATGAGATGCTCTGTAAACTTGTATAGTATCGATACCTGCTCAAATGAGTATCTAGTTTCAGTATTAGTTTTAGCATCATTTAGTATATATTTTTCAATATTTTTGACAAAAATATCAACAAATATCAGCAAAAATGTCAGGAACATCAGCAAAACATGGACAAAATACAAGATGCTCCGTAAACTTTTTTTAGTATCGATACTATTTCAAATGTATCGTTTAATATCTGATTTTTGATATTTCTGAAACATGGACAAACTACGTCATGCTTCATACATTTTTTTAGTATCAATACCTGCTCAAATGAATATCTAGTTTCGATACTAGTTTTAGCATCGTTTAGTATCAGATTTTCAATATTTTTGACACAAAATATCAGCAAAAATATGAGGAACATCAACAAAACATGGACAAACTAGAACGGGGTGTCAAACTCAAATTTACAGACAGTCAAAATTAAAAACTGGAATTAAGTCGTGGGCCAAATAAAAATGTAAACAACATCTGCATGTTTTCTCTTTTTTCGAGAAAGTTAAACCTTTTTCCTATTTAAAATAAATGTTTAATAATAGTTTGGCTTAAACATTGAATCTAGAACAGGTAAATATAAAATAATAACAACAGTTTAAATAAATAATGTCTCTATAGTCTATCTGTAACCAGCGGGCAGCTCTAATACATATTTGATATGATCTCGTGGCCCAAATATAATTACATCACAGGCCAAATTTGGTCCAAACTACGATGCTCCCTAAACTTTTGTAGTATTGATATCTGCTCAAATGAGTATCAAGTTTTAGCTTCGTTTAGTATCTGATTTTCAATATTTTTGACAAGTGACAGAAAAAAGCCGGAGACGCCACCAGACCAAGTTACTGGTCAGATGATTCTTGTGAAGGTGTGTGGAGTTTAAGAACACAGTGGAGCACTTCCTGTACTTCCACATGACATCACAAGGTGGAACAGAGTGTTTTCTGTTAGAGAGAAGACCAAAATATACAGGGTTTGTGTTAAAAATGCGTAAATGAAAAAATAAAACACAACTCCAGTCGGTTTGTGATGAGGAAACAACATTAGAACATAGATGAGAACATACTGTAGGTAATATAGACTCTGTAAAGACATACTGTGGAACATTCCAGACAAAGTAATAACATATATGGACATAAGCAGGACCCACCAGAAAAGTTACGTAATACACCTTTAAAGCAGCATCGGTCTGTTTAGTGTATTATGTAACTCAAATTAAGTAGAGACTTGCCAGAACACCTCATCGTCTCCAGGGAATGAAAATTATCAAATGTTTTAGCGGTTACAACTCTCTGTTTTTCAAATTCAGCTATGTTTTTTTTTTTCTTTTATATATATATTACCTCATCGCGTTGTTTTGCTCTTCTCGGTCTAAACTCGTGGACTTAAAAGGAGCGGTTTCGGGGGAGAGAGAGGTGAGGTCACGGCTAAATAAAAATGCACATTTACAGAAGACTTCACGTTCTAATGGGCTTCGTGTGTGAGGAGCATCTCGACCTGTAGTAGTTACGCAGATGCAGAAACACGTGGAAGTTTGAACGTGTAGAGCAAGTGTGATGTTCTGAGGAGGGACGGGGGGGAGGGGACACGGCAGGAGACGACTACACTGCAAAAAATAAAATGTGAACATGCACAGGTGAAATTAAGTCGTGTTTCTAAAAGTGTTGTCACGATACTCACATTTCCAACTCGATTTCAATACTAAACAATAGACTTGTGTGACTTTTCTGGTGGAGGGTCTGTCACCTGCTTGTTTCTGTGGTGATGTCATTGCTCTGCCGGGAAAGTTCCACAGTATCACATTACGATGTTCCCTCGTTTATCACGGGGGTTACGGTCTAAAAATAACTCGCAACAGGTGAAATCCGCAAATCAAAGTAGTCAATTTTATATTTTCCAATTATTCTATCTGTTTTAAGTCTGTAAAACCACTCACCACACACTTCATACACTTTTCTCAGACAGGACAGGTGCAACCCTTTTTACATCCTTCTTAAAACTTATTGCTGCTGTCGTCCTTTTGTTATTTTCCTCCTTCTTCATGTAACAAACCGAAGATTCATTTATTCCGTACTGGAGCCTACAGTGCAGAGTCCTGCACGGGTCTATTTTTGGAGACTCCCAGTAGAACACCACACCTGCCCCTAACCCGAGATTATATCAAACTTTTGCACTGCCTACAACATGGACTGAACCAAGACTAAACCAGGACTAACCTAGGACTGATTCCAAGACTGAAGAGGAGGACTAATCCACGACTGAACTAGGACTAAAACAGGACTAAACCAGAACTGAAACAGGACTCTGTCGGGATGGGCTTGGAGGTGACCGCAGACAAAAGGACCTGTGCAAAGCTCCGCACCTCACGGAGGTAAGCGCGGCAGTTACCCGATCGCGCTTTCCGGACACTCTGCTCGGTGTTCTCTCTCTTAAATCAAAGCTTAATCCTGGTTTAGACCTGGTTTAGTCCTGACCCACCTGTGTGTAACACCCATAATACACAATATGTGTTCATACACTGTAAAAAAAAAAAAAAAAAGCATGCAAAATTGTAATAAAAAAATCCGCGAAACAGCGAGACCACGAAAAGTGAACCGGGATATAGCGAGGGACGACTGTAAACATCTCTACTTTCCATTTATTCAATTGAAGGTGATTTTATAGCTGAAAAACACTTAGAAAAACAGACGTTCTGACTGAGCTGGGTTGCTTCTCCATAGATCTGACCTGTAACTTGGTCCGGTGTGGTCTCCCTGAAGATAGAAAGGTTTAATGCCATACTGTGAAACATTCCAGAAAAAAGAATAACATCTCCATGGAGAAAAGGATTTGACGAACTCTCTACCAGAAAAGTTACACAATTGCCCTTAAATCATAGTACTTTCTTTGTTATTACTAGGCTTGTCCAAAATATCAAAATATTGATGTATTGTGATTCTAAATTACAGAATCACAACACAGTAGATACATCGGTGTTTTCATGAGCTGCTGTATCAATATACGAGAGTGTTTTTTTGGTATCTATCAGTATTTTATTTATTTTCTTCTTATGATCGCAGTACAGGTTTGTTGTTTATTTACATTTATGTAATACTGGCATATTCACTGTTCTGATGATTAAAATAGATGTATTTCATATGAACTTTGCACAGGTAGTGGTTTAACAAAGAAATACTGTTGCTACTGTTGAGTATCATGTGCTTTATATTGAGTATCGCATGTATTGTCATATCTTGGTAATATCATATCATGAGTCATTATAGGTGTAACGATACATGTATGTGTCTGTTTGGTAAGGGCGTTCGGTTCTGTGCAGGGCTGTGCATGAATGAGTTTGCGCAATGTGTGTGTGTGTTTACATTCCACCACTACATGTGCAGCTACACGAAAGGCTCCACTCTGTAATATTCACGAGGCAATTCGTCCTTGATTGGGGCAGTGTTTCCCGCAGCGCTTTATAGTTAGGGCGGCCGCTTTGACAACAACCGCCCCACGCCTTGACTACGTCTTTCTGAACCACGTGAATTCTTGCAAAACTACGGTCACCGCGCCCCTTTTTTCACTTTCACCTTTTGCTGGCATGGAAAAGGAGCCGCTCTTACCTCCGTGAGGTGCGGAGCTGAGCCGTTCCTTTCTCCTGCGTCACCTTCGAGCCCGTCCCGACAGTGAGTCCTGTTTTAGTCCTAGTCAGTTCTGGTTTAGTTCTGGTTTAGTCCTGCTTTAGTTCTGGTTTAGTCCTGTTATAGTCCTGGTTTAGTCCTGGTTCAGTCCTGGTTCAGCTCTGGTTTAGTCCTGGTTTAGACCTGGTTCAGTTCATATACGGCGCAAAAGTTCAGCATCTTCGCAGTTATTTTGGTAAGAGTAACTTAAAGTAATGCAGTAGTAATGTAATGCCTGACATTTTAAATGCAGTAATATTGTAATGTAACAAATTACTTTGTGTTATTATATAGATTAGAAAGCCAACCACGCTCACAGTAATAATGTTTTTCAAGGTATTTTTGGAGAAATAACCACATATATAGCGGATTAAATGCAATAGATGAGTTTAATGTGGAACATGCGAGGGGAAGACAATCAAATGGCATTATGCTCGATCAGAAAAGTTACACGGTGCACCTTTAAAAGAAATCATATTATAATCTATCGATCTGTCAACAAATGAACCCAGTCCAAACTACTCAAATCAAGAAATCATGTTGAACTTTAGCTGAAATCCTTTTGCAGCACGAGACCCCCAGAGCGGACAACCAGGGGGCCAGGCAGGAGGGGGGGATTTGGGGAAGACGTGCCCAGCGAAGCGTGCACGATCCTGGGGTCCGAACAGAGGTGGGAGGGGGCGACACGGAGCTCCACAAAGATCATAAATCAAAGGAACGAGAACACGAACGCTGCACGGACTGGACTAAAGGAGCAGGGAGTCGGGAGGATTTGAAGAAGGATTTGGGGGTTTGGAGTGGTACACGTCCAGATTATGACTTTATCCAACTGTAAAAGGAAAAATAAGAGGGTTTACATTTGTCCAGTGAAACGCAAAGAGGTGTCCAAGAAAAACTGGTTCAAGGCAAATCTATTTTTTAAAAGTGATGGAAAGCATGGAACTGTCTGGAGGTGTAACGTCACGTGTGTGATATCAGGTCTGGTTTAGGTCTGAGTTCGGTTTTAGTCTTGGTTTAATCTTGGTTTAGTCCTGGATTAGTCCTGGATTAGTCCTGGTTTAGTCCTGGTTTAGTTTTGATTTAGTACTGATTTAGTTCAATTTTAGTTTTGGTTTTGGTTTAGTCCTCGGTTTAGTCCTGGTTTAGTCTTTTGGTTTAGTCCTGGTTTAGTCCTGGTTTAGTCTTGTTTTAGTCCTGGTTTAGTCCTGGTTTAGTCTTGGTTTAGTCCTGGTTTAGTCTTGTTTAGTCCTGGTTTAGTCCTGGTTTAGTCTTGTAGTTTAGTCCTGGTTTAGTCCTGGTTTAGTCCTGGTTTAGTCTTGGTTTAGTCCTGGTTTAGTCCTGGTTTAGTTTTGGATTTGCCCTGGTTTAGTCTTGGTTTAGTCCTGGTTTAGTTCTGGTTTAGTCCTGGTTTAGTCCTGGTTTAGCCCTAGTTTAGTTTTCTGTTTAGTCCAGTTTTAGTTTTGATTTAGTCCAGTTTTAGTTTTGGTTTAGTCCTGGTTTAATCCTGATTTAGTTCTGGTTTAGTCCTAGTTTAGTCCTGATTTATTCTTGGTTTAGTCCTGATTTAATTCTAGTTTAGTCCACAACTTTTACTCAAGTAAGTGTACTGCTACTTCAACAAAAACATAAATACCGCAGTAGTAGTATTAAGAGCAAGCTGCGAGAAAAGTACGTCTTAAAAACTTCCTCGAGTAAACGTAACAGAGCAGCACCACCTCTGCTTTTGAAACATCCTGAAATCTCAGGCCAGATGTTTCTCAAAAAAACCACATCTGTAACATCTTTTCTTTAATCAGGAAAAGTCCCGTTCACTGACAAAAACACGGCCAACAGATACTGCACATCCATCCTGCACACGTCCACGTACGGCACGTCTCTGCTCTCCACAGCCGCTTTCTGTTACGGCCGCTACCAGTACAGACACGAGCTGGAGTCAAACCCGCAACTGCACACCTCATTTAATGGAAAAAGAGGAAAAACTGAAAGTAAAAACAATATATAGATAAAAATGCATGTATCAGGTAGCAGACATCGTGTGGCTCGGTTTAGTTTTGCTTTAGTCCTGGTTAAGTCCTTTGGTCCTGATTTAGTCCTGTCTCAGTTCCAGCCCTCCTAGTTTAGTCTGGTTCCCAGTTTTAGTCCCGGTTTAGTTTTGTTTTTTTAGTCCTGCTGGTTTTGTCCTTAGTTCTGGTGTAGTTCTAGTTCGGTCCTAGTTCAGTCCTGATTTAATCCTTGCTTAGTCTGGGTTCAATTTTGGTTTAGTTCTGGTTTAGTCTTGATTTAGTCCTGATTTGGTCCTGGTTTAGACCTGGTTTATTCCTACTTTAGTCCCGGTTTAGTCCTTGTTTAGACTTGGTTTAGTTCAGGTTTAGTCCTGGTTTAGTCATAGTTTAGTCCTGGTTTCATCTTGGTTAAGTCCTTTAGTCCTGGTTTAGTTTGGTCCTACTTCAGTCCTGGTTTAGTCCTGATTCAGTCCTGGTTTTGTCCTGGTTTAGTCCTACTTTAGTTCTGGTTTAGTCCTGGTTTAGTCCTGGTTTAAGTCCTGGTTTAGTCCAGGTTTAATCCTGTTTTAGTCCTGGTTTAATCCTGGTTTAGTCTTGTTTTAGTCCTGGTTTAGTCCTGGTTTAGTCCTGGTTTAATCCTGTTTTAGTCCTGTTTTAGTCCTGGTTTAATCCTGGTTTAGTCCTGGTTTAGTCTTGTTTTAGTCCTGGTTTAGTCCTGGTTTAGTCCTGGTTTAGTCCTGGTTTTAGTCCTGGTGTTTTAATCCTGGTTTAATCCTGGTTTAGTCCTGGTTTTGTCCTGCTTTAGTCCTGGTTTAATCTTGGTTTAGTCCCGTGTCAGTAAAAGCGTGTGGTCTGAAATGGACAGGAGATTTTGGGGGGAGAGTTTTGTTTCAATGATTAAAAGTCTGTGTGATGAGAACCATGTACAAACAACTGATGATGTCATAGTTCAAGCAGCTGAACGGAACAGCACAGCGACCAGCGAGAACAGCACCTTTAACTCCTGACTGCACTTCTTGTGCCCTCTGCTGGTTTTGCCTTCAGACGTACACCCTTGTGTTTCACACATACACATACATTAAACATGCAATGTATAAGTTTTCTGCTGGAATATCCAATGAGATGAAACCAAACAAAGTTACAGGTCAGATCTGTGGAGAGGCAACTCCGCTCGCAGTCAGAATGCCTGTTTTTCTAGCTATCTTTAGTTTTAATTTTTGTTTTAATTCAGATATGTCTTCAGTTCCATGTGTTTTTATCAGGGGTGTGACACAGGGGTGTACACAAAAATCATGGTTCGGTATGTACCTCGGGAAAATAAACTACTTCTGTTTGCAGCAAGTGCAGATCTGCTGCAGTTACAATGTCCCCGGTTCCTCAAAATACACTTTTGCTGAGATTCCATGCTGGCAAAAGTGAGAACTGGGATGTAGCACCTG
Organism: Boleophthalmus pectinirostris; assembly: GCF_026225935.1. Classification (NCBI taxonomy): domain Eukaryota; kingdom Metazoa; phylum Chordata; class Actinopteri; order Gobiiformes; family Gobiidae; genus Boleophthalmus; species Boleophthalmus pectinirostris. The sequence continues at coordinate 35,225,244 of NW_026570970.1, read as the reverse complement.
TTGTTTTGTGAGGATTCACATGGTTTGGAAGAACGTAGTCAAGGTGGGGGCAATTGTTGTCAAGGCGACCGTCCTAACTATAAAGCACTGCAGGAAACACTGCTCTGAACACTGCTGAAATGGACCAATTCCCTTGTGAATATGAAAGAGCCAAGCCTCTGTTTGCATGAACTGACGCCAAATCTTTTATTCCTTCTGCCATAAGGATTTTAAATGGAAAGTGAATTTGTTACTGTGTCCCTGATGCAATGTGGTTTGAACGTCTGGTGTCTGTCTTTCTTTTCTTTATTATTTATATTTATATATTGTGCGTGACCAGAGATGTGCGAACTGAATTGCCCTTTGGGATTATTAAAGTTGTTGATTGATTGATTGATTGATTGACTGACTGACTGACTCGTGCACAGCCCTGCACCGAACCAAACATCCTGGACCGAAACAGTTCGGCATGAATACATATACTGTTACACCCCTAGAATGTATTGCTCAAAAACACATTGAAAAACATTCCTTCTTACTCAAGGATGGGCTCGCCTCTCCACAGATCTGAGCCGTAATGTGGCCAGCTTGTCTCCACAGAGATAGAAAACTATAATGCCATACTGTGGAACATTCAGGCAGAGCAATATTCACCATGGGGACAAGGTAGAAAAGTAAGTAATTAAGTAAGGTTTATTTATATCTTTGGTGCTTTTCATAGAGGAAGGTTTCATAGAAAGTTTCATTTTAAGCTCGTCTGTGGGACCATCGGCATGTTTTGGCTGGTGGACCTCAGGTTACGGGCAGAGGTGTAGGTTTATCAGGTCTGAGATTTCGGCAGGAGCCTGGTCCTGTAGGGCTCCAAAGGTCAGCACCAGGATCTTGAAATGGACACAAAAAAGAACAGGGAGCCAGTGTTAGGGTTTTAAGATCAGAGTGATATGAACACTCCTGCTGGTGCGGGTCAAGAGCCTCGCACAAGAGTTTTGGACCATCTGCAGTCAGGTAAGTTCCTTCTTGCACAGGCAGGTCTCATATTCACTTAACGTTATTGTAAAATTCCAAAGCTGAAGTGTCTCAAGCTGTTTGTATTCTGAATAATTTATACAAGAAGACTTTTAATGTGTATCGATCATCTAAGAAACATTTTAAGCTATTCATATCTCCCAAGGTCCCTCCAAACACTTTCTCTTTCTATTTAAATCTATTCTCCATGGTGTTTACTTCAACCTCAAGGACATCTCATATTTAAAGTGACTGTATCTGATATTTTTTTCATGTATTTGAGCAGAATGTGTCTGGCCCCAGTACAGATATATAATCTAAGCAGCTCTTGAGTAGGGTGAGCAGATTTTCAAACTCAAAAGCAAATTATTCAGAGTCGTTGTGCAGGCTTCCAGTTCATTTTAGAGTTTCTTTTATTGTTTGTTTTTAAAGTTTTGAATGGACTGGCCCTACAATACGTCTTGGACCTCATCCAGATTTACTCCTACACAGGCTCTGAGGTCTGAGGGCCAGCTCCATGAGTCGAGACATTAAATCAGGGTGGACATGTCCTTCTCTGTCACCGGCCCCAAACTCTGGAACGCTCTGCCACCCCACATCCCAACAACCCCACAGTGGAGTGTTTTAAGTCACACTTTTACTCTCTGGCTTTTAACACCGTGTGAGTTGTGTCTTTTAGGCTACGTTCAAACTGCAGCCTGAAGTGACCCAAATCTGCAAGATTTGGTCCCAGATCCCAGATCCTGCAGGAAAGCAGGATTAAAGCAGGACTAAACCAGGTCTAAAACCAGGTTTAAAATCAGGACTAAACCAGGTCTAAACCAGGTAAAATCAGGACTAAACAATATGACACTTTACAGTTGGGTGGACATAATTGAAGGCAGCAGTGATCTCATATAAAAATAATTTCTCTATCAATAATATTTTTAATATGGTTAAGGAAAGACTGGACTTTTTATTGTCTTTTAGCAGATAAAACATCTTATGTTCAGATATTCTAGTTTTTTCAGGATGTGGTTGCTACATTCATGTAGTTTTAAAAAGCATGACAATGTCAGTGTCAATGTCAAAGTAATCCAAAGTATTCAGATTACGTTACTCACTTTAAGTAATTTCATGGATTACGTTACAAACTACATCTTGGGGTATGTAATCTGTAATCTGTAGGGGCCTTGACGTTGAGCTACTCTCACCTCACAACCTGTGCACATGGCCTCCCACTTGTCCCGACCGCGATGGATAACGGAGAATTCCTTGTACAATTCATTGTTAAATGCACATTTTCGCTTCGGCATGTTGCAGACTGACCGACTGTTTGTGTTTGCTCCTTCTGATGCACAGAGAACCTACAAGAGACGCTCAATTTAATGGCCCCAATGAAAGATCATGAAAACCTGGATGGCCAGGACAGGACGCAAAAAAACGGACATGTCTAGGGAAAAACAGACGTTTGGTCACCCTAGTCTTACTTTTAACTCACTCCACCAAAAGCTGAATGTGTGGTTTTATTTTTTGCAATATTCGGACGAATATTCAGTGCGTCCCTACCTGGGACATTTCTTGTATAAAACTGGGACAAATCACTGGTTTTGTATAAATCTGCTGGGACAGAGGACACAGGCTCAAAACTGGGACTGACCGGGTAAATAGACGTCTGGTCGTCCTACTCTTTTGAGGTCAACATAAGTCCACTAGGGGGGCTGATGTGGATGGGATAATGAACAATAATATACTATGAATTAAATAAAATAAGATAATATAATAAAATGTTTATATAAAAACGATAATAAATCAATAAATAAAATCTAAATCAAATTTGGCAAAACAAGGACCTATCCCACTTCTCATGTGTTCTCTATATTTGCATACATACACACTCACTTACACATATACGCACACACACACACTTTACACACCTCATTTGCTCTTCCGTTGTATGCATTTGTATTGTTTTGTACCGTATTGTACTTATTGTATTGTATTGTCCTGTTTAATGTCTGTATGCTTGTTGTATGTAAATGCTAATTAAATTGTACTGTCTGGATCAAATTATAAAGCGTTGAATCCTCTGTGAATCAGGATGTGCACTGTTAGCATGCCAGTAGTTCCACAGTGGGACATTAAACAGCTCTACTTTACATTTATTCAATTACAGGCGGTTTTACAGCTCAAAAATACATAGAAAAACAAACATTCTGACTGTGAGTGGGGTCGCCTCTCCACAGATCTGACATGTAACTTGGTCTGGTTTGGTCTCCGTGATAATAGAAAGGTTTAAAGCCATACTGTGAAACATTCGAGACAAAGCAAGAACGTCTCCATGGAAAAAAGCGAAAAACAGAGAAGTTACATAATGCACGATTAACAAAAAAATCACAAATTCTTCTTAATAAAACAAGTGATTTTCAAGTGTACACAATCGGTAAAGCGTCTGAAGGGGCATTCACGGAGAGTTGATTTTGTTTTATCGTTTTATCGTCCCCCTCCATCTCCTCCTAACACCATCTGAGCTCGTGAATAAATTATTAATGACGTTTGGGGACCCAAGTTTCATGTTTCAAAAGTCAGTTCTTTTTACTAAACAAAGCGTAAGATTGAGTGATTTTGATATTTCATTAAATCTCTTTTCAGAGATAAGACACTGGGCCGATATTTGCACTTTCTAGCATATCAGATATCGGCCTTAAAGATCCGGTATTACACAAAACGAAGCGGAGTCTTGAGAGCGTTAAGCCAGGTTCAAAAAGCCAGAATCAAAAACTGGAGTTGTGTTTTGTTTCAGTCACATGTTTGAGTACAGTGGTCCCTCGTTTAGTGCAGGGGTTATGTTCTAAAAAATAATCCGCAATAAGTAAAATCTGCAAAATAGTCAACTTTATTTTTTACATTTATTACCTGGTCCCCGAAGGTTTGACCAGGTTTTGTATTCACCCTGTGTGTTTGTGTTCACCTGCGATAATTCAGCCATTTATGGACTGATTGTCACCAAATTTGGTACGTGGGACAAGCCTCTGTGCCTAATGCAGCAAAAAAAAGGTTGGTGATGATCCGAGGTCATTTGAGGTCACACGGGTCAATTGAAAGGTCACGCCGTTATAAAAGAAAGGCAATTTCGGCAATTTCTCAACCATCTGCAGCCTAAAATATTCACCCAATCATCACACAAGTTGACACACACATAACCGGGGTCCACTGGATGTTACAGGTTGAAATCGGTCAAGGTCACTTGAAAGTCAAGGTAACCAAGGTCAAATATGTGGTTTTGGTCATAACTCCGCGAAGGATCGAGCTCGAGCAACAGGAGTGTCTCAAAATCTCAGAAAAAATATTATCTATTTATAATTCTATGCATTTGTATAGTCAAATATTAATGTTTTCGAGATAATCACTAATTATAACAGTTCCTTTCTCTTTCAGTGTAGCTGTTAAAATTCTAATAGGAACGAAAATAATTTCCATTTCTTGTTTTTCTGGTGATACACAACACACTGATCTACAGTCACACAACTAACATACACACAACTCATGAAAAATGACATTTCAGTTCCACACTTGTAAACACAGACATTCTCCTGTGTGTCCAGTGATGGGAAGGTGACTTTTAAAATGTATTCCCCTACAGATTACAGATTACATACCCCAAAATGTAGTTTGTAATGTAATCCATTAAATTAGTGAGTAACGTAATCTGAATATTTTGGATTATTTGATTTGTTGTAGAGAGGCAAGACTCGGATATTGTAACATAAGATTTTTTATCTGCTAAAAGAAAATAAAAAGTCCAGACTTTACTGAACCAAATAAAATATATTATTGATAGAAGAGCAGGAGACACGTCCACGCAGCATGGTTTAGTCCTGTTAAATCCTGTTTTAGTCCTGATTTAGTCTCGGTTTAGTCCCAGTTTAGTCCTGGTTTTAAACCTGGTTTAAATCTAGTTTAGATCTAGTTTATAAAATGTGAAAACAGGAAAAAAGGAAAATACCGCCGTGTAATCCTTTTATTTCAACAAAGTACCTGTAATCCAATTACCACTCACTGAAACAGTAACTGTAACTGAATACAGTTACTCATCATTTGTACTCTGATTACATAACTCCAGTACATGTAATCTGTTACTCCCCAACACTGATAGCGAGGGACGACTGTATTTCGGTTATTGTTTACATCCCTAACCGCCACTGAACTCGGTACTTAACTCCATTTTTGTCTCCAATCCAAACCATCTCGCGGCAATTTTGTCCATCATGATCTTGTCCCATCACTAATTCTGAGTGAATCTACATCTCCAAAGCTCGAAAAGTGGTAGTTTCCAAATTAACAGCTCCTTTTACCTTTTTTTTTTAACCTTCAGTAGAGATTGGCAAAGGCTGAAATCGTCCAAATGATTCTAGTGAAGGAGTGTGGAGTTTAAAAACGCAATGGAGCACTTCCTGGATTACTACATTACTGCATCACAAGGTGGAACAGAGTGTTTTTGGTTTGAGAGAAGGACTCAGCCTAAATATGCAGGGTCTGTGTGTTAAATGTGTGAATGAAACAAAAGAAAAGAAGAAAAAAATAGCGTCATATGGGCCCTTTAAATCTCTTATACAGAGTTTATATTAAATTCAAACTATATAATTTGGAGAAAAAAAATCTAAATTGTCCCTACAAATCGGCCAGAAAATGTTGGCAGAGCTTATCGACCATCGGTTTCTCTGGATTCTAAACATCAACATCAGCATCGACCATGAAAAAGACAAAATACTTCTCATTTCTCCTGCTTTTACCTGTAGCAATAACGTGAATACAACGTCCTAAAGAGACTTATTGGTGTAAAAAAAGGTCAGAATAGAGAATCTGGCTGATTTACAGAATATCTCGAGTCTGCACGTCTGCTCCCTGCATCTCTGTCTCAGTCTCTGTTCTTCTGTTACCGATGATGACTTCACCAGACGGACTCCGATTCCCATGATGCCAGGGGACGGTCTCCTCTTTAACAATAGCACTTGCACAGTTTTCTTGCTTTGATAGGACATGTTGTGTTTGTGTGAGCTCTGTAGTTATAATCTACGGCGCCCGAGGATCATTCTGTTATAACTGACACCTTCTAAAACCTCACCGTAAACGTCACCACAACAAAGCATCACACTGGCGACCAGGAGATTTTGATTTATATTTGTGAAAACCACTACGCAAACGTGTGTCACTGATTACAGTTTTTTTCAATTGTTTTGCAACTTTTATCTACTGAAAATTTTGTCTTGCGAAAAAATTGATTGAATTGAATAATTGTGACTGAACTGAAATGTACTGATTTGAAATGTTTTAAAGTGACTGTGGGTGTTGATCTGTTTGGGGGCAGATAACATGAGATGACTCTTTCTGCTCCTTTTTAATGAATTAATCATTGCATTTATATCGCACCCAACGTGCTTTACAGAGCATTATTCATTCACTCCACACTCAGTGGTGGTAAACTACCACTGTTGCCACAGCTGCCCTGGGGCAGACTGATGGAAGCGAGGCTGCCAATCTGCACCATCAGTCCCTCCGACCACCAACATCACTCACACACACACCACTTTCATACTAGTCAATGTGGGTGAAGTGTCTTGCCTCAGGACATAAAGACAAAGTTTTTGCCATTGACGCCCCCTGTGGCTCCTGGAATCCCCAGTGTCTCCGATCCAAGAACTCCCCAGGTCCAGCCCTGCTGAGCTTCTGACATCTGACAGGATCAGGCTTTGACAAGCTGGTTTGGCCACTTTAGATTCATTTCTTGTATGTTTGATGTTGTGACACTGTTAATGTCTTTTTATACTTTATGAATAAATAAAATAAATAAACAAAACAAAAAAGAAAAGAAAACTGACATTTGCGAAACAACTCACACAAAATCCTAAAGAGGATTTATTTTCCCTAAACCAGCAGCTTAATGCAGTTTTTCATTCAAAACTGATCGATCTTCTCCTAAAAGCAAGTCTGACCATCCCAGCTCTTTTCTTCATGTGACAGTTCAGCTCAGAGCCTCAGTCCTGCTCCCAGGGGCAAGA
>NW_026570970.1:35150722-35213222 GCF_026225935.1 Boleophthalmus pectinirostris | reverse complement strand
CCAGAGCGGGGCCAGAGCGGGGCCAGAGCGGGGCCAGAGCGGGGCCAGAGCGGGGCCAGAGCGGGGCCAGAGCGGGGCCAGAGCGGGGCCAGAGCGGGAGAGCGGGCCAGAGCGGGGCCAGAGCGGGGCCAGCGACTTGTATTTCAGTGCGACTTATATATTAAAATGCAGTGTTGTGCATGAACGAGTTCAAATGAACGCGTTCATTGAACACGTTCATTTTTCAGTGAACTTTGAACTGAACGCATTTGTAAATCAAGAACTTGAATGTGAATTTGTTCAGATTATGTGAGATGAACGATGTACGTCACTGTTGGGTTCAATTAAACATCAGAATTTGTTTTCCCCTGATGAGTCGCGTGTTGAGGTCTGCTCGCACTTTTTATTTTCACTGTGGACTTGATACAAGCGGCTAAACGCTCCCAGTCAAGTTTGATCGTCTTTTCCATTGACAAACACAGAGCAGTGCTGCGTGTGTACGTCCTGCTGCAGCTGCCGGTAAAGCCGCCTTTGCGTTGACGTGCGGCTGTGGTTTCACGAGGGCTCTGGCTCCGTGTTTCTCAATGGGAAAACATTAATGAACAGTTATTCTGGACCTGATCTTTCACACCACATAGAACTGCTCCGGTAGCACGCTGCGCACATGGTAAACAATAGATCCCTGGTTTAGTCCTGGTTCAGTCCTGGTTTAGTCCTGGTTTAGTCCTGGTTTAGTCCTGCTTTAGTCCTGGTTTAGTCCTGGTGTAGTCCTGGTTTAGTCCTGGTTTAGTCCTGGTGTAGTCCTGGTTTAGTCCTGGTTTAGTCTTAGTTCAGTCCTGTTTTAGTCCTTGTTTAATCCTGGTTCAGTCCTGGTTTAGTCCTGGTTTAGTCCTGGTTTAGTCCTGGTTCAGTCCTGGTTCAGTCCTGGTTTAGTCCCGGTTTAGTCCTGGTTTAGTCCTGGTTCAGTCCTGGTTCAGTCCTGGTTCAGTCCTGGTGTCCCTATTTACTCGGGACAGTCCCAGTTTCTGTCTCAGCAGATTTATACAAAAACAGTGATTTGTCTCAATTTTCCACAAGAAATGTCCCAGATGTCACTATTTTTGACCAATCTGATTCGTGCTAACAGTAAAAAAGAGGCATAACGTATCATTTGTTGAGGTAAAATACAGAAAATTTGCTTTAAAAATGACCAAAACACAAAGAAAATGTGCCTATTCTGACTCACATTAGTGCAGAACAATTTCCAGTTTTATTATTTCCAACCAACCCAAACCGGGGCCGTTCCAGTTTTTATTTTGATAATTTAGTCACTCTAACTCTGCCTCGTCTGCTCACACAAAAGTAGATTGTCAGTCTTGTTAGTGCCGTGAGCTCAGCGCGTTGCTCCTGTCAGTCCCTCAGCATGGAAGCGCTCGCCGTCTCATTTAAAAGTGGAGTTTTGGAGAGATTTCGAAGCCATCTTGTCTTCAATGGCACAGTTTGTTTTGGCTCGCAGCGTGGTTCTTCCCCTCTTTTCACTCTCCCCCGCTCTTCTCTCTTCTCCTCCTTTCACTCTGTCCGTTCAGCGGTGACGGACGGACCCCCAAGCGCCGGCAAGGCCCCGCCCCCGCCGGCCCGAGACCACCCAAACAAGACACGGGGCCAGGCCGCGGTAACACTCAGGATAGAAATGGATTAAGAATGTTTATAGTCCTGGTTTAGTCCTGGTTTAGTCCTGGTTTAGTCCTGGTTCAGTCCTGATTTAGTCCCGGTTTAGTCCTGGTTCAGTCCTGATTTAGTCCTGGTTCAGCCTTTGTTTAGTCCTGGTTTATTCTTGGTTCAGTCCTAGTTTAGTCCTGGTTCAGTCCTGGTTTAGTCCTGGTTCAGTAGTCCTGTTTTGGCCCTAGTTTAGTCCTGTTTCAGTCCTGGTTTAGTCCTGGTTTAGTCCTGGTTCAGTCTTGATTTAGTCCTGGTTTAGTCCTGGTTCAGTCCTGGTTTAGTCCTGGTTTAGTCCTGGTTCAGTCCTGGTTCAGTCTTAATTTAGTCCAGGTTCAGTCTTGGCTTAGTCCTAGTTTAATCCTGGTTTAGTCCTGATTTAGTCCAGGTTCAGTCTTGTCTTAATCCTAGTTTAATCCTGGTTTAGTCCTGATTTAGTCCAGGTTCAGTCTTGTCTTAGTCCTAGTTTAATCCTGGTTCAGTCCTGGTTTAGTCCTGGTGTAGTCTTGGTTTAATCCTGGTTCGGTCCTGATTTAGTCCTGGTTTAGTCTTAGTTCAGTCCTGGTTTAGTCCTGTTTAGTCCTGGTTTAGTCCTGGTTTAGTCCTGGTTTAGTCCTGGTTTAGTCCTGGTTCAGTCTTGATTTAGTCCTGGTTTAGTCCTGGTTTAGTCCTGGTTCAGTCCTGGTTCAGTCTTAATTTAGTCCAGGTTCAGTCTTGGCTTAGTCCTAGTTTAATCCTGGTTTAGTCCTGATTTAGTCCTGGTTTAGTCCTGATTTAGTCCTGGTTTAGTCCTGGTGTTGTCCTGGGTCAGGCCTGGTTCAGTCCTGGTTTAGTCCTGGTGTAGTCTTGGTTTAATCCTGGTTCGGTCCTGATTTAGTCCTGGTTTAGTCTTAGTTCAGTCCTGGTTTAGTCCTGGTTTAGACCTGGTTTAGTCCTGGTTCAGCCTTTGTTTAGTCTTGGTTTATTCCTGGTTCAGTCCTAGTTTAGTCCTGGTTCAGTCCTGATTTAGTCCTGGTTTAGTCCTGGTTCAGTCCTGGTTTAGTCCTGGACCTGTCCCTTGTCCTGGTGGCAGGGGACAACAAGGGACGGGTCAGATCTGTGGAAAGACGACCCCACTCACAGAAATAGTGCACGATTTTCAAAGGTTTTTTCAGCAATAAAAACAGCAGTAACTGAATAAACGCAAGATAGACACGTTTAATGCTACACTGTGGAACATTCCAGGCAAGCCAATGCCCCATCACCAGAAAAGTTACATAACTGAAATCGCAACAATTGTTTTAACACTGAGTGATAAAAAAAACAAGTCCATCATTTGAATATTCACATTTCTTCCTTTAAATAAGAAAACAATTGCGATTCAAGTCGTTTAAGTCCAATGAAGAACTTGGAATGACACAAAGGTAAAAACTGAACAGACAGAGGTTACAAAAAAGATAAAAGAACAAAACACAAGTCCAAGTTCTGCCAAAAGGACCTCAAGAAAAAAGAACAAGATGGTAAAACTTGAAAACCTGGAGTGTCCAGCAGCAGCACAGTGTCCAGACTTAAACCCCATGGAGCTGGTTTGGGATGAACTGGACAGAAGAGTGAAGCAACCTAGGTAACCTAGCAACCGGACCAGGACTAAACCAGGACTGGACTGGGACGAAACAAGGACTAGACCGGGACTAAACAAGGACTAGACCGGGAGTAGACCGAGACTAGACCAAGACTAAACCGGGACCAAACCAGGACTAGACCGGGACTAAACAAGGACTAGACCGGGAGTAGACCGAGACTAGACCGGGACTAAACAAGGACTAGACCGGGACTAAACAAGGACTAGACCGGGAGTAGACCGAGACTAGACCGGGACTAAACAAGGACTAGACCGGGACTAAACAAGGACTAGACCGGGAGTAGACCGAGACTAGACCGGGACCAAATAAGGACTAGACCAGGAGTAGACCGAGACTAGACCGGGACCAAATAAGGACTAGACCGGGAGTAGACCGAGACTAGACCGAGACTAGACCGGGACTAAATAAGGACTAGACCGGGAGTAGACCGAGACTAGACCGGGACCAAATAAGGACTAGACCGGGAGTAGACCGAGACTAGACCGAGACTAGACCGGGACCAAATAAGGACTAGACCGAGGTAGACCGAGACTAGACTAGACCGGAGTAGACCGAGACTAGACCGAGACTAGACCGGGACCAAATAAGGACTAGACCGAGAGTAGACCGAGACTAGACCAGGACCAAACCAGGACTAGACCGGGACTAAACAAGGACTAGACCGAGGCTAGACCGAGACTAAACTACGACTAAACCCTGAATAGACCGAGACTAAACCACGACTAGACCGGGACTAGACCGTGATTAGACCGGGACTAGACCAGTATTAGACCAGGACTAGACCAGGACTGATCCAGTGTCATTAGGAGTATAAATATATATACGCCCCAGTCGTCGACCCGATCTCCTCCGCTGATGTTTTATGTCATAAAAACACTAAAGTCTCTCAGTCTGGTCTGACATTGTTTCGGGAAAAGATCTGGACCGGGCTCTTGTTTCCAGGGCAACGGACGCGCGTCAAGTATTTTTGTCCCGTTCGTCCACGGCGTCAAAGACACGCGTCGGGGGCGTCTAAACTCAAATGCAAAGGCGTCCAAATAGAGGCGTCAAGGCGTTTTTTGACGCTTTGGTGTGAACGGCCCTAAGAGAACTTGTCAAGTAAAATGATCTTGCTGCATGGACAGATAGTTTCACTACTTTTAAGTCATTTTCTGATAGATTTAAGTGTTTATATCTTTCATTTTTGTCAAGCTTTTTTGCAAGGTGGAGGAAGGTAATGAAGTACAAGTAAAGTAATATTTTTAGCAGTCCATACTTTATCTACACTGCCGGTCAAAAGTTTTAAAACACCCTAATTTTTCCAGTTATGTATTGCAATTCAAGTCGTTTAAGTCCAATGAAGAACTTGAAATAGTACAAAGGTCAGAACTGAACAGACAGAGGTTAAAAAAAAGATAAAAGATACAAAACACAAGTCCAAGCTCTGCCAAAAATGACCTCAGGAAAAAACAAGATGGTAAAACTTGAAAACCTGGAGTGTCCAGCAGCAGCACAGTGTCCAGACTTAAACCCCATGGAGCTGGTTTGGGATGAACTGGACAGAAGAGTGAAGCAACCTACAAGTGCCACACATTTATGGAAACTTCTGCAACAGACTTGAGAAGAACTTTCTGAACAATATTTGATTTCTATTATAAAAAGAACGAGCCACGAGTGTGTTCAGCTGTTCTATCTGCCAAAGGTGGACACACACGTCAATCAAAAGTTTAGAATATATTTTTGGTCTATAAATTGCTTATTTCTTCTATGCTTTCATTTCAGAGTGCAAACTGGAAAAAGTGTGGTGCTCTAAAACTTTTGACCAGTACTGTATTATATTTAGTTTTGAAAATGCTATATTCACCTAAAACAATGTGTTCAAATGTAATACATTTCACTTTCATTTTTCACACACACTAACGAAACAACTGCACATCACATCAGGTTTGTGGAGTTGTAGTGCAGTTTTGTATCATGTTTTTGTATATTTATGGAGAATTTTATTTAACCCATCAATGCCTGGATTTATATAGATGCATATAAAAATATTTTGTGTGCTTTTGCCTTTTAGTAGATGATAAATTAAGTTGAGATTATTCATTTGACTATAGCAAAGGAAATAAATAGAAATTAAAATAAATAGAAAAGTTGGACATTTGTGACTAGAAACAAGCCCCTGCCAAAGGTTCTTAGACAGATCCTGCATGTGCACAGAGCGACTCTGGGGGATGCAGCCACTGTTTCAACTTATATCTTGATCCAAACCATTTGTCACATATTTGTGACACTCGGCATTAAAGGGTTAATTTAAGTATTGCATTTATAAACACCTTTCAGTAAACCCAAAGCACTTCCCAGATCATTGTTCATTCACTCCACACTCAGTGGTGTAAACTACTGTAGCCTAGAGTGACGAAAGCAAAGCTGTCAATCTGGGCCATCAGCCCCTTGAACCACCAACACTCACACACTCCACTTTCATGTGGGTCAAGTGTCTTGCTGAAGGACACAACGACAACATTTTTGCCACTGGTGCCCCCCTGTGGCACCTGGTGTTCCCAGTGTCTCCCATCCAACTACTGACCAGGTCCAGTCCTGCTCAACTTCTGACATCTGAATTGTCATGTGGGAGCGTGAGTGATGTAGACTTGTGGGCGGAGCCTCGTACTGAGCTTGTACAGAATCTTAACTATAAGAAGGGTTTGAATAGGGTCCAGGAGAGATCACTAGATTACTCAAACATACATGGATGACACCTAAAGCCTTTTCAAGCATGTTTTTGATTGATATAACATAACTTTAATTTATTTATTTTAATTTAATTATTAATTAATTAATCATTTAAAGCATTCTGTGCATAAAATCAACACTTCTACACTTCTACAACACAAATTTAAAATAACACATTTTTGTATCAAATGGAATGTTACTTTTTTCTGTACAAGGTTGGGTAGAATTGCCAAAAAATTTACTCCAAATAAGAGCAATGTTACTTCAAAATAACATACAGAAGTACAAAGTATTAGTTCAAGAAAGTAGTGGAGAATATTCTATTGTCTAAATCACTGAAGCCTTTTCGATTTGACAAATGCACCAACTCACATTTTGTTTCTCTCATAAAAAAAAAAAGCTCTAAGTGCGTTTGACAGTTCGACTCCTCATTCGTGTGGTGAAGGTGTGTGGAGTTTGAAAACACGGTGGAGCGCATGACATCACAAGGTGTAACAGAGTAATACGGGCCGTTTCATACCCAGAACATGCAGGAGAGGCAGACCCAGGTGCGCGCCGGTCCGGACAGAGACGACGGGAGGCTCAGAGACACAGAAGGCATGGTCCCGCTCTCCTCTCCAACCTCTCCAACAACAACAACAAAAACAAACAAAAACTCCAAAAACTTAAAGCAAATACGCCAAAAAGTACACGGCCGTCTGTGGTATAATCCAAACGGTTCAGCTGTTCCATCGCCGTCTCCTCTCCTCTTTCTCTCTCTCTCTTTCTGTCTGTCTTTCTCTCCTCTCGTCTCTCTCGTCTCCGCTGCTCGTTCGCGGGACAAACTTCCACAATGCGGCTTTAAGGGGCCGGATCCTTAAAGCGGGACAGTCCTGGGGGAGGGGTCTTCTCTCTCTCTCTCTCTCTCTCTCTCTCTTTCTCTTTCTCTTTCCCTCCCTCCTCCCTCTGTCTCTCTCTCTCTCTGTCTCTCTCTGTCCTGGAGTTTTGTTTTAGTCGTCGTGAGTGTGTTTCTCTGAATGTTTTTAATAAACTAGAAGAGAGAATAGACAGAATATTCAAGAGAAATACAATTCAAATATTAAAACGTCCGTGAATTATTAATGACTTGTTCTCCTCTCTCTCTCTGTCCCTCCTTCAGTCTGTCTCTTTTCACCCCTCCCTCTCTCTATCCCTACTTCAGTCTGTCTCTCGTTTCACTCTTTCCTCTCTCCGACTGTCCCTCCTTCAGTCTGTCTCTCTTCACCTCTTTCTCTCTCTTTTTGTCCCTCCTTCAGTCCATCTGTCTGTCTGTCTCTCTCTCTCTGTCCCTCCTTCATTTTCTCTCTCTCTCTCTCCTTCAGTCTCTCTCTCTCCTTCAGTCTCTCTCTCTTTATATCTGTCCCTCCTTCAGTCTCTCTCTGTCTCTCTTTCCATCCTTTAGTTTTTTCTCTCTCTCTGTCCCCCCTTCAGTCTGTTTCAGTCTGTCTGTCTGTCTCTCTCTCTTTCTCTGTCCCTCCTTCAATCTCTCTCTCTTTGTCCCTCCTTCAGTCAGTCTCTGTCCCTCCTTCAGTCTCTCTCTCTCTCTCTCTCTCTCTCTGTCTCCTCTGTCTCTCTCTCTCTCTCTCTCTCTCTGTCCCTCCTTCAGTCTCTCTCTCTCTCTCTCTCTCTCTATCCCTACTTCAGTCTGTATCTCTTTCTGTCTCTCTCTCTCTCTCTCTCTCTCTCTCTGTCCCTCCTTCAGTCTCTCTCTCTCTCTCTCTCTCTCTCTATCCCTACTTCAGTCTGTATCTCTTTCTGTCTCTCTCTCTCTCTCCGTCCCTCCTTCAGTCTCTCTCTCTCTCTCTATCCCTACTTCAGTCTGTCTCTCATTTCACTCTTTCCCCTCTCTCCAACTGTCAGTCCTTCAGTCTCTCTCTCTCTCTCTCTCTCTCTTCTCTGTCCCTCCTTCAGTCTCTCTCTCTCTCTCTCTCTCTCTCTGTCCCTCCTTCAGTCTCTCTCTCTCTCTCTCTCTCTCTCTCTCTCTCTCTTCTATCCCTACTTCAGTCTGTCTCTCGTTTCACTCTTTTCCTCTCTCCGACTGTCCCTCCTTCAGTCTGTCTCTCTCTCTCTCTCTCTCTCTCTCTCTCTCTCTCTCTCTCTCTCTCTCTCTCTCTCTGTCCCTCCTTCAGTCTGTATCTCTCTCTCTCTATCTGTCCTTCAGTCTCTCTTCTCTCTCTCTCTCTCTCTCTCTCTCTCTCTATCCCTACTCAGTCTGTCTCTCATTTCACTCTTTCCCCTCTCTCTGACTGTCCCTCCTTCAGTCTGTATCTCTCTCTCTCTCTCTCCTTCACTCTGTTTATCTATCACCTCTCCCCCCCCCTCTGTCCCGCCTTCAGTCTCTCTCTCTCTCTCTCTCTCTCTTGCTCTCCCTCCTTCAGTCTGTATCACTCTGTCCCTCCTTCGGTCTGTCTATCTTTCGTCTCTTTCTCTCTCTCTGTCCCTCCTTCAATTGGTCTCTCTTCACCTCTTTCTCTCTCTCTGTCTCTTCCCTCTCTCTTTCTCCCTCTGTCCCTCCTTCAGTCTTTCTCTCTCTCTTTCCACTCTTTCCTGTCTCTCTCTGTCTGTCGCTCCTTCAGTCTGTCTTTCCTCGCCTCTTTCTCCCCCTCTCTTTCTCTCTCCCTTCTTCACTCTGTCTCTCTCTCTCCTTCTCTCTCCCTCCTTCATTCTATCTCTCTCTCTTTCTCTTTCTCTCTGTCTTTCCCTCAGTCTCTCTCTTTCTTTATCCCTCCTTCAATCCCTACTAATTATTATGTCCACGCAAACTCAAAGCAGAATATTTTAAATCAGAATATTTAAATTCAGAATATTTTAATTTCAAACAATTTAATTCTGAATAATTCAATTGGAATTAAAAATCATGTAAACGTGGCCACTGTAGCTTTAAATAACAACTTCAAATTTTTGTTATCGTCAAAATATTTAACTATAAAAAATCCAAAAAGTAAGAAAACAAAAACAAACACTCCCCCCGTCCCTCGTTTACTCTCTTTCTCTTTCTTTCTTTCTCTCTCTCTTTCCGCCTATTATCCCCCTCTCCGCAGGCCCCTCCCCCTGCCCTCCCTGAGCTCTCTTTTAGTCCGCTAAGTCGCCGTGCTTTTCATTTCATTCATGCTTTGATCCTTCACTCCTCCTCCTCCTCCTCCCTCGCTCCTTCTCTCCTCCCCCCGTCGCATCCCAACACGACGCTCCGCTTCTCTGTCTCTTTTTGGGTCAGATTTAAATTTTTCATGAATATTTTAGGAGCGGCTCGCGCGAGGACGACAAAAGATGCCCGAGGTTTTGGACGAAGTGGATTTGCATAAACATTTAAATACATAAGATCCTCCTCTGCTCCTTTTCTCCTCTGACCTTCTCCTCTGCTCCTCTGACCTTCTCCCCTCCTTTTGTGACAGTCTCCTCCTCTGACCTTCACATCTTCTTCTCTGCTCCTCTGACCCTCCTCTCCCCTCCTCTTCATCCTCTCATCCTCTGACCCTCTCCTCTGTTCCTCTACCTCCATCTGACCATCTCTTCTCCATCCTCTGCTCCTCCGACCTTCTCCTCTGCTCCTCTGTCCTTCTCCTCTGCTCCTCTGATCCTCTCTTCTGCTCTTCTTCTCCTCTGACCTTCTCCTCTGCTCCTCTGACATTCTCCTTTGTTCCATGAGACCTTCTCCTCTGACCCTCTACTCCTCCTCTACTCTTCTAATCTTCTCCTCTCCTCTTCTGACCCTCTCCTCTGCTCCTCTCCTCTGCTTCTCTGACCCTCTCCTCTGCTCTTTTAACCTTCTCCTCTCCTCCCCTGACCTTCTCCTCTGCTCCCCTGACCTTTCCTCTGCTCCCTGACCTTTTCCTCTGCTCCTCTGACCTTCGCCTCTGCTCCTTTTCTCCTCTTAACCTTCTTCTCTGCACCTCTGCTCCTCTGACCTTCTCTTCTTCTCCTCTGACCCTCTCCTCTGCTCCTTTTCTCCTCTAACCTTCTCCTCTCCTCCTCTGATCCTCTCCTTTCCTCCTCTGCTCCTTTAACCCTTTCCTCTCCTCATCTGACCCTCTCCTCCTTCTCCTCCGCTCCCTCTTCTGTTTTCTTTTTTTTTTTTTTTTATTACGACCATATCGCCGTGTTTTCCCGTCTGACCTCCTCACTCGGGGCCAGTTTAACCCCGGGGGGCCCCTGAAGTTGACACAGCACCAAACGGCGGAGCCTGATAATACTGTGGATGCGCACGGGGGCCAATCGCGCGGCTCGGCTCGGGACGGCGTCGGCCAATCGCGTCGCCCGGTCTGGCTCTAATTCAAACAGTGAGGAGCTTTTGGCCTGTGGTATTTCCTGCCCACCCCCAAAACCACAACAACACAGAGCGCACATGTGAGGGAGGGAGGGGCCACGCACGGACCAGCAAGCAAGACAAATGTACTCGAGTAATAGTACTTTTACTCAAGTACAAGTACAAAGCAGTGATGTAGGAAATGAGTCAAATAAGCGTCATTTTTCTGCTGGAAGGTCCGTCAGACGCTTTGGGATGTTCGCGCTTTGTCTGGAATGTTCCACAGTACGGCATTAAAACTTTCTATCACCAAACTAGAGCAAGTTACAGGTCAGATCTGTGGAGAGGCGGCCCCGCTCACAGTCAGAACGTCTAGGTATTTTTGAGACGTAAAAAAAAACAAAAAAACACCACTGTTGGGCAAGTTACTTCAAAACTGTAATGTGTAATTTATTTTTTATGACTTGTTACTGGTATTTCAAAGTAATTAGTTACATTACAATATTAGTCTATTTAAAAGGACTAAACCAGGTCTGAACCAGGACTAAACAAGGACCAAACTAGGACTAAACCAGGACTAAACCAGGACTGAACCAGGACTGAACAAGGACTGAACAAGGACTAAACCAGGATTGAACCAGGACTAAACCAGGACTAAACAAGAACTGAACCAGGACTAAACCAGGACTAAATCTGGACTAAACAAGAACTGAACCAGGACTGAACCAGGACTAAACAAGAACTGAACCAGGACTAAACCAGGACTAAAACAGGACTAAAACAGGACTGGACCAGGACTGGACCAGGACTGGACCAGGACTAAAGCAGCAGAGTCACATTTTCTTCATGTTTTGGTCATTTTTAAGCAGCTTTTCTGTATTTTCCCTCAACAAATGACACGTGATGCCTCTTTTTGCTGTTGGTATGAATCAGATTGGTCAAAAATAGTGACACCTGGGACATTTCTTGTGTAAAACTGAGACAAATCACTTTTCATTCATCATTCATCAAAATCATTTTTGTATAAATCTGCTGAGACAAAAACTGGGACTGTCCCAGCTGGTAAATGGGGACACCAGGACTAAACCAGGACTGAACCAGGACTGAACCAGGACTAAACCAGGACTAAACCAGGACTGAACCAGCACTAAACCAGGACTAAACCAGGACTAAACCAGTCATTAGCAGATTATAAATATATTCACGCTGCAGCCGTCAAGCTGATCTCCTCCGCTGATGGTTTCATGTCATAAAAACACTAAAGTCTCTCTCAGTCTGGTCCATCGTTCCGGGAAAAGACCAGAAAATGAACTCAAATACAAAGGCTCCAACTAGAGGACATCCAGTGTGTTTTTTTGACGCTCCGGTTTGAACGCAGCATAATAATAAAGAGCTACTCAAACGTGTGTGAACGAAACAACTCCAGGTCTGTTTTTCAAGAGGAAACAACATTATACCACGACTTAAAGGGATAGTTCGGGTTTTTGACATAAATCTGTATATCATCCCCGTGAGCAGTGTTGTGCAGCAACACTGACTTACCCCCGACAGCGACCGGTGAGCTGAGATACTGGCTGTTTTCGGTGTTGACGAAAGTAGTCCGGCAAGTTGTGCTGGAGACTTTGTAATAGAGCGTTTTTCTTCTTAAAACAATATGTGTTCAAAAGAGGCAAGGCAAGTTTATGTGTACAGCACAATTCGTACACAAAGTAATTCAAAGTGCTTTACAGAATAAGAAATACATACAAATCATAATAAAAACAAATCAAAACATAAATAATCATGAAGATTAAAAAAAAATAATAAAAAAAGTGAATAAAAAAAAGAGTGATACATTTGCATCACAAAACCATCGTCACCTAAAAAGTCAGATCTCATAATCGCTTGGCACTATTTTCTTTCTGTTCGTATCACTGCGCACTGCCGCCAGGTGACAGCCGCGCATGAATCCATCACTTTGTGCAGTTGTTCGGCAGTGTTTACATGCGCAGACCGCCGCCACGCGAGAGAGCTAACGTCAGAGCTAGAGCCAGAAGTATATGAGCTTGTATAAGATACATAAGAATATATCGAAAAAATTGTTCGAACTCTTGATTATCCAGGCTGTAACAACAAAAATCTGGCTGAATCTCCACACACATTTCACCGTTTTCCTGTCACGGACTTTGCGCTGAGGAAACTTTGGCTTCTTGTCTTTGGCTCTGTTTTGAGAAGAAAAACACTTTATTATACAGTCCCCAGCCAATTTGCCAGACTACTTTCGTCAGCACCGAAAACGGTCAGTATCTCGGTTCACCGGACGCTGTCGGGGGTAAGTCAGTGTGGATGCATGACACTGCTCACGGAGATGTCATACAGATTTATGTCAAAAATCCCTTTAAAGCTCACAAGAGTCTAAACCAGGGGTGCCCAATACGTCGATCGCGATCTACCAGTCGATCACCAAGGTCGTGTGGGTAGATCGCCGTGTCTCGTCTTGGACTCGCGTTTGGACTCGGTCTTGTTTCTCACTCGAGGTCTGACACTCAACAAGTGCGATCATATTTCATTACGGCCGCTGCTGTTGGTAATAAACTTGTAGCGGGGTGCAGGAGCGTGTGGGGCGTCTCAGTGCAGCCTGTGCGCTCATTTGAAACCCGCGGAGACTCTACGGCACATCACAAACACACACGCTCCCTATGCACGGCTCGTCTGCAACAGCGTGTGCCCTCGTGTACCAGCGTGCATCACAGGGCAGGTTCAACTTCCTAAACATCCTACCTGTCCATCTGCCTCACGTCAGCACGCCGCCCCTCGCCTTTTCACGCTCTCGCTCCTTCCTGCGTACAGCGAACACAAGCCCCTCCCACAGTGCGGCTGATTAGAAGAGCAAGACCAAACGTGAAGCAAAAACCAGTCTAAATTTGTGTTCCAGTGTTGGCACAAAGCAGGTCTACAGCATAGAGCGGATCTACAGAACAGACCTACTGCCACATTTGGCTGAAGTTTGTCTAACAAAAGTGCACAAATGCATCTGTGTTTGTCACGATGTGCGTTTGGTTTGGTAAATGTGCAGAGGCTGGTAAATATCACTGCAAAACCAGAAAAGAATGAAACTCCAGTTTGGAACTTTAAAAAACAGGTTTAAAAATCTTCCTTCACTTTTTTCACAGTTTTGTGTAAAGTGCCAGAGGAAGTTCTCTTAAAGAAGAGGTTCTCAAACTGTGGGTGAGGGTCCAAAAAAGGGGCACAGAGTGTTTCAGAGCAGTTTGCTTGGTTTTGTATTAGGTAGATCATTTTGACTTGGTTCTTTTGTAAGTAGCTCGTATGATGAAAAAGTGTGAACACCCCTGGTCTAAAGGAATGATCCACGAGACACAAATGTTCAAATCATTTCAGATTGACACATAAAGATTTTGTCACTTTAGACTCACAACGGGAAGAGAAAGAACAACTTTTAGTGTTACTGTTACTTCAATAAAAATATTACTCAAAAGGGAGTCTGAATGTTCATCAAAATATCAAACACTTTTCATAAATTCTTTAGTATCACTTTAAAGTAAAATTCATGTTTGTAGCTAATCATATATTCTCTCAAATTTTAAATCAGCAAAACAATTTGGAATGGATTGTGTTTTTTTGCTTGCAGAACAGAGTACAAAATGAAGTCTTTATACAGGGAATCCACAGACATAAATCAAAACTTATGAAGGACTAAAGCGCCCACTGGTGGTGAGTACATGCACTGCAACTTCTCTTCTCTTCTTTTTCCTCTCCATTCTCTCTTTCGCTCTCCTCCACAGGGTTTGATCAAATACATAAATGCAAAAATACTAAAAAGGTACTAAAACAAAAAACAAAACAAAACAAAAAACAATAGATATAGAAAGAAGAGTACCGCCCTCTCTCTTTCCTTCCATTCTTTTTATTCGTATATTCCTCTTCTCCCACATGTCTCAGCCCTCCCTCATCTTCCTTTCTCTCTCTCTCTCCCTTTTTCTCTCATCTCTCTACTCTCTGCCCCCTCTCTCTCCCCTCTTTATCTGCCTCTCTCTTCTTCTCTCTGTCTCTCTTCCTCTCGCTTTCTCCCACCACCTCTGCTCCCCCCCTCCTCCCACTCTCTCTCTCTGTCTTCTTCTCCTCCCCCTCTCTTCCTTCTCTCTGCTCTCTTTTTCTCTCCCCCTTCCTTCCTGTCTCTCTTTCTACTCTCTTCCCCTCTCTCTTTCTCTGACTCTTTATCTCTCCACCCACTGTTCCCTCTCCTCTCTTCCCTCTCTCTCTCCTCACCTTCCTCCTCTCTCTCACTTCCTCCGTCCCCCTCTCTTTTCCTCCTCTTCACTCACGTGTTTTCCTGTGTTACACTTCTCTCTGTCACAACACCCACACAGTAAAAACTGTAGGGTTAAAATTTCAGGATAAAATATTTCAGAGTTGTTTTAACTCAAAAAGTGTTATTTGAACTATTTGAAAGTTAACCAAAGGTTCGAGTTGATATGGTGTAATTTAAATTACACTTTATAGTCTGTAGTAACTACTTCCCAAAATGTTAAATGAACTAAAATAAAGTGTAAAAATAAAACACTGTGTGTTGTTTCGCTAAATCAGGATAACTCTACAAAGTGTTTTCTGTTTACTCTCAAAATGTTAATATAACTCTGAGGGGTGTAACGGTATTCATGCCGAACCGTTTCAGTACAGGACATTTGGTTTGGTGCAGGACTGTGCACGAGTGAATTTGCACAATTTGTGTGTGTTTACATCCTGCCACTACAGGTGTAGCTACAGAGGCTTGGCTCTTTAATATTCACAAGGGAAATGGTCCACGATTGGGGCAGTGTTTCCTGCAGCGCTTTATAGTTAGTGGAGCCGCCTTGACAACAACTGCCCCCCACCATGACTACGTCACTCTGAACCACGTGAATCCTTACAAAACTCCAGTTGTCGCGCAATGGTCCTCACAGCACGGAATCTCCCCCCCACTGACATTGTAACAGTGTCTGCACTTACTGCAGACAATGTGTTGTTTTTTTCTGGCCAAAAATCTGAAGATTGAGTAAAAGTTCATGTTAGAACTGTTAGTGCTGCACTTTACTTTTTGCAAAGTTTTGTTTACTGTTTACAAGGAATTTTTTTTTTTTTTTTATAATATTTCATACATTTGTTGCTTATTCGAGAATATTTTATTTGACTTAGTATTACCAAGCATCACTTTGCATTTATTTTATTTTCCCGTTTGTATAATGTTAAAACTAATTGTTAACAACAAGCAAATGGTTTTGCATTTTGTTCCCATACTGAACCGAAAATGAACCGAACTGTGACCTTAAACCTGAGCTACATACCGAACTGTGATTTTTGTACCCTTACACTCACACCTTACTCTAATAATTCTGATTTCAGGGGAACTTTGGTCCAGTGTTACTTAATTAACATTTCCAAAAATATTAAATTAACTCTAGAACAGATTCTACTCATATAAACCTTGGAAAATGTTCAAACTGATTCTGTGAGAGTCTGTTTTAACGCTGCACGTTTTGCTGTGCACATGAGTAAAAACAAACAGACCCTCCCTCACTTTCCTCCCCCTCTTTCCTGCAGTGACACCGGAGCAGATAAGCTGAAGAGGAATCCTTTAGTGTTCCTGGAAAGTTCCATTTCCACATTTTGTCCACCAGGGGGCGAACTCCAAACTGCTCCATGATTCCTATCTGCCTGTATACTAGTATAATATTCCCAGACAAATAAAGCTGCACTATGTAACTTTTCGGGTAAGGGCCATATCCCCGTCTCCATGGAGATTCTTCACCTAAAATAAATCAAAAAGTGACTCTACTAAGGCCTTGGTACAGGTCTTGGTTTATGGCTTGACCGGTCACTCTCATTCAAGACTAACTGTATTTACTCCCATTCAGATCCTCTTACAGTTTACGTTACGCAGATCAGATATTTTTATTTTATATTTTATTTTTTGGCCTATGAGTCAAAAAACAAATAGGAAAACACTCATTTAAATCTAAAGGTCCTTCTGATTGAAACGATCTTCTCTCATCGATTTGAGCATCAACTTCTGTCCCTTCATTTAAAAATGCTCTGGTGCAATATTTACAAAACCCGTGTCATTGATTTTGAAAGATTTGCTAAAAGATAAAACCTCAGCTTTTTCAGTTCTGTTCAAAAATGTAGTGGAGTAAAAAGTACAGATATGTGCTCTTAAATGTAGTGAAATAAAAGTAAAAAGTATCCATATTCAAATCTACTTATATAAGGTACAGATCTCTAAAACGCTACTTTTACTTTGTTACCTTCCACCACTGCCTCTCTCCACAGATCTAACCTGTAACCCAGAGATATATAGATAGTCTAAGGTTATGTTTACACTGAAACGAATCACCGTATCATCGTATCGGAAACGATTTGTGTCCAGACATGTCGTTTCTGTATCCGCAAGTCTTCCCTATCCACACAGCTTTGAGCGTATTTGTTTACGTTTTACAGAAATGAAACTTAAAACCACATGGCTCAATTGCATAAACTAAGTGCTCAAAGAACAGCTCGCTATTGTGCACTGATACGGTTCAGTTTCTGTCGGACTAAAAGGACACGACTCAGTGGAATATGAGTGTTCTTTCTGTGACAGAGGGGTGTTCTGCTGATGGTGAGTCTGTTCTGTGTTTGTGTCGCGTTGAAGATGGTTCATGTTAAACTTTTCAGAGATTATAGGTCTGCAGGTCGTACACACAGGCCGCTTATATGAACTGATACTGTGCCGGATCAGATCTGCACTCAAATGAAATCATGGGAACTGGCAGCTCCAGATTGTTTCGTCTCTGGAGCCGTTTTCAATCGGATTAGTGGGAAAGAACACTGCATCCATAACGAAAACGACTCGTGGTTTAACGGCGTACTTCGGGACATTCCAGGTAAAGCAGTAGCGTTTTCTTGGGGACAATCAGGTAGCAGACTCTCATCTAGAAAAGTTATGTATTAGACCTTTAATTTAATCTGTAAAACACAATACAATACTAAGAATTAGGGCCTGACAGATATGGATTTTTTAATTAAATTTTTTTTTTTTTGCGTCTGATATGATACCGATAAAATGTGAGTTGGACATGCTGATAGTCGATAAAAGCCCTTATATTTAGTGATGTAAAAATGTGATTAGAAAACTTATAAAACTGGCTCTACTGGATTTTAAATTGGGTTTGTTTAGGCTACATTTATTGTTATTTTGCCTCTTTATTAGTCTGATTCATCAGCTGGTTTCACTTCATAGAAACTGTCAGACCTCTCAGCTTTAGGATTCATTTGCTCGATGGCAGGTGGGTACTTTTTTGTTTAACCAATCACTGCTATTTGGTCGTGATAAACTAAGTAAACGCAATGTAAATATAAGTAAACTACCACTATCAGTCTTTCGCAGTGAATGCGTGCACGCCGTGGTAATTAATCAAATGCGTAAATGCCGATCATTCACACCTCCAGTCACAGCTCATTTCCATATCAGTGCAGGTTCAGTAACATGTGTACAGACACTATAGTCACTTTACACTTGGCCAATGTAAGAGAAACCAGGTTGTTTATGTGTGGGAGCTACAGCAGCAAAGTGTTAACCAATGAGAAAGAATGAAAAGTAACTTCAAAATGACACATTTGTAACACTCAGCGCTCACACAGGCTCCGCTCAGATCACAAGTCTGCACAAACAAGTGTCCTTTTAATCCTGGCTCCAAACAATCATCTGTAAATAGAATATAATCCAGGATGTTGACAGCAGCTGCAGGTCACAGATACAGATAAATTACACTGCAGATAAATACTGCGGCGCCACATATCAGGACATTTATCTGTCTGCAAATTGGATTAAATGGACATAATATAGAGCTGGGATCTCCAACCTTTTGCGTCCAGTCAGCTACCTTTACAAAATGAAAAAGCCAGGGAGCTACTCGTTTTAGCAGTTGCAAGAAATTGATTCGATTTAAGAAGGCAAGCCTTAGATGAACAGTTAGAAACCTTTAAAATATGAAATCATTATTCATTTATTAGTGCACAAAGTTCATAATATGTTCATAATGTTCACAATACGTATAATTCAGAAATCCTTTGATGAGCTACTTGTGAGGAGGTTTGGAGCTACTGGTAACTCTCGAGCTACAGGTTGGAAACCCCTGACACAGAGAGTGTAAGCTTTATATTGTGGTATAACATGACCACGTGGACTATTGGCTCATATCGGCAAGATTTAGGCCGATATGTCTCCAAGTGCCCATATCGGCCAATAATATCGGCCAACCGATATATCATTTGGGTCCTACTAAGAACATGTGTGTCTTAAATGTGTGCTGTGTAACTTGTCTGCTGGAGGGTCCGTCACCTGCTTGTCGCCATGGCAATGTGCCTAAAATGTTCCACAGTATGACCATAAACTTAAGAATCTCCATGGAGACTTGCACCCCAAATTACAGGTTAGATCTGTGGAGAGGCGACCCCACTCACAGTAAGACCTGATGCTTTTTAATAGGGTTGTCCCAATCCGATCACTTGACTGTGGACTCGATCCGGACTCGGGCGTTATATTCCGACTGGGTGTTGTATAAATAATATATGTATATAATACACAGTGCACACAGCATACAACTTATTTTTTTTATTTTTTTTATCTGAGGCGCAGGATTTGCTCAGGGACGTCCAGTTAGCGCGTCTGTCTGTCCCAGCGCCTTCTGTACTAGAGATGCACTTGCGCTGGAACTTTTGGGCCGTGCCGTGCTCGAGCGCTGTTGCTTGTGGTTCTGTGGCCCATGTTCACACCTCTGCGGCTGATGGCGTCATCGTACAGCGCTGTTTGTTTGCATGTTGCACAGCGGAGCTGGCGCTTTTGGCAGGGAGGGTGGAAACAGGGACATGAAGTGTCTATTGAGCGGTGGGACTGATGTTGCGGTGTGCACTCTGCTGTGGGTTTGTGGATGTGGTGGCGGTGCAGGGAGTGGGGGCGGCCGGGGAGAGAGGCTGTGGGGCTTCTGTCATCTCGTTTTTAATTGGTAAGATTTTGTATTATTTGGATTTCATAGACGAGCCTAAATGTTTAAAACATAATGCACATGCAAACATATAATATCAAATGTACAAACTGTAGATTGTGCAGAGTCGAGTCTCAGGTCTGATCTGATTCTGGTCTGGTTCCTGTTTTATTCAGTTCATTAAGTTTACTAAGTTACACATTCCAAGACCAGACTGTGGTAAAAGTCAAGATTTTCAGCAATGATGGTTCATGGTTAGAAAAGTTAATAAAATTAAAGTTTTGGATATTTGATTTTTCACAGTAAATTCAGCCCAAATACTACACTTTGAAATCAGTACAATCTGATCTCCCCCCACACACACATCCTGGATCTTATTCTTTGCTCTTAGTTCATTTCATAATGTTTTATAGAAGTATTGGATCCGGATTTGGTATCGGAGATACTCAAAATCAAATGACTTGGACTCGAACTCAGGGGCAAAAAAAATGTGATCGGGACATCCCTACTTTTTTAGATATTTTTGAGATAGAAATAACTAGGGATGTAACAATATCCACATCTGTCGATACGATATTATCATGATATGCATCTCACGGTACGATATTTATTGCGATATTTTGGAGAGGCTGATATAATTGTAGATAGAACACTTTTTTGCTTTTAAAATACCCTGACAAGATTTTGGTGTGAATTATTTCCATCATAATCCCAAGAATTCAAGTAAAACATATTTCTTCATGTTGTCTGTGCTGAAATGAATCATGGGATATGTAGTTCCCCATGTTTATTCACTATTGCAGCTGTAAAACAACGTATTTAAGAAAAGGAACTCGTGATTCGATATATTGCGACAGTCCACGATATTATTGTGAGACATTTGACGGTATGATCACGATATTTTGGTTATTGTTACATTCCTAAAAATAACCTAGAATCTGTAGTTAAATAAATGTTAGGCAGATTAGTTTAAAGGTGCATTGTTTAACTTTCTGAGAGTGAACGGTGTCACCCCTCCACAGATCTGACCTGTAGCTTGGTCTTGTTTGGTGTCCATGAAGATAGAAACTGCAAAACACTCCAGACGAAGCAATAACATCGTCACAGAGAAAAACCCTCCAGCAGAAAAGTTACGCAACGCTGTAACTGTTTGCAACACGCTATGAACATACAACGACATCGTACAACCGAAGCCAAGTTCAATGCACAAAATCTCCGAATCATGACCCAAAAAATGCAACGGAATCCGCCCGTACCTGAGTCTTTCCTCTCGCCAACGTCCCGAAAGGAAAGATACAAAAAAAGACTGATTTTATCCAATTGAAAAGCGCGTTCAGACACCATCGTAACACGCCCATCCTCCGTCCAGAATCTCCTCACGTGCTCCACCTCGTCCTTCAGAGATCTCGGACCAAACGGGGCTAAAATTCGAGATAAGAAACGAAGAACTGCCTGAATTTTGAAGCATCCGAATCGCGATAAGACAAGGTTTCAGTCCGGTTTGAATTCTAAATGTTGAGTCTTGTCTGTGTTGCGACATAAGGGACACTTTGCGGAGAGGAGGAGGAGGAGGAGGAGGAGGAGAAGAGGAGGGGTGGATAAAGTCACTTAGTCTGATGGGAAAAAGGAGGGGCCATGATTTAATATAGAAATGAAGTAGAGGGCGTCTGGAGCGGGCTGGTGCAGTAATATGACAAAATATAGAGACGCAGATGGAGTGAGGCTGTGGTTACAACTGACGTAAAGGTAGTTTTAGTACATTTGTCCTCGCCTGGATTTTTTTTCTTAATTGTGTTATTAAAACTCCCACTTTTACCTCCTAATGAAGTGTTGTACATCCTTTTTTCTCAGTACAACCTGTAAATTCACAATCTGCTGCTGGAGTTGTGTCATATGGTTGTAATAAAAACTAGAGGACCAGAAATACAAAAAAAATTAAAAATTAACACTGTCATACAAAACACACAGCAAATATGTATAAACATAAAAATGCTTAATCCTCGGGCCTTAGCTACAAAAGTGCAAAATATCACGTCAGTAAATAAACTAAAAATCTCCTTATTGCCTCAAAACAAAACATCCATCCATCCATTTTCTTCCGCCTATCCGGGGCCGGGTCGCTGGGGCAGCAGTCTAAGCAGGGACTCCCAGACTTCCTTCACCCCAGACACGTCCTCCAGCTCCTCTGGGGGAAACCCGAGGTGTTCCCAGGCCAGCCGAGAGACATAGTCCCTCCAGCGTGTCCTGGGTCTTCCCCGGGGCCTCCTCCCAGTGGGACATGCCCAGAACACCTCCTGAGGGAGGCGCCCAGGAGGCATCCGGAACAGATGCCCGAGCCACCTCAACTGGCTCCTCTCGACGTGGAGGAGCAGCAGCTCTACTCCAAGCTCCTCCCGTGTGACTGAGCTCCTCACCCTATCTCTAAGGGAGCGCCCAGCCACCCAGCGGAGGAAACTCATTTCGAGCGCTTGTATCCGCGATCTTGTCCTTTCGGTCATTACCCAGAGCTCATGACCACAGGTGAGAGTAGGAACGAAGACTGACCGGTAAATCGAGAGCTTCGCCTTTCGACTCAGCTCCTCTTCACCACAACGGTCCGATACAGAGACCGCATCACTGCAGACGTTCCCCCGATCCACCTGTCAATCTCACGTTCCGTCCTTCCCTCACTCTTGAACAAGACCCCGACATACTTGAACTCCTCCACTTGAGGCAAAGAAAACAAAACAAACAGTCATGTCAGTCATGGAAACAGCTGGTGTCAGGTCCAGGACACAGAGACACATCACTTCCTGTATTTCCATGGGGTTTATTACATTTGGATTTGTACATTTTGACTGAAATAAACCTTTTAAATAAAAATACCAAGGGATAAGGGCATAATGACGCAGACCAAGATGCGTCATTTGCCATTTACCGTATACAATACCATCGATCTGGAAGTGTTAATACGTCCATTTTAATCATCAAAACAGTGAATACTGGAGCCAGAACATGAACAACTTACTTGTTTTAAGGAGGAGATTGAGAAGGAGAAGGACGAGGTTTTTGGCCGTGGTGTTTTGTGGGGCGGCGGCAGCAATGTGGAGACATAGCCAAGAGTAGTGGGATAGTGATGTGCTTCGTTTCAGTGACACGGAGTTCATTAACAATTTTCGCATGACGAGAAGAATGTTTGTGTACATTTGTGGCTTGTTGATAACGTGTAGGTCGGATGAATGCGCCTTGGCCGTTCAGACTGAAGTCACATGTCAAAAGATCAAATATGTATCAGTTTCAGGAGCACATATCCAAGTGTCCCACATTTGAAAAAATCTGATCTGTGTCATTCAGACTGTCATTAAAAGATCAGATACAGGTCACATAGGGGCCAAAAAATCAGATTTGGGTCACTTCAGGCTGCAGTCTGAACGTAGCCTAAATGTCTTCCTGGTTTGTGACGTAAGCGTGAATAGAGCCTGTACTCTGTGAATAAACAAAAACGAAAGTGAAAGTGAAACTTATAAAATATGTTAAATATGTTGTTTTTGGAGAATATAGTCTTTTCAAAACAATAAAAAGTAAAAAGGTGAAGTCAGATACCCTCTGGCTCTGCTCCTGTCTGCTCCTCTGGCTCTGCACCTGTCTGCTCCTGTCTGCTCCTGTCTGTTTCACATGTACGTTCATATTCAAAGGCTAATTACCGTCCAGGGACAAGAGCAAAAGCCGCTTTGACCTTCTACAACAATTCGATTTCCTTCAATTGTCATCTCTGATTTCAACGCCAGAATCTACCGCTGCAAAACTACCCACGTGTATGTACAGCACTCCATTTCGATACTGAGGAACAGACTCGATACTCAATACTCGATACTACCGATACCAGACAACAGACAATGTGATTTTCAACATTAAATGGCAGTACTTTCTTTTCTTTTTCCATGTGGCCTTATATTTAGTTTCAATACTAGTTTTAGTATCAATTCCATATCTGATAGTGACGGGACTAAACCAGAATCAAACCCTCGACATTTTGAGGCTGTGAACACGTTTGTCATTCGTGGAGATAAAATAAAACCAAAAAAACAAATCTATATGACATTAAACAGCTCTACTGTACATTTATTCAATTCCAAGTGGTTTTATAGCTCAAAAATACCTAGAAAAACAGACATTCTGATTGTGAGCGGGGTCGCCTCTCCACAGATCTGACCTGTAACTTGGTCTGGTTTGGTCTCCATGAAAATAGAAAGGTTTAATGCCATACTGTGAAACATTCCAGACAAAGCAATAACATCTGCATGGAGGAAAGTGTTTGAGGGATACTCCACCAGAAAAACAAAACAAAAAAAACGTTACACAATACACGTTTAAAATCTCAAATTGTTCACTTTAAGGAATGTTGGCTGGATTTAGATTTTTAATATGAACTTGTTGTAAACATGTTCAAATCAAATGTAACCTTTAGTGATAACATTTACAATGCTGATTTATTCTTAGCTACAAAAACAATGTTGCTCATGTTATAATTTGGTGTTTTGGTTCAACACGATTATCCAATCAGAAAGCAGAATGAGTCTCACACAGTTTCAATGCTGAAATCCAGTTGGTTTAAACCGAAAATGTCTCTCTCTGATCTGAATGGTCTCTACCTAAACCTCAGAACCTGCACAAGTCCTGAGTCAGTGCTAGTGCAGCCTCTGCAGCTCAGGGAGGGAATTCTGGAGGTTCTGAGCTTCACATGAGGCCTGAACATGAACTGAGAATGAGACAAATGCAGGACGTGTCTCTATCTGCAGGTGAAGACTCTGGAGACACAGGGTCAGTTGTGATTCTTTCCTCCTCCTCCCTCTTCTCTCTCTCTATTCCTCTCTCTATCCTCTCTCTCTGTCCTCTTTTTTACTCTCACTGTCATCCTTCTCTCCTCCCTAACTCTCTCTCTCTATCCACTCTCTCTCTCTCTCTCTGTGTCACTCTATCCTCTTTCTTTCTCTGGCTCTCTCTCAATCCTCCCTCTCTGTCCTCTTTTTCACTCTCCGTCGTCTTTCTCTCCTCCCTAACTCTTTCTCTCTATCTGCTCTCTCTTTCTCTATCCACTCTCTCTCTATGCTCTCTCTGTCACTCTCTATGTTCTCTCTCTCTTTCCTCTTTCTCTCTCTCTATCATCTCTCTCTCTATCTCTCTCGCTATCCTCTCTCTATCTCTCTCAATCCTCCCTCTCTGTCCTCTTTCACTCTCTGTCGTCTTTCTCTCCTCCCTAACTCTTTCTCTCTATCCTCTCTCTCTTTCTCTATCCACTCTCTCTCTCTGCCTCTCTCTCTTTCCTCTTGCTCTCTCTCTATCCTCTCTCTCTGTCTGTCTCTTTCTATTCTCTCTGTGTCTCTCTCTCTATCCTCTCTCTCTCCTCTCTCTCTCTTTATCTTCTTTCTCACTCTCTTTGTAGTCTTTCTCTCCTCTCTCTTTCTCTGTCCCCTCTCTCTCTTTCTATTTCTCTCTCTCTCTGTATACTGTCTCTCTCTGTCCTCTCTCTTGTTCTCTCTGTCGTCTTTCTCCTCCCTACCCCCCCTCTCTTTCTCTATCCTCTCTGTCTTCTCTCCCGCTCTCTTTGTAGTTTTTTTCACCTCCCTTTCTCTCTATCCTTTTGCTCACTCTCTCTGTCTTCTTTCTCTCCTCCCTACCTCTCTATCCGCTCTCTCTTTGTCCTCTCTCTCACTCTGTCATCATTCTCTCCTTCCTCCGTCTCTCTCTCTCTCTATCTATCCTCCCTCTCATTCTCTCTGTAGTCTTTCTCTCGCTCTTTCTTTCTCCTCTCTCTTTCTATCCTCTCTCACTCTCTGTAGTTTCTCTCTCTCTCTTTTTATCCTGTCTCACTCTCTGTCTCACACTGTTTCTCTCTCTATCCTCTCGCTCTCTCTCTATCCTCTCTCTTGCTCTCTCTGTCATTTTTCTCTCTTCCCTCTCTCTCCGTCTTCTCTCTCTCTCTGTTCGCCTCTCTCCACCCCTTCCTCCCTTCCCTCTCTTCCTTCTCTCTCTATTCCCTTTCTTTTCTCTCTCTCTCTCTCCCTCCTCTCTCTCCACCCCCCTTTTCTCCACTCCCTCCCTTCCTCTCTCTCTCTTCTCTCTCTCTTCTCTCTCTTGGAATTAAGCGGTTCGTCTCGTTTCTCAAATTGTTGTTGATGAATTGAAGTTGATGTTTGTGGAGCCGCAGCTGTTGCTCCGCTCCGGACGCAGACCTCACCCTTCACCCCCCGTTTCCCCGGCAACCGCAGCGCTCCCAGCACTGCAAAAAAATACACATCTAAACACACAGGTGCAGAGACAGACCATTTATCTGGCTTACTTAGATTCAGTGCTATTGCTTTGCCTAGAATGTCCCATAGTGTGGCTTTAAACTCTATCTCCAGAGATGAGAGGTGACCCCATTCGCAAAAATAATGCAGATTTTTTAAGGTCCAGAAAAGTTACACAGCGCCTCTTTAAATATCTTGAATGGCATCAGCAGTATACTAGCCTTAAAGTTAAATAATCTACTCCCTAAAACTAAAGAGTTGTAGTTAAAATTACAGAATAATATTTACTTGCAACTGATTTTAAAGACGGGACATGATGCAAAATTTTTCTCTGAGCTTCATACTAGTGATGTAACAAAAACAGAAATATCGTGATTTTGCATCATTCCTCTGCTTTAATGCCTTGTTTTATAGTAGCAACAGCAAATAAACATCGGGAACTACATCTCCCATGATTCATTTCAGTGCAACATGAAGAAATATGGTTTCTACTTGAATTCTTGGGATTATGATGGAAATAATTCACACCAAAATCTTGTCAGGGTATTTTAAAAGCAAAAAAAGTGTCCTATCTAGAATTCGATTAGCCTTATCGCAATAAATATTGTACCATGAGATGCATATCGTGATAATATCGCACCGCAGATTTGGGTATTGTGATAATATTGTGTCAAGAGATTTGAATACCGTGAAAATATCGTACCGCAAGATTTGGATATCGCGATAACATACTGTGAGATGCATATCGTGAAAACATTGTGCTGCAAATTTGGATATCGTGATAATATCGTTCTGTGAGATGCATATTGTGATAACATCGTACCATGAGATTTGGATATCGTGATAATATTGTACCAAGAGATTTGGATATCATGATAATATCTGGATATCATGATAATATCGTACCGTGAGATGCATATCATGCTAATATCGTACAGAGAGATTTGGATATCGTGATAATATCGTACTGTGAGATGCATATTTTGATAACATCGTACCGCAAGATGTTGATATTGTGATAATATTGTACCGCAAGATTTGGTTATCATGATAATATCGTACTGTGAGATGCAAATCATGATAATATCGTACCACGAGATTTGGATATTGTTACGTCTTACTTTCTACTGTTATAGCTGTTATAATGTTGTTCCCTCATCAAAAACACGTCTGAAGAGATTTTAGATGTCATGGTGTTGTTCAAACCTTCTTTGCGGTAAGATTCTGTACAAGACTCCGCCAACAAGTCTACGTCGACCATGCTCCCACACGACAACACTTCATAAATACTCCAAAACACAATACAAAACTGTACACAGCAACTTGACAAACTGATGCGACGTGCGGCAGTTTCATTAGTGGGATTGTGTTGTGATAGTGCTCTGAAAGGGGAGTGACTTAGCGCAGAGAGCAACGCGAGGGGAGTGTTCACGAATGTCAAAAATCAAAATTAAACTGATAAAACATTGTTTTCTTGGTGAATACAGCATTTCCAAAACAATAAAAGGTAACATGGTGATCTAAATGTTCTGTTACAGTAAATTCTAAGGGTGTAGTGGTGCATGTTTTTGTGCCGAACCGTATCAGTATGAGATGTTTGTTACGGTGCAGGGCTGTGCAAGAGTGAGTTCGCGCAATTTGTGTGTGTTTATATTCCTCCACTACATGTGCATGTAAACAGAGGCTTGGTTGTTTAATATTCACGAGGAACATGTCAGTGATTGGGGCAGTGTTTCCCGCAGCGCTTTATAGTTAGGACGGCCACCTTGACAACAATTGCCCCCCACCTTTACTACGTGAATCCTCACAAAACTACAGTTGTCGCGCCACGGTCCTGACTTTCGTCTTTCGCCAGTACGGAATCACTGCTCCCTACATACCCCCGACCTCTGTCCCTAGTGAAAGTGTATTTTCAACCACTAAGGACATTGTAACTGCCAATTGTTGTTGTTTGATGGCCAAAAATCTGAAGATTGAGTAAAAGTTAGTGCTGCACTTTATTTTTTGAAAAGTTTTGTTTACTGTTTACAAGGAATTTATTCTTTTTGATAATATTTCAAACGTGTTGCTTATTTGAGAATATTTGATTTAACTCATTAATATTACCAAGCAGCACTTTGCCTTTATTTTATTTTCTATTTTTTTTATAATGTTGAAACAAATTGTTGGTTTAATAAACACACACATAAACAACAAGAAAATGGTTTTGCATTTCTGTACCGAAAATGAACCGAACCGTGACCTCAAAACCGAAGTGCGTACTGAACTGTGATTTTTGTGTACTGTTACCCCAGAGAAGTCAAATCCCTGTCTTTAATTAAATGTTCTTTTTTGCAGTGTGACTATTGTAATGTCAGAGAGGAAGTGCGCACTCTTTGAAAACTGCAGGACTCGATTCAGTGGGAAAGAAACTGTCATTGACCAAATTTGGGCAAATTCACTGAACAGTAAAGCGCATGTGTGTTTTGTTAAATCTATATCATTTCTACCTTAAATTTAATTTTCAAACAACTGTTGTGTTAATAGGAAAATCAGGACACAAATGCTATTGATTGTGTGTGCATGTATGTGTATGTGTGTGTGTGTGTGTCAGTAGGGGAGAGAGAGT
This sequence comes from Boleophthalmus pectinirostris, assembly GCF_026225935.1. Classification (NCBI taxonomy): domain Eukaryota; kingdom Metazoa; phylum Chordata; class Actinopteri; order Gobiiformes; family Gobiidae; genus Boleophthalmus; species Boleophthalmus pectinirostris. The sequence goes on along the minus strand of NW_026570970.1, from coordinate 35,185,080 downwards.
GCATCTGTCTGAGGTTTTATTATGACTGAGTCTCAGGTGCTCAGGGTCAAAGACAAATTTTTACAACCGCTTTTCGATGACTCACTTTGCTCAGCGTCTCTGTATCGTCTTAAACTTTGCCAGATTTCAACAGGAAACACGTCCTATAAATGAACTACAGCTTTAACAAAAGACTGACCCTGTGTCTCCAGAGTCTTCACCTGCAGACAGAGACACGTCCAAGTTTGTCTCACTCTCAGTTTCTGGACAGGACTCCAGAGGCTGCACTAGCACTGAGTCTCTGGTGCACGTGCTGAGGTTTAGGTAAAGATGATTATTTTATTATTCATGTATTTGGGGCAATTAAGAGATTTATATTATTTTACAGTGGAACATATAGCATTAGTGAAATCATAATAAAAATAACCATAACAAAAAATTGGCCCAAAAAAGAGTGGGAGGAAAAAAAACGTATTTAATCCCACCCCCACTCTTCTAATCTAACACAATGAGCTTTCTTTTTCATTTTTTAGACATTTTACGTTATATTTTTTGGATGATAAATCGCACTTTTTTTCATGGTTTGGGTTGTCCTGTGACTTATACGCTGCAGGAGTATAAGTCACTACTTGCTGTCCTGCTACAAGTCGTGAAATCTGCAGCCAAAAACGGTAATCGAGCAGCAGAAAGAAAGTTTGGAGTCAGCGAGAAACTTGTGACACCGGGAGGAAGCACCATGAAACTTTCCTGAAGTCACTGGATGGATGGACAAAGTCTGGACTTCAGTGACACTGAAACCATCCTGTCGGGATTCAGAAAGGCCCGAATAATTCTAACTGGAACTGATGCTGAATCTGACGACAGCGACACAGAAGAGGAAGTGGCGCTCTGTTTACCTCCGGTGGTCGAGGAGTTGTTCAGAAATGACACCGAGGATGAAGAACTGAATGGATTTAGTGATTTGGAGTGAGATGGAGAGTTTGGTAAACTTGTTCTGTTCTGTTGTTTATGTTATATTTTATCTGAAGAACTGTTCATATGTGACGTTAACAGTCTGTTGTTCTCTCTTCTGTTGTTATTACTACAACTTGACTTTCAACAGGAAATGTTGGTTCCTGGGCTCTGACTTTATAAAATAAATTTCCCCCAATAAGTGCGACGTATAGTCTGGAGTGATTATATATGTTTTTTTTTTCTTCATTAAGTAAGTAAGTAAGTCTTTATTTATATAGTGCTTTTCACAGACATTTTCTGTCCCCAAAGTCGCTTTACAGAGCATTATTCAGCATTATTCATTCACTCTAAACCTGGTGATGGTAAACTACTATTGTAGCCACAGCTGCCCTGGGGCAGACTGACAGAAGCGCGGCTGCCATGCCAATTGGCACCATCGGTCCCTCCGACCACCACCATCACTCACACACACCACTTTCATACTAGGCAATGTGGGTGAAGTGTCTTGCCTAAGGACACAATGATTGAATTGATTGCATTTAACTGACCTTCACTATCAACTGTTCTGACCTGGAGCATGTTTTGGGTTGATGGTGGAAACTGGAGCACCCGGAGGAAACCCATCCAGACACGGGGTGAAAACATGCAAACTGCACACAGAAAGGCCCGAGGGACCCGGGGATCGAACCCAGAACCTTCTTGCTGTGAGACATGAGTGGTAGCCACTCAGCCACCGAAAAAATTACACATTTTTTGGCTGGAGTGACTCTGGAGTGATTTATAATCCGAAAAATACACTAATCTTTATGAAACACTTACAAGTGTGCACAAAGAGTCACTGTTATGCTTGGTAACATGACTTTCATGATATTGCAATAATACATAAACATATCAACAATGGTAAGGTTAAAGGCACCAACAATGATAACAAACTGCAGATGTGGTAACAGTAATGGTAAAAAAAAAAAACAACAACAAGCATAAAGCAGCTCTACAGAAGGAAGTATTGTTCTAATATTAAGACCCACTCTCTATAAACTGTGACCAGACCTTATGTTTGTATAAGTTGTGTAACAACTTGAATTTATGGTTATTTTGGCGTTTCTTGAGACGTGTACCCAGGCTGTTCCAGAGTTTTACACCACATATACGGCCTGTTTACATGAGAACACTTGCAGGTAAAAACAACACAATATTTTATCGGAAGTGTCTTTCATTTAGAGGGAGACGGCGTTTTTTGGAGCTTTAAAAATGCAAAAATCTGAAACCATCCTCCAGAGTGGAAAAGCTGAATACGCTCTGCAGTACCGTTTCCGCCTAGACTGCCCAGATCTGCTTACGTCGCGTACGTGTTTACGTGACAAACATACAGTACACAGAAACAAACATGTCAGATAATTTCCTTCAAGTTGCTCTGGCAGCTCTAATAAACTTACAGGAGGCAAAACAACAAATGTACAGAATCTGCAGAGATACTATTAGTGAACAGAGGAGGATCTGCAATCACCTCTGTCAAATTCTGGATGCACCAGTTTGTCAGACGGATATGGACGAGACCTGGAGAACCAGTCGATGGTGGGACAACTTTGTGGAAGGAGTAGCTGATGAAAATGCGTGGCGTGAAAACTTCCGTATGTCCAAAGACGCCCTTAATGCTTTAAGTACAAACATACTCAATCAAATTCCACACACTTTTGCGTCACCGTATGCATGTACACTTCCTCCCCAAAACGCTCATCTAAACACAGAACAAAAAGAGAAGATGCGATGCCACTTTTGCGCCTTCTGTTCAGACCGCCATCATATAAACGTAGCCAAAGATACACAGAAACTTTTACAGGTAGTTCGAACAATGGGCAATTTGAAATTTCCGTACCCTCTAAAATGATGAGTTCTCTCTCTCATTTTGAACAAGCTTTGAAGATTACTTGGTAGTAAATTGTTGAATACTCTAAATAAAATTACCAGTGTTTATATTTTACAAGGTCAGGAATCATTAGGTGCTTGGACTGAATAAAAAGATTATGGCTGTGTTCTAAAAATCAAACTTTATGAATCATTCGCAAAGTTCATTTCTGTAATATAATCAAGGGATGAAGTGCACATTGGTGAGTGTTCCCCCTACACTTCAACACAGTATGTGAAATAACTGAGAACCAATGAACAGTAGAATGTGCGAAGGGCATTTGGATCAAGGTCATATTTCACTTTTTTTACTATAGCAACACTTTTGGACTTTTGGATTCTTACGCGTCAGAACCACAAACTCTATTCTTCTTCTTTTCCAAACAGAAAGTGCAATAAAACCCAACATATAACTGAATAAATTTTGCTCATTTAACCGTTAAAAACGTTTTCCATAAGGAGCCATGAGACCTGAGACTAGAACCAGCAACGTCCAGACCAAACTCACAATCACAAGTCCAACGAGTCTACTGAAGCCAATATATTTTTACACTTAACGGTCATACACAAATTGACTCATGTGGACGTTAATCCAAGTTATAATGTTGTTACTTCCTCAAAAACAGACCTGGAGTTGTGTTTTCTTTCATTCACACTCTTTATTTTGAGTCTGTACGTCTCCAAAGCTCAAAAATACTCGTTTCCACCTCGTGATGTTTTCAAGTTAGTTTCAAGCTCCTTTTACTTTTAATTCCCTTTAGTAAAGATTGTCAATTCCAAGGTTGACATTATCCAAACGATTCTAGTGAAGGTTTATGGAGTGATACTGTAACACCGCATGACATCACAAGGTGGAACAGAGTGTTTTCAGTTTGAGTTTCAGTCTAAATGTGCAGGGTTTGTGTGTTAAACGTGTGCGAATGAAACAAAAAATGAAACAATTCCAGGTCTGTTTGTGATGAATCCTTGCAGTTGAAGTTGCAAAAATTGTACTTCAAAACAACTACGTGTACTGCAATAAAACTACTTTTTTAAGAGTAAAGTAGACGTTTCGGATTTTCTCAAAAACAGTGAATCTACCGTCTCTCTCTCCGGTCTCCATCTGAAGTTACAACATCAACAAATTCCATAAACGTGACCTGTTTAGGAGAGAATTTAAAACTACAAACTGACTTCGGATCAGCTTTGACCTCTCCTGTGACCTTTAGATCATTTTCCAGCCGATTTTTCCCAAACCAACACAGCTCCAAACCGCTCCTACCTTCCATCGATCCATGTTTCACCGCTCGTTCATTGGAATCGTCTGTTTTCAAATGTCCAAACTCGGTGACAGTCCGGGCGCTCTCTGTGAAAGTGGAGCGCTCCAGCCCTCTTCCTCTGTACTTCCTCTGCATTGTTCTAAAACAGAGGAAACTGACGCCATTTTGGAAAAGCTGCGTCAGGGTTTGAGCAGGACACGGGGACAAACGGGGAGGAAAGCTGTTTATGTCGGAAAGAGGTGATACGGGGGACAAAATGGCGGGTGGTGTTATGGTGGAGTTGTGAGCAAAGGGTCAGAGGGAAGTCAGGAGTGTTTGGGTGGACGATACTTGAGATTATTTGATTCCCAATTTAACATTGTTTTCATTTTGGATATCTGCATTGCACTGATAAAAGTATAAAAACATGATCCTCTTTTTCACTTTCACAGTTCCCTTAGGACTCAGACTCGACTGCGTTTTGATTCGGTCTTGTCTTGGTCTAGAAGGCGCTCGGAGTCGGTCTTGAAGGTGTTTGGATTCAGTCTTGTCTTGGTCTTGAAGGCGTTTGGACTCGTTCTTGTCTTGGTCTTGAAGGTGCTCAGACTCAGTTTTGTCTCAGTCTTGAAGGCGTTCAGACTCTGTCTTGTCTCAAAGACACTTGGGCTCGGTCTTTTCTTGGTCTTGAATGCACTCGGACTCGGTCTTGTCTCAGTGGTGACGGTGCTCGGACTCGGTCTTGTCTTGGTCTTGAATGCGCTCGGACTCGGTCTTGTCTCGGTCTTGAATGTGCTGGGACTCGGTCTTGTCTCGGTCATAACAGTGCTCGGACTTGGTCTTGAAGGTGCTTGGACTTGGTCTTCAAGGGGCTTGGACTCGGTCTTGTCTCAGTCTTCAAGACGTTTGGACTCAGTCTTAAAGGCGATGGGCTTGGTCTTGTCTCGTTCTTGAAGGAGCTTGGACTCTGGCTTATCACTTTATAAAAACATTGATATATCTGTGCCAAAATAACTCTAGAATACAAATAAATGTAGAAAATGACAAAGATGGTCTTGATTTGGTCTCGATGGGCTGTGGTCTCGATTTTCTCTTGGTCTCGGCTTTTAAAAGTCTCGGTCTTGGCCGCCAGAGGTCTTAGTCTTGTCTTGGTCTCAGGACCCTGTGGTCTCGGACAGGTCTTGGTCTAGATTAGTGCGATTTTGACTACTCCAGAATCAGGGCTCTGCTCCATGAGACACTGACGTCATCCAAATATTACGTTATTATGTTTTCTTAATGCAACGATCTAAACACTATCTGAATGGTACTTTTAATGATAAAGTCGATCTTTCTGTAATGCAGGGGTGTATCTGCGTACTGCGTATTAGAACAGGAAACAGCTTTGTCACTTTGTTTTGTGGCGCATGCGAGCTCAGTATATACAGTCAGTGTACAGGAAGTACAGACGTATATCACAAGACCAAGTGAATGTTTGGTGAGATCATTTCATGTTTATATCTGCCTTTTGCCTTGTTTTTGGTTTTGGGTATGTTCTCTTGTCCAGTCATCTCTCTACATAGAAGCTCTACCCTCTCCTCACAGCTAAAGGATACCACAGCACAGTGAGCCAGACCTCTGTGGAGCTGCAATCCCCCACAATCCTCTTCATTTCAGTTACTGTCTGCTATTCTGACACTGACGTCTAATTGTCTGAGTAGCAGCATAAACGTTATTTGTTAAGTGTCATACTACTTCCACGTTTTTGTTTTCATTTTTCAAACATTCTGCTTTTCCGACATGAATAATATTAATGTGAAAGCCTGTTATACTTTGTGCTCCAATGTATCATAAGAGGCTAGGCTGGTGCAAGACAAATTCGCTACCATCACCGCGATATCAGCAGCGGTGAAACGGCATCATTACGGTTCCGAATGCAAGGACAGGTGCGCCCGTGTAGACTGTCAGGTGACCGCGGGCGAAAGGACCAAAGCAGAACTCCACGCTCTACGGGGCTAAACGCAGCTGAAGCCCGATCATACTTTGCGGACATCCACGAGCTTGAGGTTCTCTCAGGGGCGCTCCTAGATTCCAAGTCCTAGTCCAAGATTAGTCCTGGTTTAGACCTGGTGTAGTACTGGTTCAGTTCTGGTTTAGACATGGTTTAGTCCTGGTTCAGTCCTTGTTCATTTTTGATTTAGACCTGGTTTAGCCCTGGTTTAGTCGTGGTTTAGTTCTGGTTCAGCTCTGGTTTAATCCTAGTTCAGTCCTGGTTTAGTCCTAGCTTAGTCCTGGTTCAGTCCTGGTTTAGACCTGGTTTAGTCCTGATTCAGTCCTGGTTTAGTCGTGGTTCAGTTCTGGTTCAGCTCTGGTTTAGTCCTAGTTCAGTTCCTGGTTTAGTCCTAGCTTAGTCCTGGTTCAGTTCTGGTTTTGACCTGGTTCAGTCCTGGTTTAGTCCTAGTTTCGACCTAGTTTAGTCCTAGTCCTGGTTTAGTCCTGGTTTAGTCCTGGTTCAGTCCTGGTTTAGTCCTGGTTCAGTCCTGGTTTAGACCTGGTTTAGAACTGGTTCAGTCCATATACAGCACAAAAGTTCTGCATCTTGGCACATTTATTTTGAGGTGAGAGTAACTTAAAAGTACTGCAGTAGTAGTAGTAGTAGTAGCAGTAATATTGTGATGTAACGAATTACTTTGAAATTACACATGGCAGTATTGAAGTAACTTGTCCAACAGGGGTTATTACTCACATTTATTTGCAGTTCACATAAACATTTTGGACTCTGGTTTGTTTCTTCCAAGTGATCAAAAGCACCTCAGTCCAGTCCATGCGCCCTCTGCTGGCAACAATGTGCACCAAAATCAGGGACGAATGACTTTTACCGTGATCATTCATTCCAGGCAGAGAAGCAGCCATTGTTTCTGAGGAAATCAAAACAGGGGAGAGGACGGAGAGGAGGAGAGGAGAAGGAGAGAAGAGATGGGAGGAAGAGAGGAGGAATCCAAAATGTGCAGCAAAATGAAAAGTCGACTGTGCCCCCTGCTGGACATTAAACCAAGTACTACAAGTAGATCACACCATTTAAGACTTCATGTGACTTTTACTCACGTGACATTTGCACATTGTAGAATTCCTACAGTTTATGGTTCATATTTATGGAAGAGAATAGACGCATCAAGAATCTCGGACTTCCGGTCATCGCTCAATTCATACTGGGAAGGATTTTCCGAAAAAGTGAGCATCAAACCTCCATGTTTGTTTTCCCAGTGGGATGCGTTTATTGTCAAACTCGATCTTTTCAAGTCTTTTGAACCATATCACATTTGTTTCTGGTTCTGATATTGTCATATTTTAGTTTTGGGATTCGGACATCGTAATTGTGTGGTTGTTGGATCCTAACAGTGGAAAACGGCTAGAGAAATGTGTTTGCGAACTCCATAGATGCAAAAGGGAATCAGATGTGTGTGACTGCAAACCTCTGTTCAAATTGTTCCCCTTCCCAACGGAATTGAAAAATAGTGAAAGGTGAAGGCGATGGGCAGGATTGATCCACAGGAAGGATGAAAAATAGAACATTTGACTGCCTAAATCATCCTGAGTTTGCAGTGAACATTTTGTATGTGGAGCGACAACAAAGTAAAATCCCGATCCCTCACTCAACCTTGGTTACGAATTTAAAAAATCAAAGCCAAAGCAAAAGGCACCAGCTGTTCACCAAGAAACACCTTCCACTGCAAAGAGACCAAGACTTAATGTTGCTGTAAAACCACACGAACAAGAAAGTTCGAGCTCAGTCTGTTTGTCTTCTGCACCTCTCGCTTAACAAACGGGATCCCGCTTTGATGGCGCTCCACATACAAAATGTTCTCTGCAAACTCGGGATGATTTAGGCAGTCAAATGTTTCCTTTTTCATCCTTCCTGTGGATCAATCCTGCCCATCGCCTTCACCTTTCACTATTTTTCAGTTCCGTTGGGAAGGGAAACAGTTTGAATGGAGGTTTGCAGTCACACACATCTGATTCCCTTTTGCATTTATGGAGTTCGCAAACACATTTCTCGAGCTGTTTTCCACTGTTAGGATCCAACAACCACACAATTACGATGTCTGAATCCCAAAACTAAAATATGACAATATCAGAACCAGAAACAAAAGTGATATGATTCAAAAGACTTGAAAAGATCGACTTTGACAATAGACGCATCCCACTGGGAAAACAAACATGGAGGTTTGATGCTCACTTTTTCAGACAATCCTTCCCAGTATGAATTGCACAATGACCGGAAGTCTGAGATTCTTGATGCGTGTATTTGTTCCATCAGATTTAGAATTTAAAAAAAAACACTGATTGAATTTTAATTTTGAATTGTTTTTATTCTGGATTTTAGTTGCTGAAATTGTAAGTGTACTTTTTCAATACTTAAAAAAAAAATTCACCTTTAACTCTTCCAGACCAAAAGGCAGTTTTAGTACATTTGTCCTCGCCTGGATTTTTTAAATTTTATTTTGCTATTAAAACTCATAATTTTCCTCCCTAATGAAGTGTTATACATCCTTTTTTTTTTCAGTACAACCTGTTATTTCACAATCAGCTGCTGTTGTGTCATATGGCTGTAATAAAAGCTACAGGACCAGAAGTACAAATGAAAAAAAATAAATAAAATGAAAATAAAATTCACACTCTTTGGAGATATCTTCCAAAAATAGTAAATGTCCCAAACCTCTCCGCCCTCCATCTGAAATGTTGACATCATCAAAATCTAAAACGTGAACACGATCTGTTCCAGGTAAAAACAGACTTGGAGTTGTGTTTTGTTTCATTCACACATTTTACTTTGGACTAGCCACATCTCCAAAGCTCAAAATTAGAGATCCACTGATAGTTTTGTTGTGATCATCTGAACTTAGTACAAACTCATCCACAACCTTGTTTTACTACAAACTGGATGAGGGAGCCGTTTTGCAGTACCATCTTTGGACTTTGGAAGTGTTCAAATACAGCTTTATACACTTATTATTTGTGTAGCCTCCTAGGACCTGGCGCAGAGACTGACACATTTTGGGTTGTTCAGGTACTTAATAAATAGTTTTTGCAAATCATTATTCAATTGTGACTTTATTGTGTCCATCAAAATGATTAACATGATTATATATCAAATGTTCACGTATAAATATTGCAATATTATGAAAATATAATTCTTTGTTTTTTGCAATTAACAGGTCCCAAATCAGCTGAAATAACAAAGAGAAATCAAAACGTGTCATGCAAGAGTTCAGGTCCTAGGAGGGGATATATGGGCACCTGTTTGGCTCCAACTAAATATCGGCCACTGCTAGAGATTTACGTCCAGTAGCTGACGCACTACAAAGTACAAATATTGGTACAATATATCGGCAAAACAATATAGTCTATCTCTACTCAAAATGCTCTGTTCCGTCTTCTATAATCCATCCATTTTCTTCCGCTTATCCAGGGCATCTAAGCAGGAACTCCCAGACTTCCTTCATCCTGGACACTTCCTCCAGCTCCTCCAGGTGTACCCCAAGCTGTTCCCAGGCCAGTCCAGAGACATAGTCCCTCTACCGTGTCCTGCGTCTTCCCCGGGGCCTCCTTCCCATGGGACATGCCCGGAACACATCCTCAGGGAGGCGCCCAGGAGGCATCCAGGAGCCACCTCAGCTACTCCTCTCAACATGGAGGAGCAGTGCTTCTTTTCCGAGCTCCTCGCATGTGAGTGAGCTCCTCACCCTATCTCTAAGGGAGCACCCAGCCACCCAGCGCTTGTATCTGCAATCTCGTCCTTTCAGTCATTACCCAGAGCTCATGACCATAGGTGAGGGGAGGAATGAAGATTGACGGTAAATCGAGAGCTTTGCCTTTTGGCTCAGCTCCCTCTTCACTACAACGGTCCGATACAACGGCCGCATCACTGCTGACGCTCCACCAATCCACCTGTCAATCTCACGCTCCATCCTCCCCTCACTCGTGAACAAGACCCCGAGGTACTTGAACTCCTCCACTTGAGGCAGGGACTCTCCACCCACCTGGAGAGGGCAAGACACCGTTTTCCAGTCGAGAACCACAGCTTTAGACTTGGAAGAGCTGATTCTCATCCCAGATGTTTCACACTCGGTTGTAAACCGCCCCTGTGCACATTGCAGGTCCTGGTTTGCTGAAGCCAACAGGACAACATCATCTGCAAACAGCAGAGATGACCCAGTGGTCCCCAAACTGGAGCCCCTCTGGCCCCTGACTGTGCAGAGAAATTTGTCCATCTGTTTGTTCTGTCTTGTAATGCAGGTTTCACATCAACAATGATCCAGATGATTCTAGTGAAGGTATGTGGACTTTAAAAACACATTGGAGCACTTCCTGTATTATCACAGGGTGGAACAGAGTGTTTTCTGTCTGAGAGAAGAACTAGTAAAGAGCACTGTATTTTCGGACTATAAAGCACACTTAAAACCCTTTAATTTTAAAAAAAATCGACAGTGCGCCTTATAATCCGGTGCGTCTTATGTATTAATTTCATGTACAAAATGTATTTCATGAAATTTTGTGGACACAATGACAATGCATGTGTTCCATGACGAAAGGCATCATGGTGTTTTACAATTGTGTAACCAATTTCTCCACTTCGTGGCACAAAAGGCTTTTTGTTCATGAAATAAGCCCTGTGACACTTGGCGCCTCATAGATGTCCTCCTGGTTTAGTCTTAGTTTAGTCTTAGTTTAGTCCTGGTTTAGTCCTGGTTTAGACCTGGCTTAGTCCTGGTTTAGTCTTAGTTTAGTCCTGGTTTAGTCCTGGTTTAGACCTGGCTTAGTCCTGGTTTAGTCTTAGTTTAGTCCTGGTTTAGTCCTGGTTTAGACCTGGCTTAGTCCTGGTTTAGTCTTAGTTTAGTCCTGGTTTAGTCCTGGTTTAGACCTGGCTTAGTCCTGGTTTAGTCTTAGTTTAGTCCTGGTTTAGTTTAGTCCTGGTTTAGACCTGGCTTAGTCCTGGTTTAGTCCTGGTTTAGTCCTGGTTTAGTCCTGGTTTAGACCTGGTTTAGTCCTGGTTTAGTCCTTAGTTTAGTCCTGGTTTAGACCTGGCTTAGTCCTGGTTTAGTCTTAGTTTAGTCCTGGTTTAGACCTGGTTTAGTCCTGTTTAGTTTCCTGGCTGGTTTAGACCTGGCCTTAGTCCTGGTTTAGTCTTAGTTTAGTCCTGGTTTAGACCTGGTTTAGAGTCCTGGTTTAGTCTTAGTCCCTGGTTCAGTCCTGGTAGTTTAGTCCTGGTTTAGTCTTAGTTTTTTTTTCTCTCCTACGGTGCATCTTTTTTCCGCCGCTGCCGAGTTGACAAGAACAAATTAGAGTTAGCATTAGCACTTCCTGGTTTGTGTTGGTGGGCGCATTTCAGGTCCGTCCCGGCGGTAACCCACGGCAACAGGAGGCCTTTTATTGGCCCCAGAGTCAGACCAGCGCACGGCCAGACTTTTACAAGGCCTCTGCTGCTTTGTGAGGAGAAGGAGCTGGGTTATTGGAGTTTTCAGGTCTTAAATTACGAGTACTTCTTCTCTCAAACAGAAAACACTCACTTCACTTTGTGATGTCATGCAGTCATACAGGAAGAGCTCCACTGTGTTTTTAAACTCAGTACACCTTCACTAGAATCATTTGGATCATTTCAGACCAGGAATTGCCCATTTCTACTAAACAAAGGTAAAAAGTAGATGTTCACTTGAAAACTACCGCTTCATGACATCACAAGGTGGAACAGAGCGTTTTGAGTTGTGGAGATGTAGACAGACTAATAATAAAAAGTTCCTCAGACAAGTGTGAATGAAAGAAAACACAACTCCAGGTCCATTCCATTTTGTGTAATTTAAGACCTTTAACCCTTCCAGACCTAAGGGTAATTTTTCCGGGGCGCTGTCGCCCTGCCTCCACCGGTAGGAAGACATCACCTAAACCTGTATAAATCAGTTGAGCGACACGTCACAGCAACATCATGTGACCACTCTGAGGAAGAGCGCAAGGAGCAGTCAAAACTGTTAGATATGAAAACAAACTCTTGGTCTGTACAAAGAACCTAATAACATAAAATACTGTTAGACCAAAATGAACCTCACTGGTCCAAACTAATAACACAAAAATGGATGGAGTGTAGATGTTTGGAAACACAGTTCCTATTGGACACTCGTTTTCTCTACAGCCAAAACTGTCAAAGCCTGATTCATCAGCCAGTTTCACCTCGTAGAAACTGTCTGACCTCGCAGCGTTAGGATTTGTTCGCTCGACGGTAGGTGGGTACTTTTTTTTTATTTAACCAATCGCTGCTATTTGGTCGTGATGTATGTAATGCACCGCTAACGGGACTAACTGGCATATTAAGCTTTTCCCAAATCCTGTAGGAAGAAGGACAATAACTTTTCTTTCCCCTTGATCAAATTCACCAAACATTCTCTTTATTCCGGCTTTAAATCCTCGATCTTGGGAATCATTGACAACACTGAATATATGAATCTTCGCTGACTGGCTGGTGCCCAAACTCGCACTTCCGGGGTTCTTGCAAACCATCTAGGTCAGGGGTGCTCAATACGTCGATCGCGATCTACCAGTCGATCACCAAGGTCGTGTGGGTAGATCGCCGTGTCTCGTCTCGGACTCGCGTTTGGACTCGGTCTTGTCTCTCACTCAAGGTCTGACACTCAACAAGTGTGATCCTATTTCATTCCGGACCGCTGCTGTTGGTAATAAACTTGTAGCGGGTGCAGGAGCGTGTGGGGCGTCTCAGTGCAGCCTGTGCGCTCATTTGAAACCCGCGGAGACTCTACGGCGCATCACAAACACACACGCTCCCTATGCACGGCTCGTCTGCGACAGCGTGTGTCCTCGTGTACCAGCGTGCATCACAGGGCAGGTTCAACTTCCTAAACATCCTACCTGTCCATCTGCCTCACGTCAGCACGCCGCCCCTCGCCTTTTCACACTCTCGCTCCTTCCTGCGTACAGCGAACACAAGCCCCTCCCACAGTGCGGCTGATTAGAAGAGCAAGACCAAACGTGAAGCAAAAACCAGTCTAAATTTGTGTTCCAGTGTTGGCACAAAGCAGGTCTACAGCATAGAGCGGATCTACAGAACAGACCTACTGCCACATTTGGCTGAAGTTTGTCTAACAAAAGTGCACAAATGCATCTGTGTTTGTCACGATGTGCGTTTGGTTTGGTAAACGTGCAGAGGCTGGTAAATATCACTGCAAAACCAGAAAAGAATGCAACTCCAGTTTGGAACTTTAAAAAAACAGGTTTAAAAAATCTTCCTTCACTTTTTCACAGTTTTGTGTAAAGTGCCAGAGGAAGTTCTCTTTAAAGAAGAGGTTCTCAAAACTGTGGGTGAGGGTCCAAAAAAAGGGGCACAGAGTGTTTCAGTGCAGTTTGTTTGGCTTTGTATTACGTAGATCAGGGGTCGGCAAACTTTTTACCATGGAGTGCCAACTGAAAAAGTATAAGCCTCTGAGAGTGCCACCACTAAACACCTGGTCCAATATGGGGTATAAATATGATACAAAAACATTTTAATATGAATAATTTTGTGCTTTATTAACACATTTTGTTGAAATTGTGCTTCTGAATGTGTGACTCAACTCAATATTTGCAACTTTGCATATTCAAAGAAAAGCTGTGCCATATGCCTATCATACCTAACTTGTATTACAAAGATACCAGAAACAAGGTAGGCTACAATAAAGACTGAAGAACATCCATTACTCTCTTATTCAAAACAAGCAATAAACAGCATGTAAAAAATAGGTTAAAATACAACTGCACAGAGTGGAACTTTAAAACTTAATAATAGAACTAGAAAATATTCAATGAGAACCATGACACTGCATGTCTTTGCTTAGCTTTATGATTTGGGCATCATAGTTTGTGACTTTTAATTGCACACATGCCTCAGAGTGGTCTATCGTTAAACGGCTGCGAATGGGAGAGATCACGTTTTTCATCTGTGAGAAGATTTGCTCACATATGTAAGTGAAAAACAGAGAGGAGGGCCAGTGCAACGTTGTGCAAACAGGAAAACTTGTCAGGAAGTGATGACCAACATGAAAAAACGCAGGCTGGTTGATACTGCGCATCTGTGCTTTCGAGTTCTTTACGCAGCTCACTAAACTTTGTCACCCACAATGCAGAGCTTTTCAGATCTATCAACTGCATTTCAAAGTCCGTTATGTCCATCCACTCAAATAGTGAGAGATCAAAATCACCAACATTACAGCAGTCGGGTTTAATAAGAAAAGAAAACATGGGGCCGTACCTTCTAAAGTCCTCAAAGCGGGTGGAGAACTCAGAAATCAGTTCGCGCATATATATCCATGCAAAAGGCCTGCAGCCGCAGCGGGGATGCTGTCCAGTGAAGCCAGCTGCCTCAGGTGTTTGAAGTAGCGGAAGTTGGAAGTAGCCACGTCGTTTGAGAATATTTCCAGTTTAGAAATAAAGGCAGTCCATGTTTTCAAACAGCGACCAGTAAAGACTGTCATTTGGTCCTCACACTTGTAGGTCGCCACATTTCAAGTTAGTCATTTAAATGTCCCGTGATGTCCGTGAGGAACATGAGTTTCCACAATCCATGTCTTATCATTCACCTCATGGGTAAATGCTGCCCACTGTTGTGTCAAAAAAGTCTTAATGCAGTCAAAGCAGCCGACAAATCGCTTCCAAAACCTTTTCCACAGCTTAACCACCTGACACTGATGAAGTGAAGCGCAGTCGGTCACCGTACAGTGCAGTCCAGTCTCTTCCAGCAGCGTGCGGAACTCACGGTGGGTCAGTGCTGATCGCTTCACTATAAAGTTCACCATCTTTGCCACCGTAGCCATAACACCGTTAAGATCAGAGTTTGACATCTTTGCGCACAGATTTTCTTGGTGTATTATGCAGTGGAGTTTCATAACGGGGTGGCCAACTTTCTCCTCAATTAACCTGACTGCCCCTCTCTGCTTTCCTACCATAGCAGGTGCCATCTGTTGTCACGGCAAATATTTTCCTGACGTCAACTCCCCGCTCATCAAAATGTTTCAGAAATTCTGTGGCTATGTCCTCACCCTTTGTTGTGGCATTCACTGGTCTTAAGCAGCACAATTCCTCTCTGATCGGTGTCGCAGTGTCGCAGTATCTTGCCACAACTGCCAAACGTGGAATGTCATTAATATCCACACTCTCATCCAGTGCGACGCTAAAAACCGTAGCATCCGTCAAGGACCCGTTGTCTGCTGCTCTCTCACATTTTCAGCCAGATCAGCTACACGTCGCTCGACTGTTCTTGCAGACAGAGGAATGTCCCGTATTCTTGATTTAATTGTCTCTTTGTTTGGCAAACCCTCAAATAATGCATCGGAGCAAGTGAGAAAGGCCTCCTTGATGTACTCCCCGTCCGTGAACGGCTCGCCCCGTTTAGCGATGCAGTTAGAGATGCAATAGCTTGAGTGGAATGATTATTAGCCGTGACTAAAAGTTTAAGAGTGCTAGCTTGTTTTCCATACCTCGCCACTGCACGTTTTATATCCTCTGCCTTATCTGAATCATCTTTGAAAGTTTTGTCTCAAAAGTGTCGTTTAACACTTGATCTCCGACACACAACAGTTTCACAACACGAAGTGCACACAGCGCGGTCTTTTTTAAAAACAAAACCAAACTCTTCTGTCCACCCAGGCTGAAATGTCCTGGTTTTAGCTTTGGACAACTCAGCCATGACTGCATCTTCTGAAGGAACAAATCAGGTCAAATGAAGACATGACGGTGCGCCGCGGGAAGAGCGTGAACGCACACAGTATGTTATGGGTTCTGATAAATGAATGCAGCACCAACTCGATCATGCGCCTTCTTTAACCGGCACAAAAAACTCAACATACAATTGTTTCATTTTTTATTTTTATTTTTTGTCTGGCCTTGGGCCACGTGCCACTCAAAATGCTTGGGCGTGCCCTGCATGGCACGCGTGTCTAGGTTTGCCGATCCCTGACATAGATCATTTTGATTTGGTCATTTTGTAAGTAGCTCACATGCTGAAAAAGTGGGAGCACCTCTGTGTATTCTGATTCTTGATCTAGTCGCTGGAAAGAAATGAAACTGAGTGGAGGCACTAGGTGACACCAGCCTGACTAAAAATGATCTGCCAGTGGAATTAGACTTTTTGTACTTAAAATATGAAAATACATCTTGTTACACTTAAAATAAGAAAAACAACAACTTTTTGCACCTAAAATAAGAAACAAAATCAAATGTTGCTTCAATGAAGAAAAACACCCTAATTCCACTGGTCGATCATTTTCTTTGTCAAGTTGAATCGACTCAAATAAAGTCAAATCTTCTTAATTGAAGTCATTTTTACTTATCTAGATATAGTTTTTTTCCCAGTGTGACTGAGTTTAAAGGTGCACTGTGTAACTTTCCAGGTGGAGGTTCGGTCACAAGGTCAAGTTACAGGTCAGATCTGCGGAGAGATAAGACGTTTTTCCACAGCTGTAAAATCCCCCAAAGACTGTTTGAAAGAAAACTTGTGAAATTTACAAGTTTACTCTATCCCTCTTTCTCTCTCTCTCTATCTCTCACTCCTCTTCAGTCTTGCGGACACTCCCTCTTTCTCTCTCTCTTTCCTTCTATCATTCTCTCCTCTGTTTCTCTCCTCACTCCCTCCTCCCCTCTCTCTCTCTCTCCAAATTTCTCTCTCCTCCTTCTTTGCCCTCTTTCCCCGTCATTTCTTTCTCTCTCCTTCTCTTTTCCTCTCTCTATTTCTTGCTTTCTCTTTCTCCCCATCTCTTCCTTCCCCTCCCTCTTTCTCTGTCTCTCTCCTCACTCCTTCCTTCCTCCTCTTTGGCTCGCCTTGTCTCCCCTCCATCCCTCTCTTTCTCTCTTTTCCCTTTCTCTCTCTCTTTCCCGCTTCTCTCCATTTCCCCTCCCCTCTTTCCTACCAATCTCTCTCTTTCGTCTTACTCTCACCCTGTCTCTCTTCCAACCCTCTCTCTTCCCTCTCTCCTTTCTCTTTCTGTCTGTCTTTCCCTCCATCTCTCCCTCTCTCTCTTTCACTGTTCTCCCTCTTTCCCCTCTCTCTCTCTCTCTCTTTCTCTTTCTGTTTCTCTTTCCCATCCCTCTCTTTTTCTGTCTCTTTCTTTCTGCTCATCCTGTCTCTCCTCCATCCCTCTCTTTCCCTTTTCCTTCGTCTCTCTCTCTCTCTCTTTCATCTCTCTCTCCTCGTTTCCTCCCTCCTTCTCCATTTACCCTCCTCTCTCTCCCTCTCTTGCCATCTCTCTCTCTTTCTCTCTTTCTCTCTATCATTCTCCTCTCTGTTTCTCTCCTCACTCGCTCCTCCCCTCTCTCTCTCTCCCCGAATCTCTCTCTCCTCCTTTTTTGCCCTCTTCCCCCCTCGTTTCTTTCTCTCTCCCTCTCTCGTTTCCTCTCTCACTCTCTCTCTTTCCTGTTTTCTCATTCTCCCCATCTCTGTCTCTCTCCTCACTCCTTCCCTCCTCCTCTCTGACTCGCCCTGTCTCTCCTCCATCCCTCTTTTCTTTCTCTCTGTCTGTCTTTCTCGCTCTCTCTCTTTCACTGTTTACTCCCCCCGCTCCCCCCCCCCCCTCTCTCTCTCTCTCCCTCTCTGTCTCTCTTTCCCTGTTTACTTTCCCTCCGCCCACTCCCCCTCCTATCCCTCTTTCCTTATCTCTCCCCCCTTCTCTCTTTCCCCCCTTCTCTCTTCCCCCTCTCTTTCTGTCTCTTTCTCCCCTTCTCTTCCCTACCCCTCTCTTTCTCTGTCTCTCTTTCTCTCTCCTCTTCTGCTCACCCTGTCTGTCCCCCATCTCTTCCTCTTCCCTCTCTCATTCCTCTTCCTCTCTCTCTCTATCTCTCACTCCTCTTTGGTCTTGCGGTCACTCCCTCTGTCTTTCTTTCTCTCTCCCTTTTTTTTCTATCATTCTCTCCTCTGTTTTCTCTCGCTCTCTGTTTCTCTCCTCACTCCCCCCTCTCTCTCTTCGAATCTCTCTCTCCTCCTCTTTCCCCCCTCATTTCTTTCTCTCTCCCTCTACCTCTCTCTTCCCCCCCCCCCTCTCTCTCTCTATTTCTTGCTTTCTCTTTCTCCCCATCTCTTCCTTCCCCTCCCTCTTTCTCTGTCTCTCCTCATTCCTTCCTTTCTCTTCTTTGACTCGCCTTGTCTCCTCTCCATCCCTTTCTTTTCCCTTTCTCTCTCTCTCTTCGTCTCTCTGCCTCTCTCTCTCTCTTTCACTGTTCTCTTTCCCTCCACCCACCACCTTCCCCTGTCCTCTCCCTCTTTCCCTATCTCTCTCTCCTCGCCTCCTCTCACCTCCTCCATTTCCCACTCTCTCTCTCTCTCTCTCTCTTTCTGTCTGTCTCCCCCCTTCCTCCCTCCTCTTTCTCTTCGGCTCCTCCCTCTTTCCCCTCTGCCCCTCTCCCTCCTCTCCCTATCTCTCTTTGCTCGTCTCCTTCCTCTTTCCCCTCTCCCTATTTCTATCTCCTCGTCTCCCTCTCCCTCTTTTCTCCCTCTCTCTCCTTCTCTCCCTCTCTCCTCTGTCTGTCTCGTGTCCTCGTGTCCTCGTGTCCTCGTGTCCTCGTCAGTCTCGCGTGTGATGGACAAATGCTGTTTCTATTCTGGACTCAATCTAATAAAACAACAACAACAACCACTATGTCCAACAGCTGAAAGACCAGGACTAAACCAGGACTAAACCAGGACTAAACCAGGACTAAACCAGGACTAAACCAGGACTAAACCAGGACTAAACCAGGACTAAATCAGACTAAACCAGGATTAAACCAGACTAAACCAGGATTAAACCAGGACTAAACCAGGACTAAACCAGGACTAAACCAAGACTAAACCAGGATTAAACCAGGACTAAACCAGGATTAAACCAGGACTAAACCAGGACTAAACCAAGACTAAACCAGGATTAAACCAGGACTAAACCAGGGCTAAACCAGGACTAAACCAAGACTAAACCAGGACTAAACCAAGACTAAACCAGGATTAAACCAGGACTAAACCAGGGCTAAACCAGGACTAAACCAGGACTAAACCAGGACTAAACCAGGATTAAACCAGGACTAAACCAGGGCTAAACCAGGGCTAAACCAGGACTAAACCAGGACTAAACCAAGACTAAACCAGGACTAAACCAGGACTAAACCAGGGCTAAACCAGGACTAAAACAGGACTAAACCAAGACTAAACCAAGACTAAACCAGGACTAAACCAGGATTAAACCAGGACTAAACCAGGACTAAACCAGGGCTAAACCAGGACTAAACCAGGACTAAACCAAGACTAAACCAAGACTAAAACCAGGACTAAACCAGGACTAAACCAGGACTAAAACAAGACTAAACCAAGACTAAACCAAGACTAAACCAGGACTAAACCAGGATTAAACCAGGACTAAACCAGACTAAACAAGACTAAACCAAGACTAAACCAGGACTAAACCAAGACTAAACCAGGACTAAAACCAGGACTGAACCAGGATTAAAAAAGGACTAAACCAGGACTAAACCAAGACTAAACGAGGACAAAAAAAGGACTAAACCAGGACTAAATCAGGATTAAACCAGGACTAAACCAAGACTAAACCAGGACTAAACCAAGACTAAACTAGGACTAAACCAGGACTAAACCGGGACTACACCAGGACTACACTAGGACTAAAACAGGACTAAACCAAGACTAAACCAAGACTAAACCAGGATTAAACCAGGACTAAACCAGGACTAAACCAGGAACTAAACCAGGATTAAACCAGGACTAAATCAGGACTAAACTAAGACTAAATCAGGACTAAACCAGGGCTAAACCAGGACTAAACCAGGGCTAAACCAGGACTAAACCAGGACTAAACCAGGATTAAACCAGGACTAACCAAGACTAAACCAGACTAAACCAGGACTAAACCAGGACTAAACCAGGACTAAACCAAGACTAAACCAAGACTAAACCAGGACTAAACCAGGATTAAACCAGGACTAAACCAAGACTAAACCAGGACTAAACCAGGACTAAACCAGGACTAAACCAAGACTAAACCAAGACTAAACCAAGACTAAACCAGGACTAAACCAAGACTAAACCAGGACTAAACCAGGATTATACCAGGATTAAACCAGGACTAAACCAGGACTAAACCAGGATTAAACCAGGACTAAACCAAGACTAAACCAGGACTAAACCAGGACTAAAACAAGACTAAACCAAGACTAAACCAGGATTAAACCAGGATTAAACCAGGACTAAACCAGGACTAAACCAAGACTAAACCAAGACTAAACCAGGACTAAACCAGGACTAAACCAAGACTAAACCAGGACTAAACCAGGACTGAACCAGGATTAAAAAAGGACTAAACCAGGACTAAACCAAGACTAAAGGAGGACTAAACCAAGACTAAACGAGGACAAAAAAAGGACTAAACCAGGACTAAATCAAGACTAAACCAGGACTAAACCAAGACTAAACCAGAACTAAACCAAGACTAAACTAGGACTAAACCAGGACTAAACCAAGACTACACCAGGACTACACCAGGACTAAAACAGGACTACGCCAGGACTAAACCAGGACTAAACCAGGACTGAACCAGGACTGAAACAGGACTAAACCAGGGAGGACTAACCCAAAATAAACCACGAACTTATCTATCTCCATGGAAACACACATGACGCTACGAGGGCGAGTTACAGGTCAGGTCTGTGGAGAGGCGATCCCGCTCACAGTTAGAAGCAAGACGGACAAACGAAATACTATATTGTGGAACGTGCGAGAAACGCGATAACATCTCCACGGAGACGGACAGACGCCGTACCCCCACTAGAAATGTTACGTAATGCGGCTTTAATTGCGCAACTATAAGTGTGTGTACATTTGTCGTAGCACATCTGAGGAGCCATGTGCTGTAAATCCCGAACACATGCACCCGTTTATTTATGTCCCTCCAATCCTGCTCACACCGACAGCTGACAACAGGGCTAACCACTCTGCCACTGCGGCACGTGGAGTCTCACCCGCGACCTCCTTANTAGTCTTAGTTTAGTCTTAGTTTAGTTTAGTTTAGTCCTGGTTTTAGTCCTGGTTTAGACCTGGTTTAGCTTAGTCCTGGTTTAGTCTTAGTTTAGTCCTGGTTTAGTCCTGGTTTAGACCTGGCTTAGTCCTGGTTTAGTCTTAGTTTAGTCCTGGTTTAGACCTGGCTTTAGTCCTGGTTTTAGTCTTAGTTTAGTCCTGGTTTAGACCTGGTTTAGACCTGGCTTAGTCCTGGTTTAGTCTTAGTTTAGTCCTGGTTTTAGACCTGGCTTAGTCCCTGGTTTAGTCTTAGTTTAGTCCTGGTTTAGACCTGGCTTAGTCCTGGTTTAGTCTTAGTTTAGTCCTGGTTTAGACCTGGCTTAGTCCTGGTTTAGTCTTAGTTTAGTCCTGGTTTAGTCCTGGTTTAGACCTGGCTTAGTCCTGGTTTAGTCTTAGTTTAGTCCTGGTTTAGACCTGGCTTAGTCCTGGTTTAGTCTTAGTTTTAGTCCTGGTTTAGTCCTGGTTTAGACCTGGTTTAGTCCTGGTCTTAGTTAGTCCTGTTTAGTGGTTAGTCTGGTTTAGTCTTAGTTTAGTCCTGGTTTAGTCCTGGCTTAGTCCTGGTTTAGTCTTAGTTTAGTCCTGGTTTAGTCCTGGTTTAGACCTGGCTTAGTCCTGGTTTAGTCTTAGTTTAGTCCTGGTTTAGACCTGGCTTAGTCCTGGTTTAGTCTTAGTTTAGTCCTGGTTTAGTCCTGGTTTAGACCTGGTTTAGTCCTGGTTTAGTCTTAGTTTAGTCCTGGTTTAGACCTGGTTTAGTCCTGGTTTAGTCTTAGTTTAGTCCTGGTTTAGTCCTGGTTTAGACCTGGTTTAGTCCTGGTTCAGTCTTAGTTTAGTCCTGGTTTAGACCTGGCTTAGTCCTGGTTCAGTCTTAGTTTAGTCCTGGTTTAGACCTGGCTTAGTCCTGGTTCAGTCTTAGTTTAGTCCTGGTTTAGTCTTAGTTTTTTTTCTCTCCTACGGTGCATCTTTTTTCCGCCGCTGCCGAGTTGACAAGAACAAATTAGAGTTAGCATTAGCACTTCCTGGTTTGTGTTGGTGGGCGCATTTCAGGTCCGTCCCGGCGGTAACCCACGGCAACAGGAGGCCTTTTATTGGCCCCAGAGTCAGACCAGCGCACGGCCAGACTTTTACAAGGCCTCTGCTGCTTTGTGAGGAGAAGGAGCTGGGTTATTGGAGTTTTCAGGTCTTAAATTACGAGTACTTCTTCTCTCAAACAGGAAAACACTCACTTCACTTTGTGATGTCATGCAGTCATACAGGAAGAGCTCCACTGTGTTTTTAAACTCAGTACACCTTCACTAGAATCATTTGGATCATTTCAGACCAGGAATTGCCCATTTCTACTAAACAAAGGTAAAAAGTAGATGTTCACTTGAAAACTACCACTTCATGACATCACAAGGTGGAACAGAGCGTTTTGAGTTGTGGAGATGTAGACAGACTAATAATAAAAAGTTCCTCAGACAAGTGTGAATGAAAGAAAACACAACTCCAGGTCCATTCCATTTTGTGTAATTTAAGACCTTTAACCCTTCCAGACCTAAGGGTAATTTTTCCGGGGCGCTGTCGCCCTGCCTCCACCGGTAGGAAGACATCACCTAAACCTGTATAAATCAGTTGAGCGACACGTCACAGCAACATCATGTGACCACTCTGAGGAAGAGCGCAAGGAGCAGTCAAAACTGTTAGATATGAAAACAAACTCTTGGTCTGTACAAAGAACCTAATAACATAAAATACCGTGAGACCAAAATGAACCTCACTGGTCCAAACTAATAACACAAAATGGATGGAGTGTAGATGTTTGGAAACACAGTTCCTATTGGACACTCGTTTTCTCTACAGCCAAAACTGTCAAAGCCTGATTCATCAGCCAGTTTCACCTCGTAGAAACTGTCTGACCTCGCAGCGTTAGGATTTGTTCGCTCGACGGTAGGTGGGTACTTTTTTTTAATTTAACCAATCGCTGCTATTTGGTCGTGATGTATGTAATGCACCGCTAACGGGACTAACTGGCATATTAAGCTTTTCCCAAATCCTGTAGGAAGAAGGACAATAACTTTTCTTTCCCCTTGATCAAATTCACCAAACATTCTCTTTATTCCGGCTTTAAATCCTCGATCTTGGGAATCATTGACAACACTGAATATATGAATCTTCGCTGACTGGCTGGTGCCCAAACTCGCACTTCCGGGGTTCTTGCAAACCATCTAGGTCAGGGGTGCTCAATACGTCGATCGCGATCTACCAGTCGATCACCAAGGTTGTGTGGGTAGATCGCCAGTGTCTCGTCTCGGACTCACGTTTGGACTCGGTCTTGTCTCTCACTCAAGGTCTGACACTCAACAAGTGTGATCCTATTTCATTCCGGACGCTGCTGTTGGTAATAAACTTGTAGCGGGTGCAGGAGCGTATGGGGCGTCTCAGTGCAGCCTGTGCGCTCATTTGAAACCCGCGGAGACTCTACGGCGCATCACAAACACACACGCTCCCTATGCACGGCTCGTCTGCGACAGCGTGTGTCCTCGTGTACCAGCGTGCATCACAGGGCAGGTTCAACTTCCTAAACATCCTACCTGTCCATCTGCCTCACGTCAGCACGCCGCCCCTCGCCTTTTCACACTCTCACTCCTTCCTGCGTACAGCGAACACAAGCCCCTCCCACAGTGCGGCTGATTAGAAGAGCAAGACCAAACGTGAAGCAAAAACCAGTCTAAATTTGTGTTCCAGTGTCAGCACAAAGCAGGTCTACAGCATAAAGCGGATCTACAGAACAGACCTACTGCCACATTTGGCTGAAGTTTGTCTAACAAAAGTGCACAAATGCATCTGTGTTTGTCACAATGTGCATTTGGTTTGGTAAACGTGCAGAGGCTGGTAAATATCACTGCAAAACCAGAAAAAGAATGCAACTCCAGTTTGGAACTTTAAAAAACAGGTTTAAAAATCTTCCTTCACTTTTTCACAGTTTTGTGTAAAGTGCCAGAGGAAGTTCTCTTAAAGAAGAGGTTCTCAAACTGTGGGTGAGGGTCCAAAAAAGGGGCACAGAGTGTTTCAGTGCAGTTTGTTTGGCTTTGTATTACGTAGATCAGGGGTCGGCAAACTTTTTACCATGGAGTGCCAACTGAAAAAGTATAAGCCTCTGAGAGTGCCACCACTAAACACCTGGTCCAATATGGGGTATAAATATGATACAAAAACATTTTAATATGAATAATTTTGTGCTTTATTAACACATTTTGTTGAAATTGTGCTTCTGAATGTGTGACTCAACTCAATATTTGCAACTTTGCATATTCAAAGAAAAGCTGTGCCATATGCCTATCATACCTAACTTGTATTACAAAGATACCAGAAACAAGGTAGGCTACAATAAAGACTGAAGAACATCCATTACTCTCTTATTCAAAACAAGCAATAAACAGCATGTAAAAAATAGGTTAAAATACAACTGCACAGAGTGGAACTTTAAAACTTAATAATAGAACTAGAAAATATTCAATGAGAACCATGACACTGCATGTCTTTGCTTAGCTTTATGATTTGGGCA
Source organism: Boleophthalmus pectinirostris (assembly GCF_026225935.1). Classification (NCBI taxonomy): domain Eukaryota; kingdom Metazoa; phylum Chordata; class Actinopteri; order Gobiiformes; family Gobiidae; genus Boleophthalmus; species Boleophthalmus pectinirostris. The sequence continues at coordinate 35,160,398 of NW_026570970.1, read as the reverse complement.
TCATAGTTTGTGACTTTTAATTGCACTCAGAGTGGTCTATCGTTAAACGGCTGCGAATGGGAGAGATCACGTTTTTCATCTGTGAGAAGATTTGCTCACATATGTAAGTGGAGCCAAATACAGAGAGGAGAGCCAGTGCAACGTTGTGCAAACAGGAAAACTTGTCAGGAAGTGATGACCAACATGAAAAAACGCAGGCTGGTTGATACTGCGCATCTGTGCTTTCGAGTTCTTTACGCAGCTCACTAAACTTTGTCACCCACAATGCAGAGCTTTTCAGATCTATCAACTGCATTTCAAAGTCAGTTATGTCCATCCACTCAAATAGTGAGAGATCAAAATCACCAACATTACAGCAGTCGGGTTTAATAAGAAAAGAAAACATGGGGCCGTACCTTCTAAAGTCCTCAAAGCGGGTGGAGAACTCCGAAATCAGTTCGCGCATTATATTCATGCAAAAGGCCTGCAGCCGCAGCGGGGATGCTGTCCAGTGAAGCCAGCTGCCTCACGTGTTTGAAGTAGCGGAAGTTGGAAGTAGCCACGTCGTTTGAGAATATTTCCAGTTTAGAAATAAAGGCAGTCCATTAAGCCAATGATGTTCATTATGTCTTCTTATATACTTTAACTTCTTAGGTTCTTTTTAAAGACAATGCAGTAAAGTGTATTTACCTTGTTGACATGTTTCGGCTGCTAGCTGCAAGCCATCTTCAGAACTGTCACCGGTGTTGGTGGTGACGTGTCGTATATCAGCTGTTGTTACTTCCTGTAGGGAGGAAGAGGAGAGACACATCATACAAGCACTCAAACAATGTCAGTATCCCAGCTGGGCCATAAACAAAGGCAGACAACAAGTTATCAATAAAACCAACAAACCCCGGAAAAAAACACAACAATGCAACACAGGGCAGCAGGACCACAAGAACATAGTCACACTACCAAACATCAGAGGAACAACCGAACCCATCCAGAGACCAGAAAAAAACACAACATTAGCACTGGAGTAAAACCAGACACAAAACTCCGCCAACTACTCGTACATCCCAAGGACAAAAATCCCACAAGAACAAAAATGCAATGCCATCTACGAAATCCAATGCAAATCATGCAATAAATCATACATGGGGGAAACAGGCCGGGCATTTCACATCCGAAAAAAGGAACACCAAAAGGAATGCGAAAAGGAAACGTCAGGGAGACTCACCAGAACACAAAAAGACAAAGCAGAACAGGAAAACCTAAAATCCGCCATATCAGACACTGTAAAAGGAACAACCACATTATGGATTGGGACGGGGCTCGGATCATTGGATCGGAAAACAACAAGTTCAAACGCTGGATCAAGGAGGCCATTGAAATCAGAAAGCGAGGCATGGACAGCATTAACCGTGATGACGGAGCGTTCCTCCTTTCACACACCTGGGACACCCTCCTCCAGAGACACCGGGCGACGGGAGGCGTGGTCACGCCTACAGGAAGTAACAACAGGTGATATATGACACGTCACCACCAACACCGGTGACAGTTCTGAAGATGGCTTGCAGCTAGCAGCCGAAACATGTCAACAAGGTAAATACACTTTACTGCATTGTCTTTAAAAAGAACCTAAGAAGTTAAAGGCAGTCCATGTTTCAAACAGCGCCAAAACTGTCTTTCCTCCACCTTGTAGGTGCACATTAAGTTCATTTAAATGTCCCGTGATGTCCGTGAGGAACATGAGTTTTACAATCCATGTCTTATCATTCACCTCTGGGTATTGCTGCCCCTGTTGTGTCAAAAAAGTCTTAATGCAGTCAAAGCAGCCGACAAATCGCTCCAAAACCTTTCCACAGCTTAACCACCTCACTGATGAGTGAAGCGGTAGGTCACCGTACATGCAGTCCAGCTCTTCCAGCAGCGTGCGGAACTCACGGTGGGTCAGTGCTGAGCGCTTCACTATAAAGTTCACCATCTTTGCCACCGTAGCCATAAACACCGTTAAGATCAGAGTTTGACATCTTTGCGCACAGATTTTCTTGGTGTATTATGCAGTGGAGTTTCATAACGGGGTGGCCAACTTTCTCCTCAATTAACCTGACTGCCCCTCTCTGCTTTCCTACCATAGCAGGTGCCATCTGTTGTCACGGCAAATATTTTCCTGACGTCAACTCCCCGCTCATCAAAATGTTTCAGAAATTCTGTGTGGCTATGTCCTCACCCTTTGTTGTGGCATTCACTGGTCTTAAGCAGCACAATTCCTCTCTGATCGGTTGTCGCAGTGTCGCAGTATCTTGCCACAACTGCCAAACGTGGAATGTCATTAATATCCACACTCTCATCCAGTGCGACGCTAAAAAACCGTAGCATCCTTGAGACCCGTTGTCTGCTGCTCTCTCACATTTTCAGCCAGATCAGCTACACGTCGCTCGACTGTTCTTGCAGACAGAGGAATGTCCCGTATTCTTGATTTAATTGTCTCTTTGTTTGGCAAACCCTCAAATAATGCATCGGAGCAAGTGAGAAAGGCCTCCTTGATGTACTCCCCGTCCGTGAACGGCTCGCCCCGTTTAGCGATGCAGTTAGAGATGCAATAGCTTGAGTGGAATGATTATTAGCCGTGACTAAAAGTTTAAGAGCGCTAGCTTTGTTTCCATACCTCGCCACTGCACGTTTTATATCCTCTGCCTTATCTGAATCATCTTCTCGTGTTTTGTCTCAAAGTGTCGTTTAACACTTGATCTCCGACACACAACAGTTTCACAACACAAAGTGCACACAGCGCGGTCTTTTTTAAAAACAAAACCAAACTCTTCTGTCCACCCAGGCTGAAATGTCCTGGTTTTAGCTTTGGACAACTCAGCCATGACTGCATCTTCTGAAGGAACAAATCAGGTCAAATGAAGACATGACGGTGCGCCGCGGGAAGAGCGTGAACGCACACAGTATGTTATGGGTTCTGATAAATGAATGCAGCACCAACTCGATCATGCGCCTTCTTTAACCGGCCCAAACAACTCAACATACAATTATTTCATTTTTTATTTTTATTTTTGTCTGGCCTTGGGCCGCGTGCCACTCAAAATGCTTGCGCGTGCCCTGCATGGCACGCGTGTCTAGGTTTGCCGATCCCTGACATAGATCATTTTGATTTGGTCATTTTGTAAGTAGCTCACATGCTGAAAAAGTGGGAGCACCTCTGTGTATTCTGATTCTTGATCTAGTCGCTGGAAAGAAATGAAACTGAGTGGAGGCACTAGGTGACACCAGCCTGACTAAAAATGATCTGCCAGTGGAATTAGACTTTTTGTACTTAAAATATGAAAATACATCTTGTTACACTTAAAATAAGAAAAACAACAACTTTTTGCACCTAAAATAAGAAACAAAATCAAATGTTGCTTCAATGAAGAAAAACACCCTAATTCCACTGGTCGATCATTTTCTTTGTCAAGTTGAATCGACTCAAATAAAGTCAAATCTTCTTAATTGAAGTCATCTTTACTTATCTAGATATTGTTTTTTCCCAGTGTGACTGAGTTTAAAGGTGCACTGTGTAACTTTCCAGGTGGAGGTTCGGTCACAAGGTCAAGTTACAGGTCAGATCTGCGGAGAGATAAGATGTTTTTCCACAGCTGTAAAATCCCCCTAAGACTGTTTGAAAGAAAACTTGTGAAATTTACAAGTTTACTCTATCCCTCTTTCTCTCTCTCTCTATCTCTCACTCCTCTTCAGTCTTGCGGACACTCCCTCTTTCTCTCTCTCTTTCCTTCTATCATTCTCTCCTCTGTTTCTCTCCTCACTCCCTCCTCCCCTCTCTCTCTCTCCGAATTTCTCTCTCCTCCTTCTTTGCCCTCTTTCCCCGTCATTTCTTTCTCTCTCCTTCTCTTTTCCTCTCTCTCTATTTCTTGCTTTCTCTTTCTCCCCATCTCTTCCTTCCCCTCCCTCTTTCTCTGTCTCTCTCCTCACTCCTTCCTTCCTCCTCTTTGGCTCGCCTTGTCTCCCCTCCATCCCTCTCTTTCTCTCTTTTCCCTTTCTCTCTCTCTTTCCCGCTTCTCTCCATTTCCCCTCCCCTCTTTCCTACCAATCTCTCTCTTTCGTCTTACTCTCACCCTGTCTCTCTTCCAACCCTCTCTCTTCCCTCTCTCCTTTCTCTTTCTGTCTGTCTTTCCCTCCATCTCTCTCTTTCACTGTTCTCCCTCTTTCCCTCTCTCTCTCTTTCTCTTTCTGTTTTCTCTTTCCCATCCCTCTCTTTTTCTGTCTCTTTCTTTCTCCTCTTTTGCTCATCCTGTCTCTCCTCCATCCCTCTCTTTCCCTTTCCCTTCGTCTCTCTCTCTCTCTTTCATCTCTCTCTCCTCGTTTCCTCCCTCCTTCTCCATTTACCCTCCTCTCTCTCCCTCTCTTGCCATCTCTCTCTCTTTCTTTCTTTCTTTCTTTCTATCATTCTCCTCTCTGTTTCTCTCCTCACTCGCTCCTCCCCTCTCTCTCTCCCCGAATCTCTCTCTCCTCCTTTTTTGCCCTCTTCCCCCCTCGTTTCTTTCTCTCTCCCTCTCTCTCGTTTCCTCTCTCACTCTCTCTCTTTCCTGTTTTCTCATTCTCCCCATCTCTGTCTCTCTCCTCACTCCTTCCCTCCTCCTCTCTGACTCGCCCTGTCTCTCCTCCATCCTCTTTTCTTTCTCTTCTCTCTGTCTGTCTTTCTCTCTCTCTCTCTTTCACTGTTTGCTCCCGCTCCCCCCCCCCTCTCTCTCTCTCTCCCTCTCTGTCTCTCTTTCCCTGTTTACTTTCCCTCCGCCCACTCCCCCTCCTATCCCTCTTTCCTTATCTCTCCCCCCTTCTCTCTTTCCCCCCCTCTCTTTCTGTCTCTTTCTCCCCTTCTCTTCCCTACCCCTCTCTTTCTCTGTCTCTCTTTCTCTCTCCTCTTCTGCTCACCCTGTCTGTCCCCCATCTCTTCCTCTTCCCTCTCTCATTCCTCTTCCTCTCTCTCTCTATCTCTCACTCCTCTTTGGTCTTGCGGTCACTCCCTCTGTCTTTCTTTCTCTCTCCCTTTTTTTCTATCATTCTCTCCTCTGTTTCTCTCGCTCTCTGTTTCTCTCCTCACTCCCCCCTCTCTCTCTTCGAATCTCTCTCTCCTCCTTTTTCCCCCTCATTTCTTTCTCTCTCCCTCTACCTCTCTCTTTCCCCCCTCTCTCTCTCTATTTCTTGCTTTCTCTTTCTCCCCATCTCTTCCTTCCCTCCCTCTTTCTCTGTCTCTCCTCATTCCTTCCTTCTCTTTCTTTGACTCGCCTTGTCTCCTCTCCATCCCTTTCTTTTCCCTTTCTCTCTCTCTCTTCGTCTCTCTGCCTCTCTCTCTCTCTTTCACTGTTCTCTTTCCCTCCACCCACCACCTTCCCCTGTCCTCTCCCTCTTTCCCGATCTCTCTCTCCTCGCCTCCTCTCACCTCCTCCATTTCCCACTCTCTCTCTCTCTCTCTCTTTCTGTCTGTCTCCCCCTTCCTCCCTCCTCTTTCTCTTCAGCTCCTCCCTCTTTCCCCTCTGCCCCTCTCCCTCCTCTCCCTATCTCTCTTTGCTCGTCTCCTTCCTCTTTCCCTCTCCCCTATTTCTATCTCCTCGTCTCCCTCTCCCTCTTTTCTCCCTCTCTCTCCTTCTCTCCCCTCTCTCCTCTGTCTGTCTCGTGTCCTCGTGTCCTCGTGTCCTCGTCAGTCTCGCGTGTGATGGACAAATGCTGTTTCTATTCTGGACTCAATCTAATAAAACAACAACAACAACCACTATGTCCAACAGCTGAAAGACCAGGACTAAACCAGGACTAAAACCAGGACTAAACCAGGACTGAACCAGGACTAAACCAGGACTAAACCAGGACTAAACCAGGACTAAACCAGGACTAAACCAGGACTAAACCAGGACTAAACCAGGACTAAACCAGGACTAAACCAAGACTAAACCAGGATTAAACCAGGACTAAACCAGGATTAAACCAGGACTAAACCAGGACTAAACCAAGACTAAACCAGGATTAAACCAGGACTAAACCAGGACTAAACCAGGACTAAACCAAGACTAAACCAGGACTAAACCAAGACTAAACCAGGATTAAACCAGGACTAAACCAGGGCTAAACCAGGACTAAACCAGGACTAAACCAGGATTAAACCAGGACTAAACCAGGGCTAAACCAGGGCTAAACCAGGGCTAAACCAGGACTAAACCAAGACTAAACCAGGACTAAACCAGGACTAAACCAGGGCTAAACCAGGACTAAAACAGGACTAAACCAAGACTAAACCAAGACTAAACCAGGACTAAACCAGGATTAAACCAGGACTAAACCAGGACTAAACCAGGGCTAAACCAGGACTAAACCAGGACTAAACCAAGACTAAACCAAGACTAAACCAGGACTAAACCAGGACTAAACCAGGACTAAAACAAGACTAAACCAAGACTAAACCAAGACTAAACCAGGATTAAACCAGGATTAAACCAGGACTAAACCAGGACTAAACCAAGACTAAACCAAGACTAAACCAGGACTAAACCAAGACTAAACCAGGACTAAACCAGGACTGAACCAGGATTAAAAAAGGACTAAACCAGGACTAAACCAAGACTAAAGGAGGACTAAAACAGGACTAAACCAGGACTAAATCAAGACTAAACCAGGACTAAACCAAGACTAAACCAGGACTAAACCAAGACTAAACTAGGACTAAACCAGGACTAAACCAAGACTACACCAGGACTACACCAGGACTAAAACAGGACTAAACCAAGACTAAACCAAGACTAAACCAGGATTAAACCAGGACTAAACCAGGACTAAACCAGGACTAAACCAGGATTAAACCAGGACTAAATCAGGACTAAACCAAGACTAAACCAGGACTAAACCAGGACTAAACCAGGGCTAAACCAGGACTAAACCAGGGCTAAACCAGGACTAAACCAGGACTAAACCAGGATTAAACCAAGACTAAACCAGAACTAAACCAGGATTAAACCAGGACTAAACCAAGACTAAACCAGGACTAAACCAGGATTAAACCAGGACTAAACCAAGACTAAACCAGGACTAAACCAGGACTAAACCAGGACTAAACCAAGACTAAACCAAGACTAAACCAAGACTAAACCAGGACTAAACCAAGACTAAACCAGGACTAAACCAGGATTAAACCAGGATTAAACCAGGACTAAACCAGGACTAAACCAGGATTAAACCAGACTAAACCAAGACTAAACCAGGACTAAACCAGGACTAAAACAAGACTAAACCAAGACTAAACCAGGATTAAACCAGGATTAAACCAGGACTAAACCAGGACTAAACCAAGACTAAACCAAGACTAAACCAGGACTAAACCAGGACTAAACCAAGACTAAACCAGGACTAAACCAGGACTGAACCAGGATTAAAAAAGGACTAAACCAAGACTAAAGGAGGACTAAACCAAGACTAAACGAGGACAAAAAAAGGACTAAACCAGGACTAAATCAAGACTAAACCAGGACTAAACCAAGACTAAACCAGAACTAAACCAAGACTAAACTAGGACTAAACCAGGACTAAACCAAGACTACACCAGGACTAAACCAGGACTAAAACAGGACTACGCCAGGACTAAACCAGGACTAAACCAGGACTAAACCAGGACTGAAACAGGACTAAACCAGGGAGGACTAACCCAAAATAAACCACGAACTTATCTATCTCCATGGAAACACACATGACGCTACGAGGGCGAGTTACAGGTCAGGTCTGTGGAGAGGCGATCCCGCTCACAGTTAGAAGAAGCAAGACGGACAAACGAAATACTATATTGTGGAACGTGCGAGAAACGCGATAACATCTCCACGGAGACGGACAGACGCCGTACCCCCACTAGAAATGTTACGTAATGCGGCTTTAATTGCGCAACTATAAGTGTGTGTACATTTGTCGTAGCACATCTGAGGAGCCATGTGCTGTAAATCCCGAACACATGCACCCGTTTATTTATGTCCCTCCAATCCTGCTCACACCGACAGCTGACAACAGGGCAAACCACTCTGCCACTGCGGCACGTGGAGTCTCACCCGCGACCTCCTTACTGAGAGGAGACAGGGCTAACCACTCTGCCGCAGCAACACAGGGACGAGGTGAGCCAATGGAAATAGTAGAGGAGCGGAGCAAATGTGTTTTTTTTTTTACACCAAGACTACGTTTACACCAAAACAAATCACCGTATCGGGAACAATTTGCGTCCAGACACGTCGTTTCTGTGTCCGCAAGCCTTCCCTATCCACACAGTTTTGAGCGTATTTGTTTACATTTTACAGAAACGAAACTTAAAACCGCATGGCTCATTTGCATAAACTAAGCGCTCAAAAAAACTGCTGGCTTTTGTGCACTGATGCGGTTCAGCTTCTGTTGGACTAAAGGACACGACTCAGAGGGGTGTTCTGCTGATGGTGAGTCTGTTCTGTATTTCTGTCGCATTGAAGATGGTTCATGTTAAACTTTTCAGAGATTATACGTCTGCAGGTCATACACACAGACCGTATATATGAATGGACATATATTCTAGTCTGTTAGGGTTTTGGTGGTGAATTACTTTGCAGCACATAGGACCTAGGACAGTGTATCAGCGTTTTCAGGCGTCCGCACGGTGCCGGATCAGATCTGTACTCAGATGAATTCGTGGGAACCGGCAGCTCCAGATCGTTCCGTCTCTGGAGCCGTTTTCAGTCGGATTAGTGTGAACGAACACTGAATCCACAACAAAAACAACTCGAATATGTGCTAGTGTGGACGGAGCTTAAATGTGGCAGTGAACCTTCCAGAAGAAATACACTGAGGGAATGAACTTCATCACTGACCAAAACAGCAGAGTAGAGTAAGAGTCACGCTTAGAAGAGGCTTTACTACTACTACTTCTACTACTACTACTATTACTACTACTACTACTACTACTACTACTACTACTACTACTACTACTACTACTACTACTACTACTACTACTACTACTACTACTACTACTACTACTACTACTACTACTACTACTACTACTACTACTACTACTACTACTTACTACTACTACTACTACTACTACTACTACTACTACTACTACTACTACTACTACTACTACTACTACTCTTACTACTACTACTATACTACTACTACTACTACTCTACTACTACTACTACTACTACTACTACTACTACTACTACTACTACTACTACTACTAACTACTACTACTACTACTACTACTACTACTACTACTACTACTACTACTACTACTACTACTACTACTACTACTACTACTACTACTACTACTACTACTACTACTACTACTACTACTACTACTACTACTACTACTACTACTACTACTACTACTACTACTACTACTACTACTACTACTACTACTACTACTACTACTACTTACTACTACTTACTACTACTACTACTACTACTACTACTACTACTATTACTACTACTACTGGACATTCAAAGATGCTTTACAGAGCATTATTCATTCATTTCACTCCCGGTGGTGGTAAAATACTATTGTAGCCACAGCTGCCCTGGGGCAGACTGACAGAAGCAAGGCTGCCAACCTGCACCATCAGCCCCTCTGACCACCAACACTCATGCACACACAACTTTCATTCTAGGCAATGTGGGCCTAAGCTTTCCTGTTGGATTCATGTGGTTCTCCTTAGGA